>NC_063061.1:19275076-19586383 GCF_018812025.1 Megalobrama amblycephala | reverse complement strand
AAGCCCTATTGTGGATTGTTTATACCGACGTTGGAGTGAAGCCCTGTTGTGGATTGTTTATTTTTGTTGTTGTGCGTTGCACAGACTTTTGTTGGACATTTTTATACACTGAATAAAGCTCAGTCAGCAGTCAAAAGCCGACCCTTGTCCTCTTCCTTCCCTATGAACTCTGAATATTACTACACATACCTCTCTCTAATTCATCCACGAGCTCAACTTGCGAGCTGGCATTCCAGGGAGCAGTTTACAACAGGGACCCTCTCTAACTGCTGGTCCCGAGGAGAGGACTTCTCATTTGTGACACATTGACTCTAACCACCAAACTCATTCCTGAGGTTTAGGCAAGAACTGCCATAAAAATTCCTTGAGGACCCCCTGGATGGAGCAGCAGTGACTGAAATAAAGAGAGACCACAGAGATCTATCTAAATCCATTCATACCTATGTTTGCAGGCCTTAATTTGATCTAAACTGCATCACATCCACTCCATCTCCATGCAAAGCACAATGTATGTTAATGGTTACTGACTGTTAAAACAACAGGCCATGGGACAGACCTGTTAACAGATAAACAAATGCATGGACGATGATTTAACCATTTCATACCGTGTTTGGTGTCTATCTGTTCCCTACAATGCCTTTAATAATTTGAAAGAGGTTTGGTAAAGAAATAATGCATGGGTAAAATGTTAAAGACACTATTTTAACACTGTACTTTATGCTATGCAAATGAGTTCCACACTAGGGTGGGCAACACCGGGGCTACTTCAGATAACAGTGGCCAGTCACATTCCAGGATCAGAAAGGCGCCACATTTCAATCTCCTCCTCATCATAAAGGGATAAATATGTCCCCCGGGTAGACACACCCTTGTTCTGCATTTCCAGCTCAACGGGGAAGGAGACATTAACAGACACTCCATGTCCTGAGTTTCTGACCTGACAAGGAAAGAGACTACAAGATGGTTAAGGTGAAGCTTTCGCAAGCAAAACCTTTTACATTGTTTCCAGCTGCACTCTAGCTGCAAAAAGGGCCCCAGCATTGAGGGACTTCATCTGACCCTTACGGCTCCTACAGCAGCGCAGCCCAGTCCGCAAAGGACCTCTGCATCGGCAGACATTGCCTGTACCACACGGCTCCTCAGCGACACAGCCAACCTGCAAAGGAACCTATGAAGATTCATCTGACCCAGCTGCCCAGTCCATCCTAAAAGAACCTCTTGGCGCAACCAAAGTTCAGCATCCTCCAGCCCAGCGTGGCACAACTACTGGACAACTCCGCACCCTCCCACTGCACGCAGGCTGCATCCTCAGTAGAAGACGTCTCTGCTACCGGACTGATCACCCAACTGTGTGGAACGTATATATAAAATTACCAAACCTCTTTTCTAGAGACCTTGGCATTAGTTTATACATGCAGTATATGTTTCTCTAACCTGTTTAGATAACAGTTACTTGAGGTCAGCTTGTTACGAATAATAGGGATATTATTTGTTGAATGATAAATAAGCAATTATTTGTCACCATTTTACCAGAGCCATTAGGTGTCTTTATGGTTGGGAACCGAGAACCGGTTCTCATCTGGAACCGGTAGTGTTTTTTGAAAAGAACCGGAACCGTGCAAGATTTCTAAGTTTCGGTTCCGAAAACGGTTCTGGTGTGATGGGTGGTCGAAGTGCGGGGAGCGTATCCTTTCATAGAGACGTCTCACATCATGAATATTATCAATGAATGCACTGAAAAGCCCTCGCGCGGCACTACTCATATACGCAAGATTTCGAGAGAAAGAGACGTGCCCAAACCTGCACGATTAATCTTTAAAAGATCGCATTCTCGATTTCATCACCCACATGATCGCCCCTGTATATTAAACCTTTGACAAAAGTAAAATCGCGACATTCAAACCTGCGTTCGCGCTGCCGTTGATCTGAAGAGAGTTGTAATGTGTATATAAACAGCTTCACAAACAGTCTTTTCAAACGCACAGTATCATTATTTCTGTGTGACAAATAGGCCTATTCCAATTATAACAGAAGTATACAAAAGTTTATTATTCAGATAGAAACGCTGATGTTTATGTGTAATAAATTACCTTCTGTTCTGAAAGTGACGACTGTATTGATTGCATTGTTACGCCACTAGGTGGCAACAAATTTACTGTTAAAAATGTGTCTATCAATGAATCATTCTGTCAGAAACAAGTCTTTATGAATCCAACTTACAAAAATATTCTGTTTCACCTGTCTGAATCTTACATGTGTGTTCAAGCATCTTATCTAATTTGTGGTAACACTTCATAAGGTTCATTTATGAACTAACCATCAGTAATACCTTTGTTACTGTATTTTTTAATCTCTGTTAATGTTAATAAAAATACAGCCGTTCAGAGTTTGTTCATGTTACTTCACAGTGCATTAACTAATGTTAACAAATACAACTCTTGATTTTAATAATGTAAATGTTGAAATTAACATTAACAAAGATTATAAATGCTGTAGAAATGCAGTTCATTATTAGTTCATGTTAACTAATGTTAACTAATGAACCTTATTGTAAAGTGTTAGCGAATTTGTTGAGATTAACAGTTTGTTAAATTAATTTTACACAAAAAGGACTGTTTGAGTCGAGTATTGTGCATTTTTCCCTTACTACTATTTTTTAATAGTTGTTTAATTATTTTAATGGAACCGGAACCGGAACCGGAATTGTTAGGCAGAACCGGAATCGGAACCGGAACCGGAACCGGAACCGGAACAGGAAAATTTCTCACGATTCCCAACCCTAGGTGTCTTCCATAAGAAGCATTCCCATACGATTCTCTTCCATCCTACATTCAGTTCAAGAGCATTGCATTTATCCATTCACTTCATTTATTTGTTTCTTTGATTTAATGCAGTATTCTCCTTTGATTATTATTTTACTATCTTTTAGAAGTGCATATTCATTATTTCATTATTAATCGTTGTGGTATTTACTCTTGCATGTCTATTGTTAATACATTTCATTGATTTTATTATAACTGTGTCTTCCTTGTGTTAATGACCAAAGACTCTAATAGTTGGCGAGACTCTCACAATCCTTCAGATAAATCAGTTGACCAACTCCCTCTAGTTTATATTAATTCTGAATTATTGAACAGCTCTTTTGGAGTGTTCTTAAATTGTGAAGATAGTATTCTTAACTGGTGCCCCGTATTACAAAAGGGGGAAGGGTCATCTGATACACTCATAACCACACCTTAAGTGACACGTGATCAAAAATCACTACGTCACCGGTGAATGGAATAAAAATCACTACAAATAGATAGAACTAGAAGTAAGGAGATGGGGTGGAGGAGGGATGCTGATAAACTCTCAGATGAACAGAGGTAGGTCTGCTGTATTTATACATCTTGTTATTGGTTGATTTGATTAACTGAATGCTCTCCACCTGTACTAATTAGGTTAATTATCTAAACCTGCTCCTCCCGAATCTTGTTAATAAAACATCATTTTATGAGTTCACATGTACATATAATTCAATAGAATAAAAGTTATGCGTATTTGGCGTGCTAACCTGGGAGTTTGGAATATTGGCCTGAACCTAGAGTACTCCCCCAAAAAGCAGAAAGAGCAAAGGACAGCCGCCAGACTAAAGACCCCCAAAAGATGCAGAGAATTGGCGGGCTGGCGTGTTAAGAAGAAGCCTGGTCGCTTGACCAGGAGCACCCGTGTTGCCCGTGTAGTGGGAGCAGCTCACTGCGCTGGGCGGATGGGCCCTACTGGCCGGCAAACAAGGACAGAGCAGCTGAATTTGGAACGATTGATCGGGAGAGCTCTTGCGGCATCTGGTGGGAGACCAATGCTCCAGGAGTCTAATGTTTGCGGCATTGAAAGGGTAAGCCATGCCGGACAAGGAAAGATAAGCGCTATCCGGGAGGCTCTCGTGGCGTCCGACGAGAGACCAATGCTCTAGGAGACCAATGCTCAGGGAGACCAATGCTCTGGGAGACCAGTGCTCGGGGAGACCAATGCTCGGGGAGACCAATGCTCAGGGAGACCAATGCTCAGGGAGACTAATGCTCAGGGAGACCAATGCTCTGGGAGACCAGTGCTCTGGGAGACCAATGCTCAGGGAGACCAATGCTCGGGGAGACCAATGCTCTGGGAGACCAATGCTCAGGGAGACAAGTGCTCTGGGAGAATGATGCTCAAGGAGACCGATGCTCAAGGAGACCGATGCTCAAGGAGACCGATGCTCAAGGAGACCGATGCTCAAGGAGACCGATGCTCAAGGAGACCAATACTCAAGGAGACCAATACTCAAGGAGACCAATACTCAAAGAGACCAATGCTCTAGAAGGCTGATGCTCATGGCATCGGATGTGTAAGCCTTGCTGGATGGAGAAAGAAAGACATGAATGCCCAATAAGGAGGGTGGTTGCTGCGTCCGCTGGGAGATCAATACTCGTTGGACAGGGAAGGAGAAAATGTAGATGCATGACTGGCAGGCTCTTGCAATATCTGGATGGGTAAGCCTTGCTGGATGGGTAAAGAAATGTATTTATTTTTTAAACCAATGAGGGTTCGGTGGGCTTTTTTTTAATGTGAAATCGGTTGATCCTGATTGTATCTTTGGAAGGCGTTTGAGGACTATCTTCGAGAGCTTGGTTCTGCTGCTGGGAGATACCTTTTTGGGCTGCCGAGGTTGCTGCCCTGATGCGGAAGGAGTGACTGGAGAAATTTTGTACTGAGATGCCGGACTGTTGGAGAATAGATTTGAGGTGTTTTTGGAACCAAAAGCATGTTTGTTGGAGTTGTCTATGAATAAGGGTTCAAAAAGGGATTTAGGGATTTAGCCTGGGAGCTTCTCAATTGAAGATATGCCAGAACAGATTGGTATGGTTGGATTGGTAACGAGGTTGAAAATATAGGCAAGGCAAAGTGTATAGCACATTTCATACACAATGGTAATTCAAAGTGCTTTACATAAAGAAGAATAATAAAAAATAGAACATAAGGAATAGAAATAACAGTAAAAACAGGGAGTTTTTGTTGTTGTTGTTGTTGTTGTTGTCCATCAGAGTGGATATAAGCAGGATCCTAAATGGATCTTCCTCACACGACAGGACTGCTACCTGTTAAGGCACTTCAAACTGATAAACAAAGTTTCAATCTCTCCTTTTGCCAAGACACCTCAAACTGCACCACACAGCCGTAATCCCCCTTCCGGAGATATCTTATCTATGCAACACAGTTCAAATTTCCCCTTTGGAAATTTCCCCCTTTGGAAAGTGTCCTGACTGTAATCCAGAGATATCTTAACCATGCACCACGGCTCAAATTTTCCCATGGTTTTTCCCCCAAATTTTAACCTAATCACAAATGCTTTCTTCCTAATTCTCCCAGCTCCTTCAAACAGACAGCAATATTTAAAATGAATTTAAAGTCAGAAGATAGTCAGATGATACATAAAAGATATAAAATACATTAAAAATGAAATAAAAACAGGAAAAGGAATTAAAAGAATAAAAAGATAATATGTATAAAATAAAATGCAAACAGTTTGGACATAGCACAGTGCTCAATCAGCAAATGCATAGATAAAAAGATATGTTTTGAGTCTGGATTTGAATGTGGCTACTGTTGGAGCACATCTGATCTCTTCTGGAAGCTGGTTCCAGTTGCGGCTGGCGTAACAGCTAAAAGCAGACTCTCCTTGCTTTGAGTGAACCCTTGGTATTTCTAAATGACTTGATCCTGATGATCTGAGTGATCGGTTTATATTCTATGAGCATATCTGCAATGTATTGAGGTCCTAGGCCATTGAGTGATTTATAAACAAGTAACAGTACTTTAAAATCAATTATAAATGCAACTGGAATTCAGTGCAAGGACCTGAGAACTGGTGTGATGTGTTCATGTTTTCTGGTTCTGCTCAGAATCCTGGCAGCAGCGTTCTGTACGAGCTGCAGCTGTCTTATGGTCTTTTTGGGAAGGCCAGTGAGGAGCCCATTACAATAATCC
Source organism: Megalobrama amblycephala (assembly GCF_018812025.1). Taxonomy (NCBI): domain Eukaryota; kingdom Metazoa; phylum Chordata; class Actinopteri; order Cypriniformes; family Xenocyprididae; genus Megalobrama; species Megalobrama amblycephala. The sequence goes on along the minus strand of NC_063061.1, from coordinate 19,580,380 downwards.
ACCCTGCTGGTGATGAAAGCATGAACAAGTTTCTCTAAGTCTTGACTGGAGACAAAGCATCTAATTCTTGCAATATTTTTGAGATGATAATATGCTGATTTAGTTATTTAGTTAGTCTTTACATGGCTACTGAAACTCAGGTCTGACTCCAAAATCACACCAAGATTCCTGACTTGATTTTTAGTTATTTGACCCCTAGAGTGAAGGTACATGTTCACTTTGAGAAATTCATCTTTGTTTCCAAACGCAATGACTTCAGTTTTGTCTTTGTTTAACTGAAGGAAGTTTAGGCACATCCAATTTTTAATTTCATCAATGCACTGGCACAGGGAGTCAATGGGGCTGTAGTCGTTAGGTGATAGGGCTAGGTAAATTTGGGTGTCATCTGCATAGATGTGATATGCAATTTGGTTATTTCTCATTATTTGGCTCAGTGGCAGCATATATAGGTTGAACAGGAGGGGTGCAAGTATTGAACCTTGAGGGACTCCGCATGTCATGGATGTCCACTCAGACTTATGGTCACCAATACTCACATAATAACCTCTCCCTTCTAAGTACGACCTGAACCATTTAAGGACCATCCCAGAAAGCTCAACCCAGTTTTCCAGCCTGTCAATAAGTATGTTGTGATCGACAGTGTCAAATGCAGCACTGAAGTCGAGTAGAACCAGCACTGATAATTTACCTGTATCTGTGTTTAGGCGAATATCATTTATTAGTGCTGTCTCTGTGCTGTGATGCGGTCAGAAACCAGATTGAAAGTTGGCAAAATATCCATTCAAGCTTAAGAACTTGTTCAGCTGATTGAAAACAACTTTTTCAATGATCTTGCCTATGAAAGGAAGATTTGAGATTGCTCTGTAGTTGTTCAATATGGTGTTATCCAGACTACTCTTTTTCAGGAGGGGCTTAACAACTGCAGTTTTCAGGGATTTTGGAAAAGTCCCAGAGAGAAGTGAGGCATTTATCACTTCTAGGAGATCTGCTTCTAAACAGTTAAACACTCTTTTGAAAAAAAAGATGGGGGAAGTGTGTCAAAGGTGCAGGTTGATGTTTTAAGGTGCTGTACTGTTTCTTCCAAAATTTTGCCATCAATTGCTTCGAAAACAGACATAATAGCTACTTTCTGAGGTTGTGATCTGATCTGTTTTACTCCAGTGCAGCTCAAGGATGTGCTGATCGCCTTTCTGATATCATTAATTTTCTCAGAGAAGAAGGAAGCAAATTCACAGCATTTGCTGTCTGAGAGCATTTCACTGGAAATCTGACTTGTTAGTTAGTCTGTTACTTGTTCTGTTAGTCTCTCTACAGTAGCCAAAAGAGTGCGGGTGTTGTTTAAGTTTCTGTTTATAATATTTAAGAAGAAGCACTGTCTAGCTTTGCCTAGTTCCACATTGAAAGCATGAAGGATATTTTTATAGATGTTATAGTAGATTTCAAGTTTTGTCTTTCGCCACATGTGCTCAGCTTTTCTGCATTGTCTTTTCATATTTTGCACTGCTGTTGAGTTTCTCCAAGGTGCTTTTTGTCTGCCACTCTTCTTCCTGACTTTCATAGGAGCAATGTTATCAATAACATTCTGTACTTTTGAGTTAAAAGAACCAAGGAGAAAATCAACAGAGTCTGCAGATATGCTTGGTGTTAAAGATATAGCCTTCATAAACAGTGCACTAGTATTCTCATTTAAGCATCACTTTTTGACCGAGATAGATCTAACTTCAACAGTCGGAGAGATCAATATATCAGAGAAAATACAGAAATTATCAGATAGCGCTACATCTTTAGTGACAATGGATGAAATGTTTAGACCCTTACTAATAATTCAATCTAGAGCGTGTCCATGATTGTGTGTAGGTCCATGTACATGCTGAGTCAGATCAAAAGTATTCAAAACTGTTAGGATTTATTTTGCCATACTGGATTCTGCATTTTCTATGTGGATGTTAAAATCCCCAGTAATAGCAAAACAGTCAAACTCTGAAGAAATTGCTGATAACAGTTCTATAAAGTCCTCCACAAAGGCTGGAGAGTATTTTGGAGGCCTGTAAATAATTATAAGTAGAATGCGAGGAGCACCTTTTAACACAATACCCAAGTATTCAAAAGCCAAGTAATCACCAAATGACACTTGCTTGCATTGATAGACATCTTTAAATATAGCAGCTACACCTCCACCTCTCCTAACAGCTCTGCAGACACTCATAAAAGTAAAGTTAGGAGGGGCTGTTTCATTCAGGATTGTTGAACTGCAACTGTCTTCAAGCCATGTTTCATTTAGAAGCATAATGGAGATGGAGGAGGGTGTGGGCCCTGGTGTTGTGGCAGGGGCCGAAGAGCTCTCGCAGGAGGAGGGGGAGGCCGAGCTGGGCCCACAGGTTTTGGTGGTTTCGGGGCTCGCTTTTTTGTTGATATCTGGGGGCTCGCAGCAAAACAGTGGGAGAGTTTGGTTCCAGCATACACCAGTTCCTCCATTTTCTCTGAGAAGCACAGAAGAGGGGATGCTGGAGAGAGGGATAACGTGTCCGGTGAGAGGGGCTGTTGCTCTTGGATCTTGGAGCAGTTCTAACATGTCACTGTCTATCGGTGAGCTCGGTGGGCAGGGCACAGTCAGGATTGTGTCCGTGAGCAGTGGTTGTTGTGGCTGCGTGGTGTTATCATTGACCTTGTGGGATGTGTCAACCGCATGTCCATTCAGGTGCTGAAAAGTCCTGTGGTCAGTTGTACTCTGTCCAGGTGTGTTTGTGCCATTCAGGTTGAGTGGATTTGCACACACTGCTGAAGGATGATGGAGGCAGAAGTAGATATTGTCCTTTAGCACTCTTGAGCCCAGTTTGTTTGGGTGCAGGCCATCATGAGTGAACATTTGTCTCTGACTCCAGAAAAGATTGAAGTTTTATAACGCTTTATACAGAGAGAGAGACCGGATAGCTGGACTGAATGGTTGCAGCCAAGTGCAAGCAAAACTTACGTAGGCTATCTGACGTTTCACATGGGGTTTATTATCAGCACCGTTCCCACGAACACATGGGGCAGTTTGCAACACTTCACTGACAACTTCGTTACTGAACAAAACAAAAGAAATAAGCGGCAAAGAGCAACAAAGATAAATCATGCACACATGCAATGCTCACGGTTCGCGCTCCATCAATATACTGCCCACTCATCAGTGAGTGAGAGAGAGTGCATTCCGCCTTAAAGGAGCAGTACCTAATTCCACTTGTTACAAGTTGTCGATGAAATTCAGTCCCTTTACGTTGCAGATTTTTTTGCAGTCATGTGTTAAGCCCAAGCAACCGTGTAAATCTATTTGTTCCTCTTGTTGGGAGTGGTCCACTGATGAACGACTGAACTTTTAGTCTTCTAAGCATTTCAAAAAGTTCATTTAAATCCCTTTTAAGGAGTTCTGACTGCTCCTTCTGAATATCATTCTTCCCCACATGGATGATTAGTCGATTTGCAGTTTTATATTTCATCAGAATGCTCTTAAGTTCCCTGTTTACATCAGAAACTGTTGCTTGTGGAAGGCATGTAGTTGTATCCCTGCTGCTAATGTTTCTGATAATAGAGTCACCCACTATCAGAGTCCTGGGCTCGGCTGCTCTATGAACTGAGTGCCGCTGTCTGCTCGAAGTTGAGCGGCAGTTCGCATCGGTGTTAGCTGCTGGCTGATTTGATCTGTGTCCGATCAGGTTTGGGGATTCCTCACCCACATTCATCATGTCTGGAGATTCCTCACCCACATTCATTAACACTTCAAATCTGTTCTCCAGATGTATTGGCGGTGGTAGGGAGCTAGTGTTTGGGGTAGAGGATGCTACTGCAATATGTGATACTCATGACAATCTGATGTCTCGGGTGCCTTTGGGTCTCGCTCCCTGTTTGTGCCATCGATTAGTATGTTGATCAGTTTCGCCAGTCAGTATGGTCTGTTTAGGAGCATTAGATTCACGGGACTCATCGACTGTGTGCTGAGGACGTCCATGACGAAGCTCTGTTGTGTGTTGCTTCTGGCTTGGTAGTCCCGCAAGTAACTTTGTTTCAAGAACTGCAATCCTTTGTAGAAGTCTGTGGCAGTTTGTGCAGCAGGTAGATTCTTCAACCAGAGGAGGCATATTATTTCTAATCCTTTTGGATGTAGGCAGCTGTGTTTTCCCTTCTCCGGAATGTAAGCTGATGGCTGCCGTCAGTGGGAGGCAATTCTTCCAGTTAAAAAGTTTGTTAGTGCCAAGATTTGTTGTTTGAGCACAGAGTTGGGAATTGATCCACCTATGGAGCCAGCATCCTGAATTTCAGCCAGAATTTGTGCTCTGATGTTGTGAGTTGCTGGGGATGTTTCTGAGGCGATGGCATTTGATGGTACGGGCATAGGTATCACTGTAAAAAGAGAATAATGACATTTAGTTTGGAGGAGAGAGCTTAAGAACTGGGGCTGCGATTGTCAGCGGAGGCAGCCTCACACTTAAATCGGTCTCTGGGGCTTCGGGAGGAATAAAGGGGGACATATAAGGAGGAAAAGCAGAGTGACGGTGAGAAGTGTGGACTTGTGCAGCAAGCGGAGGCAGCCTCACGCTTATTTGAGCAGCTGGAGCGGCCGGCTATGGAAAGTGGGAGGGGGTTAGAGATGGTTGAATACGGGTGTTGAAATGCTTGAGTTTGCGCTGCTGGCGGAGGCAGCCTGATGTATGTGGCGCTGCAGCGGGAAAAAAAGACTGCGAAAGACTGAGCCACTGCGGAGGAATCTGCAGCATGGCCCAGGCTCGCTGATGCTGTGAGTGGTCTTTTGGGGCCTTTTGCCACTGTCACCTCTGGCTTGCTTAGTTGGGGACACTTGATATTCAACAAAGTTTTGATCTGCCTTCATTAACACCATTGAATGAGAACTGAATCGAACTGGATGATGACATCATTGTTTCCTCCAGAGCTGTTGTATAGATAAATGAACAATGAATAACTAATGTTTTAACTAATGATTTTTACATCGGAATGAATCATTACTGAACTTACTTAAGCTGGACAATGACACCATTTTCTTCTTGAGCTGCTGAGCAGCCAAAATGATTTTCTAGCTATCAATGTAAAGCTGCTCCGACACAGCCTGCATGTAAAAAGCACTATAAAGATGACTTGACTTGGTTGCTGCTCCTATGCGTAACAAATAACTGGAAAAGTGAATAGGTTGGGGTTGGGTCCGCCTTTGGAGCCAGCAGCCTGAATTTCAGATAAAGTCTGGGCTCTGATGTTGCTGCGACCTCAATAAAACAAACAAAACAAGATAAATTCAACAACAATTTAATAAAATAAAACCAACACTTCATATATAGTGGTGTTAGATCATTTGCTAATAGCATTTGACACTTTCAATAAAACAATTGTAATTGGTTAGAAAAATGTTTTCCATGCATGCTTGAACTGAATGCGGTGCATTTACGCCCTTCTGACTAGCAGACGTCACCAGCGGGTGACATTTTGAGCAAAACATTAAATCATTTTGCGAAGCAATTGGTTCAATTGATTCAAAGTTTCGAAAGCTTTGTTTCTCCCATCACTAGGAGGAACCCTCATATTAACAGTTTATTTTCATCAGTTATCTTTAAGTCTTTAAGTTACTTATCAGATACAGATGACGTAGAATTTATTTGAATCCATAAGTGAGAACGAATGCGTGTATGAATTTGTCCTACCAGTCTGTGCAGCGTCTCTTTAATGATAGTGAAGCTGGGTTTGAGTCACTTCAAAACAGAAACACATAACGCTATATAACTTTCAGTTTCTAATCGATTGTGCTTATAAATCATAGGACAGCTGCTGTTTTTACACGTGCGTTTAAGATACAAGGAAGCAGCACGTTAGAAAAGAAATGGCAAATCACTTGTATGAAAACGGTTTAAAACATGCATTTCTTCTGATTGAAATTGAGTATCCAGATAGCATAAATTGTGATTTAACAACTGAAGCATAGCGAAATACAAACAGGGGCAGCAAAAAGAAAAGGATTTGTGCCGTGTTCTTATGGTTTTGAGCTAGCGCGGGTGGAGAGTGGAAGCTGGCTGAAAATGAATCTGTGGCACGGCTTGTTGAGGGCCTGCTGCAGTGGCCTCACACTGGAGGAAGGCCCATTCCTTTGTAGGATTAGGGCAGCATTGCCTGAGACACAAACTTACAGTTCGAGGGATTTTATTTGTCCATTTCTTTATGTCTGGAAGGATTGGATGGGCTGAAAATGAGAAAGTCGCGGAAAGAGATCGCCGTTGTTTTGCCGGTGGTAGGCCTCAGCGTGCTGGCTGTTTTGTTTGGGCTGACACCTGCAAGATAATGCCGAGGGATCAGCAGTGGTGCGATAAAGATTGCGGAAAAAAGTGTTTTGTTTTTTTTGTTTTTTTCAATTGGACTGCGAGAGCTCACTTTCGGACATGTTGGGAATGTAGTGTGGGGCCTAATGCTGCTGATAAACTCTAAGATGAACAGAGGTAAGTCTGCTGTATTTATACCTCTTGTTATTGGTTGAGTTGATTAACTGAATGCTCTCCACTTGTAAATGAAAAATGAAAATGACTTCTGAAGAGACACAATCGTTATAAATGATTAAACGATTTTATTTAGGCTTTTATTCACATATAAACACTGATCAGCAAATAAGCACTCAAATTTGGTTAATGGAAGCTCAAGCATACTTGACATGCAAGAACCAATGAGGTTAATTCTTGAGTGTGCCGCCAGCACAATTGAGCTTCTGCAAGAACAAATGAGGTTTGTTCTCACGCAACAAGCAAGCATAGGGGAGCGCGGGGCACAAACTAACGTGGGGTTAGTTGTAACACACATGGTTTAAATACTTCAACACATGCTAGCATGAAGAAACTTAGCATATTTACTAGTTGCCATATCGACAATATAGAAAAAAATTGCGCCAAAAATCAAAAATCTTTGGAAGATATCACTGAACATTTATTTAACAATAGCAAAAGTAAATGTCTTAAGCTATTTTTTCATCTATATTTTTTGTTTTTATTTAAAATTAGACAAATCTGATATTATTTTAATCTCCAATCTCTTGTTTAGCAGTTTGGGTAGTTCTTTAATGCTTCACTGACTAGCAGAAGACACTAACCAGGTTTAAATTCCAGTTGCACAGATAGGGTTCGTTGTAACCCTATGTTACAATGTGCCCCGCTATTAGAGCTATACTATTCTATACAGTTACGATACAACTGGCATAATCAACTTTTATGAATTTCTGTTGATAAACTATGGGAAAAATGGCGAATAAAGACTGAGAGGAAGAACCTGAACATCCAGAAAATATTATTTCAAGAAATGTTCAGGCTCGTCTATTTTTCTTGTGTTCTGTGAGAGCTGAGAGTGGAGGGAGAGGAGTGTTTTTGTTCAGCTCTGTGTTTGTATGAATGTTTGAATATGTTTCTTAATCTGTTTGCCTGTATTGTTTTGACCAGTGCTGTATAGCTGTTTTGGAGTGTGTTCATTGTCAAACTACAAAATTATTTAAATTTGAATTTCTAAAAAAAATGCTATTATTTTATATGAAAAAAATAATTATTGTCTTTATTGACAAAATATTTTAGTTTGTCATATATATATTTTAATTAAGTCAGATAAAAATTTTAGCTGTCATATGGTCATGTTACAACATGCCGCATCACATGTTACAATGTGCTCCACCTATGGGGCATGTTGTCACATTTCACTTCCCTTCTTTCAGGGTAAATAAAGAAAAAAAGTATACACTGTATTAATGAAAAAAATGCCACATATTTGTACCAGACATGTGTGAAATTAATGTGGAACAAAATAAATTCCCTGAACTCTAAGCAGATTTACACAAACTGAGAAAGTCAAAAAGCGTTAGGTTGTGCCCCTTTCTCCCCTACATGAGTTTTCGCTTACCATATTTGAGTGCTCGCTGATCAATGTTTATATGTGAATGAAAGTCTAAATTAAATCTGTTTTTCATTTAAGTCCATAATGTCTCTTTACAATTTAAGTTCTCTGAGAGAGAGAAAAAAGTTGTTTTTAACAAGTACAAACAAAATGGGATTCCAGCTCCTTCAGAGCTTGGATCCCTAAACATCTTTACAGCACATTACAGTACAAGCAAACATGATCAGTAGTCCACCAATCACAGCAAAAGAGAATTGTTTTACACCCTGGGGTATGACAAAAAAAAAAAAAAAAAAAAGTTTTTATGTGACACACATATAAAATGGTCAAGTCAACTCCTCTGAAACAGGTTTTGCTATTGAATGAAGGTTTTGCTATTGAATCTCATGATCACCAAGTTAAAGGGAATGCAACAGCTGTGTGCCACTATATATTAAACTAAAGCGACAACTATTTATCTATCAGTCATCTATCTTGGTAAGTATACATGCATCAGTGGGGTACACAGTTAAGGGGTGGTTCTATTTTTCATTATCAGCAACTATCAAATAATTCATACCTGCTGCTGTGGATAAAAGTTTATAAGAATTGGTTTCACACACCAAGCGTGAGTAGCGCGTATTTTTTTCGGCATGCATGTTAACCAGTCACACCGGGAGCAGGAGCAGCGCGTCAGCGTCAAGCAGGAGCGTCGCGTAAGCAGGAGCGTCGCGTGAGCAGCAGTAAAGCGGGGGTTTCGGCGCCAAGTCTATTTTTGCTGCGCTGCTGACGGTCAATTAAAGTGAAAGTACACTTCTGATGGACAAAGTAAATATGATTTCACACTAAAGGTGCTAAAAAATGCACAGAATAAGCATGTCTAGTGTGTTTTAACAAGAATTTGACTATGTCAGAAATAAAACTATATATATATATATATATATATATATATATATATATATATATATATATAGATAGATAGATAGATAGATAGATATTAGAATAAAAACTATTTATAGAACATTTACTCATTTAAACTTGTTTTTAATTCTGTTTGGATGAAAGTATGGTGTATTATAAAAACTAAAGTAAACTAGCCAGAAAATATGATATATAAACATTCTTTTAGTTGTTACAATGACAGGTATAGGCTCTTGAACTACCCAAATCAAACCCGAGTTTGCTGTCTTTTTTCGTCAGGTTTGCTGTCTTGTAAACATGCACACGCGGCAGATGATGTAAAACACAAAGATTACTTCATTCGTGTGCATTAATGGATGACAGGAGGCTTTTATTTATTTATTTACATGGGAATGTTGCACAACTCCACATGTTAACAAACTTTCAAGACTAGCTTATAAATGACCAACTTATAAAAACAAATTTATAGTTGTCTTTATAAAGAAATGCTCACTTTATATGTAGCTTGCCTTGGAGCCGCTGCTGTGACGCTGTACAAACACTTGCAGTGTGAATACTCACGCGTCTCTGCAGCTGAAGTGAGGATGTAGTTAAGCTCACGCGCTGCTCAAGCTTGCAGTTTGAAACGGGCGTAGAGGGATTAGCAAAAATTGTTATTTTTGGCCACAATGTGAAAATTACAATGTAAAGATTTTTATTTTTATTATTTTTTTTTTTTTTGGCATTGTTACTTCTGTTCTTGTTAAGTATTTGATATTACATAGTACATACTGTATGTGCTGCATTAATTCCTGTTCTGACTCTAGTCTGTGTTTCACAAAAGCATCATAAGCTTAAGTTGATACCACAATCTGCTGTCTCTACGATCTACTTAGGCTTATACAATGCTTTTTGGAAAACGCAGCCCTGTACTGTAATGTATGTTTTGTTTAGGTCACAGATGGACAACCTGACATTCAGATACAGCATACTCCTAATGGAAGGACTACAAGTTACACATCTGTCCAATCATCTCGCATTCATGCTTTTTTTGCTTGCTTACATATTTATTATAGTATCTAACATTGGAATTTTGATTCAGATCTCAGTGGAAAAAAGGTTACATCAACCTATGCATATTCTTTTCTGCAATTTGCCACTGAATGATGTATTAGGGACAATTGTTCTTTTGCCACGCTTGATGAGTCAAATTTTAACAGACCCCTCTGAGCGCTACATCACATATGCGGAGTGCGCTATCCAAGCTTTTTTTGGACATGTGTATGGAACCGCATCCCACACTATTCTAATGATCATGGCCTTTGACAGATATGTGGCCATTTGCAATCCATTGCGATACCCAACTATAATGAGCAATAATATGGTGGTTAAACTGTCAGCAGGAGCCTGGGGTGCTGCAGTAGTGCTGGTGGGAATTCTGATCGGCCTCAGTGTGCGTCTCTCTCACTGTAGATCTGTGATTCAAAATCTGTTTTGTGACAACGCTTCACTATTTAAACTGTCCTGTGAAAATACAACGATTAATAATGTATATGGATTAACTTTTACTGTAGTTTTACTAACATCCTCATTGGGGAGTGTGGTATTCACATATCTCAGAATAGTGATGGTATGCTTCAAAAGCAAAAACAAAGCAACCAACAGCAAAGCAATAAAAACCTGCAGTGCTCACCTGGCTGTTTATATAATCATGATGGTTTCTGGATTCACCACAATTTTTCTTCACCGTTTCCCTGCATACACTGAAAGTAGAAATTTATCTAGTATAATGTTCCATGTTATTCCACCAAGCTTGAATCCCATAATATATGGTTTGCAAGCCAAGGAAATCAGACAGAGACTGTTTAAACTTTTTTATAAAAGTAAAGTTAACTCAATGTGATTTTTGTTACATTACATATATTTTGTTTTATTATAACTTTTCATTAAATGCTAATGATAAAGTTTAAATGATACATATATAGTGTCTGCATTTTGTTCATTCTAAACATTACTTGTGTAAATAGCCTACTGTATATAACAATATATGCATAGGAGGCATCAGCTAAAAACCTTGTGATTAATGTGAACAGTGGTGCTACAAAATATGCACTAATAATAACACCCTACTTCGGGTCAGAAGTGAAGAAGTAATAAATTATATATGAAGCATAAAGGGGCATATATGATTTAGAAATTAAGACATATATGATGCCAAATAAAAAAATAAAAAAATAAACAAAGAAGACATTCAGCAAGTCACACAAATCCATAATGTACATAAATTTCCCTGCCTGAAAAAAATTTTCTTCTTTTAATACTACTTTCCATTATATCATGATTTTCATTAAATTTAGTACCAACTTGAAAATGTCATGCAACCACACTGAACAAACAACATTGTGGACTTTGTAATATTAAGATATACCTCAAACAAGTGGGCAACACCTGTAGAATGATTACCAGTGGCAGGTAGATCAGATGTGATCGAGTAATACTGCTTTTATACAATCATTATATAGTCAAGAGATTCATATTGAAAGTATACATTTTAGAAAAAGACATTTAGCTTTTTTTTTTTTTCCTTCACTACCAATGCAAAGAGTTTCTAAAGAAGTCAAAGGCTCAAGCTTTGTGTCACCAAGAAATGCACAGAATGCTATGAATTAGGCAAGGCAAGTTTATTCATTCAAAGTGCTTTACATAGAAAATGAATTAAAATAAGCATAAAATAATCACAACATATGCATAAGATATATATATATATATATATATATATATATATATATATATATATATATATATATATATATATATTTGAATACGAGAAATATCACGAGTAGCCGTGCGATATAGCTGTATATCAGCACGGCTGTGATTTGGGCGTACACAGCGTGCTGATATACAGCCATACTGCACGGCTACGAGTGTGATATTGTGTTTATACAACAGTTCAACGGCACGAGTGTGTAAATAAATAAGAAACGGTTTGTCTTTGAAAACCCTCTTTTGTGAAGAACTACTTCCTTCCACCACGGATTCAAATCTCAAGTTGAAAGCCCTGGAGAAGTTTTGACATGCCCTGACATTTGTGCTTTTTTCAGTTGTTCATAAGCATATTAATGGAAAAAGTGTCATTACACTGTATTCAGCACAAGCTAGGCTACCATAATATGTGAGCAACATGTATCTACATGTTTGTATTTTTGAAGGAATAACGTTTATGCGTGGTTATTGAAAAAAACAAAAAAACTTAAGTCACTGAAATAAGGCCACAAAACTAATATTATATATTATATATGTTCACAAGACTTCTGGGTATTGGAGGTTGTAGACTAGAGTTTTTGCTTCAAAAAAATGTAATAATTATTCTGCCTACTCGTTCATATAAAACAATATATTGATTGAAATTTTGTTAGACACTTTTTGTGTTGAGGCGTGAATCTTGTAAGACACAGTATGCGTGGAGGAGTGAATCTTCATGAATAATGCTGTGATTCACACCTGAGACAAAGACCCGCACAATGACCTGCATAATGACTAGCATAATGAGCCTTTCAGTCAGGTAGGCTATGTGAAAAAACCCTCTGTGACCATGATGAAAAAGGTATTAATGGTAATATAATAAAAAAAAAACATGATTTTTGTGATCTCATGCAGGCACGTATTATTGCACATGTGAAGAAAATTTTGTATAGGCCTATTATAGTTTAAATTACAGTACCAGTCAAAAGATTGGACGCAATTTCATTTGGAAACCAAGGTCCTAGAGTCTGGAGGAAGGGTGGAGATGCTCATAGCCCAATTGGCTTGAAGTCCAGTGTTAAGTTTCCATAGTCTGTGATGATTTGGGGTGCAATGTCATCTGCTGGTGTTGGTTCACTGTGAATCTACAGGGTATTGTCAAAAGGAAAATGTGAAACAAGAGACCAAAAACTGCAGATGAGATGAAGGCCACTGTCAAAGAAACCTGGGCTTCCATACCACCTCAGCAGTGCCACAGACTGATCGCCTCCATGCCATGCCAAATTGAGGCAGTAATTAAAGTAATTAAAGGAGCCCCTACCAAGTATGGAGTACATATACAGTAAATGAACATACTTTCCAGAAGGCCAACAATTCACTAAAAATGTTTTTTTTTTATTTTTTTTTCATTGGTCTTATGAAGTATTCTAATTTGTTGAGATAGTGAATTGGTGGGTTTTTGTTAAATGTGAGCCAAAATTATCACAATTAAAAGAACCAAAGACTTAAAGTACTTCAGTCTGTGTGCATTGCATTTATTTAATACACGCGTTCCACAATTTGAGTTGAATTACTGAAAGAAATAAACTTTTCCGCGACATTCTAATTTATTGAGATGCACCTGTATGTAACAAAAATGTTGTTCACTTGGTAGCAAAATGGAAAAAAAATGTGGGGTTTTTGAAGCAATCATAGACAAAAATATACGGGAGCGAGACTTAACGTGTGTCTACGCCATCCCACCAAACCGGAAATCCCATGTAACGGTTTTTATACTGTACAAACTGTATATTCTATCCCCCTGCACTACCCCTACTCCTCTACCCATCACAGGAAACTGCATTTTTTTTTATTTCAATAAAACACAGTTTTAGGGGTGACCCTGAATAGTCGACCATTCGATGCTTTTATAGGAGGAGCCTGATTCGACTACCAATCTCACAGTCCAATATTTGCATAGGTGTTATGAGACGAGATATCAATGTCTGATTTCACATAGAACTACCATTTTTCTCCCAATAAGTTAATATACAGCCAATTATGATAATGCTATAAATAAAAATGTGAAAAGAAAGAAGCTTTTAATAAACATTTTTAATGTGCATGAATAAATCCAACCACCCCTGTGACAGAGTTGAGTTTCACTTTCCATGATCCGTGACCGACAGAGGAGCATCTTGGCGGCATTAAATATTTAACAATGTCTGGGATAAGAAAATCTAAACTGTGGAATTCATATTTTATGTTTCACTTGTTCAGAATGTTTGACGTGTTAATGTTTTGTAAAATGTTTAATGTTTTATATAACTGTCATGATCACCATCTGTTCCTGTCACTTCCCAGACTTCATTCCCCATAATCCTCTCTGCCAATCACCTCCACTCACTCCACCAATCACTACACTAATCACCACACCCAGCTGCCACGCATTACCTGGACTATAAAAGACTCACACACTCTTCACCTGATCGCGAAGTCTTGTTGCCTCTGTGTACAATTCGAAGCGTTATTTAGTGATGGGCAGATCGAGGCTTCGTGAAACACTGAAGCAGTTGAAGCAAATGTGCCGTGATGTGTCGAGATGTGTCGAGGCTTCGAAACAATCTGACACCTGTCTCCACGGTGACCCCTAGTGGTCAGAACAGTGTAAATGCAACAAATTCTGGCCAAACATGCATTAAAAATACCCTTTAACAAATCTATTGCAAAAGTTTTATTGACAGTAAAATCAATCAAATGCAATTTACTAATCATTTAATAAGATTAAATAGAGAGTGTCTGTATAATTTGTGTTCTTTTATCAATTTTCAAGGCTTGTTTCTTTGTTCCATGGCTCAAGCTAAACAGGCCAATAAGAGATTAATAACTACCATTATTCATTTTAATTATTCTAATATCTAATTAAAACATCTACAAATGTATAAAACTGATCAGAGATCAGGTAAAACCATAGGGTAAAGCTCTAGACACTTGTTCAATAGCTCTCAGTGAATCTACTTGATTCATGGCTTCACTTTATCATCGCCCTCTACCGGTGAACCATTGAAATTTCGAAACAGTGATGACGTAATGAAGCCTTGTTTACTAAAATCACGTGACTTTGGCTGTTTGATATGCGCTCCGAATCACTGATTCGAAACAAAAGATTCATGAAGCTTCGGAGCTTCATGAAGCAGTGTTTCAAAATCGGCCATCACTACCGTTATTTCCCTGTCTGCCTGTTTGTTACTGTTTCTGCCTGATTCCTGTTTTACGACCCATTGCTGCCTGCCTCGATCCTTTGCCTGTACCCTGACTACGACTCTGCCTGTTCTTTATTGCTCCTGTTTGTTCCTGTTTGACCCTGCTTGTACGACCACGCTCACTTTTAATAAAATGCTGCATTTGGATCCCCTGCCTGAGTCTCCCATCATTACAGAAGACTTCGCCACACTAAGATCCAGCAGCTTCCACGAGCGTTTCCAGCCTCAGCATGGACCCAGCATGGTGTCTTTTCAACCTGCGTCAAGGTAATTGTACCCTCGAGGCACATATTCAGAAGTTTCTGGATTTTGCTCATTTATCTGATCTGCCAGACTGTGCCCTTATTGACTTCTTTGGTTATGGATTAAATGAACCACTAAAGGACTATTTACTCACCAATGGTCCCCGAGGGTCGTTCGTGGAATTTCTGGACTTTGCCCTGCTCACAGTTGGTTCAACTTTTACTGTGGGTGTCGTGGAAAAATGCGACACCACACTGAATCACGTAAGGGCGGCCACTAAAGACAACACTCACAAGATGGCGGTTACCACAACAACCACACCAGACCATGTCTTCGCTGATCGCCCAGAGCAACGTCACGTCTCCGCTGATCGCCCAGAACAACGTCACGTCTCCGCTGATCGCCCAGAACAACGTCACGTCTCCGCTGATCGCCCAGAGCAACGTCCCATCTCCGCTGATCGCCCAGAGCAACGCCACGTCTCCGCTGATCGCCCAGAGTCACGTCTCATCTCGAGATCAGTCAGGGAGCGGAGAGGGTTGCGTTACAGTGTGGCTGATCCACCACTGTCTTCAGTACGAGCGGCTGGCATTCCCAAACCTCCACCGACCGCTTCGCTCTCAAGCCAGCCGGTCGCTTCGCACCTAAGCCAGCCGGCCACTATGCACCCAAGCCAGCCGCCCGCTTCGCTCTCAAGCCAGTCGGCCGCGTCGCTCTCAGGTTCGCTGGTTGCAACGCACTCTAGTTCACCGGTTGCAACGCACTCAAGTTCGCTGGTTGCAACGCACTCAAGTTCGCCGGTTGCTATGCGCTCTGAATCTCTGGATGCTATGGACAAGATGGCCGCTTCGCCAGTGCCCACGGGCAAGATGGCCGCCCCTTCGGTGTCCGTAAACACAGAGCCCGCTCCAGCCAGTGAGTCCGCTCCAGAACCCGCTTCAGCCAGTGAGTCTGCTCCAGAACCCGCTCCAACCGGTGAACCATCGCCTCATCCTCGGAAGAGGAGGAGGAGGAGGAAGAAGGCTTCTTCCGTTCTTCAAGGCTCAGAAGCCTTTCAAGAGCCCGCTGTGGGTCCGGAGACCACTCCAGAGGTCTCTCCTGCTCCGCCCAAGCATCGTGCTCTGCCAGCGCCGCCCAAGCCCAGTATACCTAAGGGTGGGGAGCTTGTGGGTGGGGACCATGCCCGGCCACCTTTGGACTGCAACTTATTATGGCCATTAATGGACTCTGACCCACCGTGGTCATCTATGGACTCTGTCTTGCTGCGGCTGCCCAAGCCGCCTAACCTGCCGTGGTTGCCCAAGCCACCTAACCTGCCATGGTTGCCCAAACCACCTGACCTACTGTGGCTGCCTGAGCCACCTGACCTGCCGTGGCTGCCTGAACCACCTGACCTGCTGTGGCCGCCCGAGCCACCGTACCCGCCATGGCTGTCCAAGGCCCCTGACCCGCTGTGGCTGCCCGAGGCTCCTGACCCGCCGTGGCTGCCCGTGGCATCTGACTCTCCGTGGCTGCCCGAGTTCCTGGATCTGCATTGGGGACCCCGTTCCTGTCTACATGCTAGTCTCCAATGCACCCACCCCCCCTCCCTAGCTGTTCCTTTTACGCCGCGAGGAGGCGCCTTCCAGGAGGGGGGCGTTATGTCATGATCACCGTCTGTTCCTGCCACTTCCCGGACTTCATTCCCCATAATCCTCTCTGCCAATCACCTGCACTCACTCCACCAATCACTACACTAATCACCACACCCAGCTGCCATGCATTACCTGGACTATAAAAGACTCACACACTCTTCACCTGATCGCGAAGTCTTGTTGCCTCTGTGTACAATTCTAAGCGTTATTTCCCTGTCTGCCTGTTTGTTACTGTTTCTGCCTGATTCCTGTTTTACGACCCATTGCTGCCTGCCTCGATCCTTTGCCTGTACCCTGACTACGACTCTGCCTGTTCTTTATTGCTCCTGTTTGTTCCTGTTTGACCCTGCTTGTACGACCACGCTCACTTTTAATAAAACGCTGCATTTGGATCCCCTGCCTGAGTCTCCCATCATTACAAGAACATGCTGGTAATAAAAAAAAAAAAAAAAAAAAACAATAATAATACAGAAAACATAGACAGTGAAGTGTTTTTTGTTTTGTTTTTTTAGTTTATCCATTAGACATACTGATCTTGTCATGGTACACAGCCAGCTGGGGAGATATTGCTAGGTGGAGTTCCCTTTCCCTCTCTGTAATAGATCGTGCGAACCTTATTAAAATGATTATCCTACCCAAGTTCTTGTATCTCTTCCAGCATGTTCCAGTCTGCATTAGTAAATATTTTTTCACTAATTTAGATCAGTAAGAGGTTCACGTTGCTCTTTGGCAGCTATTGTTGGGTTTTTCCCTCCTCCCATGTTCACTGACTGCAAGGTTCTCTCTTGTCTCCATGCCCCATCGTGGAGCCGATGGTTCTCATCCTCCCAGTCAGCGTAGCCAGGTGGAAGGTAGGCATCTGATTGCTTGTAACATAAGAAATTGTGAAGGCACAGTGCAGGTAAAGTGATTGTAATTGCTTTGTCAGGATTAAGGCAGATGGTTGTGCAGAACACCCTGAGGCGGTTTGCTAGAATTCCAAAAGCATTTTCCACAACACCTCTTGCACAGGATAGTTGCAAGAGTTGAAAATGCATTGTTCATGCTGTAGTCGTCTGTGAGGGTAAGGCTTCAGCAGGTCATTTCTCATCGGGTAAGCTTCATCTCCCACAAACACATGTGGCATAATGATGTTGGTGTTTAGTAGAGCCTCAGCAGGAGGAAGGTTTAATTTTCTGTCATCCAAGGCAGCTCGGAAATCAGACTGTGCAAATAAACCTGTGTAGGGAAACTCTGCCTTGAACTCCCACATTTGTGTAGATAAATCAGCAGGAAGTCAGCTATTATGGGTTGTTTGAAAAACGCATGCTTTGGAATTTGATACACTCCTCTTAGGAAATTAATCCAATCACCACCAATCTCGGTCAGCATAAAGTCAAAACACTGAGGATGTAAAATTGTGAGTGGATTTTTGATATCTCGAATGGTTTGGTTGTGGTAAGACAATGAATTTATGTTGAGATAAGGGAAACAGGATGTTTGTTATAATTTCTGCATACATTGATTTTTATGAAACTTCAACAGCGTGTTCATTGTAGGAGGCTGATCACTTGGATGTGACTATTGTAAGTCAAAGTTATAGCGCCACCAACCGGCAACAGGAAGTGTGTCACTTTCAAAATGCTTTGAGATCACCCTCTTATTTTTACCAAATTTGCTTCAAACTTCATTAGAATAATGTCAAGACATGGCGAATGTAGACCTGTGAAAAGATTTTTGATATTTTTTACACTGTTGCCATAGCAACAGATCAACCTTCAATATTTATTTTAGATGCTTTTGAGACTCTTAGCATGCTTTGAATTGTATGAAACTCAACACACATGTCAGGATTGTCATCCAGTAGACATGGGCAAAGCCTTAGAAATGGGAGGGGAGGACGGCCTCTATAGCGCCACCTTTTGACGAAAGTGGGGGGTTAGTTTAACCTACAGTCACCAAACTCATTGACAACTCATTGGCAAACATGTTGAGCTCATTAAGCCAGACAACTTTCAAATTTACAGTTATTAGCTCCAACCAACAGGAAGTCAGATATTTTGGTTTGAATGTGGATTTTTCACACTCTCTCTCACTCTCTCTGCTTTGTACAAACAAAATAACGACTTTTCAACAATATCTAGTGATGGGCAATTTCAAAACACTGCATTGAAGCTTCACAAATCTTTTGTTTCAAATCAGTGGTTCTGAGCACCAAAGTCACATGACTTCAGCAGTTTGGCAGTTTGATAGGCGAGCCGAACCACTGATTTGAAACAAAAGATTAGTGAAGCTTCAATGCAGTGATTTGAAAAAGAGACTTTTTATACACACACTTCAGACATTGAAATGACATAAACTATGTGGTACAGTACAAATACTTTGAGTGTCCCTTATACTGTCCCTTATTTTCCTATAAAGAACCAAGATTGTCCCTTATTTTCCTTTGCTGAAGTTGGCAACCCTACTGCCTGGTCATAAGCATTTTGCTGCTTATCGTGCCCCTATCTCGTGTGTAGGGCACTTTCAAGTAAGCTTTATCTCTTCACTAAGGTATTGAACAATGATGCTCGTGATGTTATCCTTTTACAAAGGTTTGCTAGCTTTTGCAGGGTACAATAGCTAGCTAAGATTAGCTAATAAAGTGTTACAAAGTAAAGCGTTTTCCCTTCTGCAAGGGCATTGTACGACAAGGTTTCTCAATCTTTATCTGTGTCTATGTATTTTGAGTATTTCTTGTACCAGATGTGTCATGCTGATCTGGTTAAATTCTTTTCGTGTTTTCTTGGCAAGTTCTGATGGTTAGATGGAGTTTTGTTGGCTTAGTTCTATCAAGCAGTGAGGGGGAGTCATGCCCAGGTATTATCGAGTTTCAGTACTTGTGAAATTTAATAAATACACTCTGTTCACGGAGCCTAATGTGAATGGAACTGGTGCCTCATTTCAACCATATTTAAAATTACACACAGAATTCTGTAAATACCTCTAGTTCCCTTTTGATACTAAACTCGTACTGCGTCTTACTCTAATGTGCATCGGCACAAATAGGAAGCATTCTTATACAACTTTGGAACTGCTGAGTTTGAATTCAACCTCCCGTGGAAACCTACGAACTCTGTGGTGCTCTAGGAATTGCATGCCGCCCTTGTTATATTCATCGGGGGTCTCGTCGTACCTATGAGAAGTCTTATACTTGCCATAAATCCAACAGAGGTATTACATCATTCAGGAGTGCACCCCTCAACTACTCGTTGTCGCGCCAATAGATCGATGGCCACAGAGGGCGGTATCAACAAGGACCATATTCGCTCATTGGAATACTCATCTATAAAACCTTTATCAGCTTCATCTGAAACTCTGGCCTCCTCTCCTATTAATATGGCACTACTTAATGCCAGGTCTCTTTCTAACAAATCTTTTACACTGAATGACTTTTTTAGCTCCAAGGACCTGGACTTTTTATTTCTGACAGAAACGTGGTTAACCACAGGGGATGTCAATTCTCTGGGAGAACTGACTCCGGCTAGCTGCACCTTTAAAAATTCCCCAAGATCTGTTGGCCGTGGTGGCGGTCCAGCTAATGTGTAGAGAAATCAATATCACTGGAAACGTTTGCCGGTTGATGGTTTTTCAAGTTTTGAAGTGCAGGTAATGAAGATCGAATCTAACATGCCCTGTGTTCTGTGCTCTCATTTACAGACCGCCTAAATATAATAAGGACTTTATTGTTGAATTCTCAGAATTCCTATCATCTTTGGTAAATCATAGTGACAAACTGCTAATTCTGGGAAATTTCAATATTCATGTCTGCTGCAGAACACAATCTTTAGTCAAAGAATTCCTGAATATGGTAGATTTGTTTAATCTGACACAGTTAGTTTCAGGTCCTACTCATATAAAAGGTCATACTCTTGATCTTGTATTAACTTCTGGTTATGTAATTAATCTTGAGGTATTAGAATCTGGGATCTCTGACCATAGTTTTGTTTTATTTCAGTCTCTGCAGCTACATACCACTCTTTCAGTCCCTGTGTGCCGGCACCTTACATGTGCTATACATTCCTCCACTGTCATACAGTTTGATGAGATATATGCTTCTACTTATCTGCCTCAAATCACAGAAGTTATAACTAGCACTGCAGACACCACACTGTTAATTGAAATCTTTAATACTACTTTTACCGACATCCTAGACCAGGTAGCTCCTCTAAAATTACTGAGGTATAAAAACAAGTCAAACATAATGACCCGTTCCATTAGGCAGAAATGTAGAAAAGCAGAACGCAAGTGGAAAAAAGATAAACATAAGGTTTCATTTGAAATGTTTCATGATTCATTAACACTCTGAGGTCTGAAAACGCGCCGGCGCGTTTTGCAGGTTTTTTTTCACATTGCAGCAAAACAGACTTAAAATACTCCATCATTTTTTGTCATAGAGACATAAGTAATATATCAATTGAAACTATAGAATATCTTCTTTTATTTGTATACACTCAGAGTAAAAACAAAATGTTGTGCTTTTTGTAAAATAAAGAAAACTAACATGATGCGTGATTTCTCCTCTCCCTCTGAACGAAGTCCAATCTGATAGTTCTCAGAAAATGAACTGTAACTTAGTGAATACTAATCACAGAAAAATTAAACTTATGTCTAAAAAAACGTTAAGATGTCAGGTTTTAAATCGTAAGTCAAATCGAAAACAAACCTTCTGTGTTTATGTAATCTGTATGAAAAGAGAGCCATGTCAGAAGTCCGTGATTCAGCTCATTATCTGCTAATGCGGCCACGCCCACGGAGCCAGCGCTATTCAGACGCAAATTCAGAGGCAATACATGCATTCATCGTCTCAATCGTGTATTTATTGTCTTGAAAAGTGTTTATCTGGATGTAAAAGTCATGGTTAGCGAGCTCTAGAAGACATGTAGTTAGTTCCTGTTTTCTTTTATTCTATAGATGAATTTTAGATGAGTTTTTGTTTCTTTAGCGCCCTCCGGCTGCAGTATGAATTGGAAACTCCATTCATGGAATAGCCTCTTCTTCTTTTAGATGAATTTGTGGACTAAAAATGCACAGAGAGCGCCCTCCGACTTCAAGTATGAATTGAAAACACCAGCGCTCATAGTAATGACAATGAATATTAAATAAATATAACTCCTCTGTATAGAAAATTGACATAAGCATATGAGAATCCAATATTTCTCCAAATGTGCATGCTTTTAAACTAAAAGCCTATATTCAGACTCTTTGCATCACAGAAATACATTATATTTTAAAGTATAATATAAAACCATTACTTTATATTGTAATAATATTTTTCTGTATGTTTCATATATCATGATGAGCTTGAGACATCACAGAAGGTTTTTTTCACAGCCTACCTGACTGAAATGCCTCATTAATATGCAAGTCATTTCAGCTCATTACTATGCAATTCTTTTGTCTTCTCAGGTGAGAATGGCCCATTATTCAGTGGTGATTCACGCCTCCACGCATACTGTGTTTCTTGGCAAAAAGTGTCTTACAAAAACTAAATCAATATATTGTTTTATATGAAGGAGTAGGCAGCATAATTTTTACATAATTTTGAAGCAAAAACTCTAGTTTACAACCTCCAATACCCTAAAGTATTGTAAACACAGATTTACTATACTTTTTTTGGCCTTATTTCAGTGACTTAAGTTTTTTGTTTTTTCAATAACCACGCATAAATGTTATTCCTTCAAAAACACAAACATGTACATACATGTTCCTCACATATTATTGTAGCCTAGTTTGTGCTGAATACAGTGTAATGACACTTTTTCCATTAATATGTTTATGAACAACTGAAAAAAGCACAAATGTCAGGGCATGTCAAAACTTCTCCAGGCCCCAAATCAGCCTCAGACTCCAGAGGGTTAAAACAATATCAAGTTCAATGTCAGGACTGCAAAATCTAATTATCTCTCAGAAATAATTGCTAAAAATACCCTTAGGCCCAAGGTAATTTTTAATACAGTAGATACTGTTATGAACCCTGCCATCTTTAGCCATCCTAATGCAACCCTCAAGACATATGAAAATTTACTTGATTTTTTTTGCTGATAAAATTCAGGATATTAGAACACAAATTGTGGTCCCAGCTGTGACTCATTCTGAATCTGCATTGCCTATAAGCTCTTTCAGGCTTTTTGACCCCGTCTCTCTCACTCAATTGTCAGACATAGTTTTATCATTGAAACCTACAAACTCTCCTATGGATGTCACACCATCGCGTTTTCTTAAAAATGTTTTTAACTCTATTGCTCCCATCATTTTGGCCATAGTAAACAGCTCTCTAGTTAATTGAATGGTCCCTGCTGGCTTTAAACATGCTGTGGTGCAGCCTCTCCTGAAAAAAACTTTCTCTTGACCCAGATGATGTAAATAATTATAGGCCTATTTCAAAGTTACCATTTCTATCAAAAATTCTAGAAAAGGTGGTTTATTTGCAGCTCTATTCTTATTTGACCACTTTTAGTATATTCGATAAATTTCAATAAGGCTTTAGGTCACTTCACAGTACTGAGACTGCTTTGCTAAAGGTGACCAATGATATTCTGTGTTCCTTGGATTCTGGCGATGGTGCTATTTTAATTATTTTAGATCTCAGCATGGCATTTGACATAATAGATCATTCCATTCTGTTAAACCACCTTGAGAGAGTGGTTGGTATCCAGGGGGGTTGCATTAAGCTGGTTTTCCTCATATCTCATAGGGCGAATCTTTTCTGTCAGCATTGGTAATCACAACTCATCTTCAACACCGATTACATGGGGTGTCCCACAAGGCTCCATTTTGAGCCCCTTGCTTTTCTCTCTTTATATGCTTCCTTTCGGCTCTATTTTTCAGAAGTATGGCATCTCTTATCACAGTTATGCGGAACGATACACAACTTTATCTGGTAACACTTTAGAATACTGATCCTTCATTAATGAATAACTACACAGGAACAAATGAATAATGCATTATTAACACTCTAGTAACTACTATTAACTAACAAGTAACTACGATGAATGAATTAGTAAGTAATAGTGGTCAGTTGTAGGTGGTAGTTCACTATTAACTAATCAGTAACTACTGTTTTTTCATACCTCTAAGAGAACTACTAAGAACTACTATATACAGGTTCATAATTAACATGAATTATGCATAATGTATAATTAATTCTAAAGTAAAGGCCTTGGTAACCCACTAGAAATGACTGAAGTATTACTAAATACTTAAGAAGGAATTACTAATTATCTGGATCAGTATTCTAAAGTGAAAAACATGATAACTCTCTAGTAACTACTGAAGTCTTTGTAAACCTTTGATGTTTTTGTATGTTTTTGTACAGTAATTCCTTATGATATATTTGGTAACACTTAAGTAATTACTAGTGGGTTACCATGATCTTCACTTTAGAATACTGGTCCAAAAAAGAAGTAGTTACTTTAGAGTTATATAGTAACTCTTGAGTTATTACTATCCAATACTTTACAAAAACCTCAAAAGTTTACAATGACTACAGTAGTTACTAGAGAGTTATCATGCTTTTCACTTTAGAATACTGATCCAAATAATTAGTAATTCCTTCTTAAGTATTTGGTAATACTTCAGTCATTACTAGTGGGTTACCAAGGCCTTTACTCTAGAATTAATTATACATTATTCATTATTCACATTAATTACGAACCTGTATATAGTAGTTCTTAGGAGTTCTCTGGGAGGTATGAAAAAAAAACACTAGTTACTGATTAGCTAATAGTGAACTACCACCTTTAACTGAGCACTATTACTTACTAATTCATTCATCAGAGTTACTTGTTAGTTAATAGTAGTTACTAGAGTGTTAGTAATGCATTACTCATTTGTTCCTGTGTAGTTATTCATTAATGAAGGATCAGTATTCTAAAGTGTTACCCTTTATCTCCCTGTCAAGCCTAATGATGGTAGCTGCCTAAACAATCTCACCTCTTGCCTTGAGGAAGTAAAGCTGTGGATGTCTGAAAACTTCCTCAAGCTAAATGGGAATAAAACTGAGACCATTGTGTTCAGCTCTTCATTGTGTACCACTAATATTGTAAATCAGTTAGGTACTCTGTCTTTAACTTTGCACAACAGAGTCAAGAATCTGGCTGTCATCTTTGATTCTGACCTACTATTCGATAAGGAGATAAGTGTTGTTATTAAAGTAAGCTTCTTTCATCTTTGGTCTACTGCCAAATTAAAACATTTTCTTTCAAAAAAGGATTTAGAATTGGTGATTTATGCACTTATCACATCACGATTGGACTATTGCAATTCCTTATATGAAGGTTTGCCTAAATCCACTCTCCATCGCTTGCAATTAGTTCAAAATGCAGCGGTTAGACTTCTAGCAGGTGCAGGGAAGAGAGTCCACATCACACCTGTTCTCGCTTCCTTGCACTGGTTACCAGTTGAATACAGTGACGAATTTAAGGTTTTACTCTGTTTATAAAGCCTTGCATGGTCTAGCACCAGATTACATTGTCAGTCTCATTCAACCTTATTCTGCAGTGAGATCTCTTCGCTCATCAAACCAGTTCCTCGTTCCCGTCTGAAAACCAAGGGCGGCTGGGCATTTGTAACTTTGGCCCCCAAGTTGTGGAATGCACTTCCTTTCTCTGTCAGGTCCTCTACCACATTATCCACATTCAAATCTAGGTTGAAGACACATCTTTTCTCCCTAGCCTATGGTGTTGCTTGAGAGGTGTAAAATGTCGTGCCACAGCTGTGGCTCGTGCAGGGCACCCCTGCACGCTGATGACGGGTACAGTGAGTGTGTGCGATGTCTGGGGAAATCCCACGCAAAAGTACGCAGAAACCCCTCTACACTCTGGTAAAGAGTCTCCTGGAGTGGGCACGTTGCAATCTGCTTTTTGCTGAAAGCAATGTATGTGTGGGGCATATTGAACAGAGGGGCGGACATGCTGTCATGAAGCAATGTGTTCTTGGTGCACAGCCCGCGATGAAGACCTGTCTGCATGTGACATATGCTTGATATTGTCATTCCTTCAAGAGTTGTTGGATAAGGGTCGTACACCCTCCACTCTTAAAGTCTATGTTAAGGCTATAGCAGTCTTCCATGCTCCTATAGCTGGACAGTCGGTGGGCAGGAACAACCTTGTTGTCCATTTTTTGAAGGGATCTAGGAGTCTAAACCCACCTCGCCCCTTCACTGTCCCTACCTGGGACCTGTCCACGGTTCTGAGGGGCCTTAAGGGCCCTCCCTTTGAGCCTTTACAATCTGCCAACATTACATCCTCTGTCACTCAAAACCGTTCTGCTGTTAGCTTTGTCATCGGTCAAACAAGTAGGAGACTTGCAGGTGCTCTCCATGAGCCCCTCCTGCCTTGAATTCAGGCCCAATGACTCCAAGGTCATCCTGAAGTCAAGGCATGGTTATGTTCCCAAAGTTCTCTCCCCATGTTTAGAGCTCAGGTGATTACTTTCTCCGCACTTCCTCCTCCTCAGGACGATCAGGAGCTGAACTTACTCTGCACAGTCAGAGCTTTAAGAGCTTACATTGACCATTCCACCTCATTCAGGCAGTCAGAACAGCTTTTTGTGTGCTTCGGGGGCCACACCAGTGGGCATTCGGTCACAAAGCTAAGGCAATCTCTAATGACAGGTCTTGTCTTAGTTGAGTTTGACCATAGCTTGAACTCGCTAGAATTTTACATGACTCCGACTATGTCCAGGGCATCGATTATTGGCATTGCCATATCTCCTACACGCTCTCAGCCCCCCTTGGAGTACCTAGGTTTCACTGTATTACTCTGTGTCGTCACTTTAGTCGAAATCCAATTGCAGAAATCCAAAATTCAGTCGAGATCCTATGCGAGACGCATGCTTATATAGCCAGATGCCCCGCCCATTTTGGCGGGCTCTGGTGGGCTTCTTCATTGGTTCATTTTATTATAACTGCCTGAACCAATGGCCGTGCAGTTTCACTGCATGATTGAAAAAGTCTTCAGAAATCTGACAAAAAGGTGTTTTCCCCATAGCTTCTAGCTAAACATAGACGCAGTACTCGTTCTGTCCTAACCCTAAGGGAACCGAGGTTACGTTAGTAACCGAGTACGTTAAAGGTGCTATCATTAATGCATTGTTTTTAGTTTTCATTTGGTATCTTAGTATGGAAACACCACCCATAGTTAAAATCAGATCTAATCCAAAACCCCTCCAATCTCCTTCCTATAGCAAGATGCATTCTGACTCTCTTCAGTGCTGTTTTGCATCTGCTAACAGCTCGTATGCGTACTGTCAAAAGCCAAAGTTTTTAAACATTATAATTGGCTTCACATTTGGCTTTATATGATTTGTTCTGCATTCGGCACTTTAAAATGCTGAAAAAAGCAATAAAAAACATTACATCCTCAAAAGATGTTGCATATGTATCTTGCAAAATTTCATAAAAGAAATGTATCATTGTGTCATAAATCATTTTTCAAGATTTGCAGGTTGTAACTTTACTTGTTACCATAAACACACAATCAGCAGCCTCATTGCTCATGGCAACAAATTCTACAAATAGTCCCCCCTACCCCCCTCCCCCCAATGGGTAATGACTATGTCACAGAAAACAATATAAGCCACACATTAAAATGCATGAAACTATTTTGAGAAAAAACAAGTCATACTGTTTGACCTAATCATTACTGAGAGAATAGTAGGCAGAGTGAGGCAAAATGCTGCTGTTACATTTATAAACTAAAATTCAATGCTGATAAAGTTGGTTGCTACTTCACAGTAGGCAAATATAATTTTGCTATTACATTTTTATAAAAACTGAATTTTTTTTATGTTTGTGTGTTAAGCAATGTATGTATTTCTTAAAAAACAGTTGTACACATGAGCATGCACAGGGAAATGCCAGATATGAAACAGGGAAATGCTGTTCATTTGTAATTTTACACAAAGTGGTAAGGTGATATGTTTAAGACAATATATAATTAATAATGTCTGTTAATTATGTATTATGTTATTGTGTTTCAGGTTTGTGTACAGCAACCAATGGACAACCTGACATTTACAAACAGCATTCTCC
The DNA here is from genome assembly GCF_018812025.1 of Megalobrama amblycephala. NCBI lineage: Eukaryota > Metazoa > Chordata > Actinopteri > Cypriniformes > Xenocyprididae > Megalobrama > Megalobrama amblycephala. The sequence goes on along the minus strand of NC_063061.1, from coordinate 19,552,685 downwards.
TCATGGAGGGACTGAAAGTTACATCTCAGTCATCTCAACCTGTTTTCATCCTCCTTCTCTTGACTTATGTCTTTACAATGTTATCAAACATTGGACTTATATTTTTGATATCAACAGAGAAGAATCTGCATGACCCAATGCATTTTCTATTCTGCAACTTGCCACTGAATGACATACTAGGAACCACTGTCATTATGCCACGCTTGCTGCAAGATATTTTAAGGGACACCTCAGAGCGCTATATATCATATGCAGAGTGTGTTATTCAAGCTTTTTTTGTGCATGTATTTACAGCAGCATGTCACTATGTGCTGATGATCATGGCCTTTGACAGATATGTGGCTATATGTAATCCATTGCGATACACATCTATAATGACCAATAAAATGGTCATTAAATTATCAGCATTTGCTTGGGGCCTGGCAATTATTTTAGTTACAATTATGATAGGACTCACTCTGCGTCTGTCTCACTGTAGGTATAAAATTGAAAACCCTTTCTGTGACAATGCCTCACTGTTTAAACTGTCCTGTGAAAATGTAGTCATAAATAATGTGTATGGACTTGTTTATACCATCGTTGTACTCAGTCTGTCAGCGATGTGTATTTTCATAACATATGTCAGGATCGGTACTGTATGCATAACCAGCAAAAACAAATCACTCAACAACAAAGCCATAAAAACCTGCAGCACTCATTTAACTGTTTATTTAATCATGTGTGTTTCTGGAGCTACTTTTATTTTACTTCATCGTTTTCCTGAATACTCTGACAGCAGGAAACTAGCTAGTATACTGTTTCACATTATACCTCCGGGATTAAATCCCTTAGTATATGGTTTACAAACCAAAGAGATAAGACAAAAGATTGTAAAACACTGGTGTAGAAAAAAGTGAATTCCTCATTGGATTATGTATCTTCATAACATAGTCAATATTATTTTAATGGATTTTGAGTGTGTGAAAATAATATTTACTATTTAGCTAAGAATAACCATAGTACTGTAACATTGCAAACACTGTAACTGTTCTGTACTCAAATCCTTTTCAGTATTTAGCAGGTGTTTGTATGAGAATTGTTGACTTAAAAATGTAACAAATTTAAATAAATTTGTAAGCACATATTACCTGGAAAAATTAAATAAATAAATGACAAGAAAAGAGCACATGTTTATTCTGGTTCACTATAAGAACAAAAAGCACTTTAAAAGAAAAAAAAAAAAGACTTTAAAATTCTTTAAATATAGAACAAAAAAGGCACATATGTGCATAGGATGCAACAAAGCTGGGTTAGCAACAAAACCTGGTAAAAAAAAAAACTAAAAAAAACTAATTAATTTTAAAAATTAAAAAAAAAAAATAATAATAATTTAAAATGTAATATTTTAGATAGTGTCTAAGACAGATAGATAGCTTCTTTAGCCTGCTAACATCAACACGCCGTGCTAGGCGGGCGTGGTTTCAGCAACCAGGCACCTCATTTCCAGCCATGTCCCGCCTCTTTGCCCATTTTCAGTTACCTGGGAGTGACGCGCTGCAACGGCCACTTTTTCGCTTCAAAAATGCTCTTCAGAAATCTACGGCTGACGTCCTATGGAAGCACATGTGTAGCAATATTCAATTTTAAAGGTATTATGCAAAATGGCAATGCATTTCTGTATTTAAATTTACATTTTCCATATTATATGTGCAATGTTTGGAACAAAATGATCATTCAAATTCAATAATATAATTTACATTTGCTGATTCCTAAAGTAGTTTTAACATATAATTTAAACATGTATTTTAACGCTTTATAAGTTGCAAAATTAAAATGAAAATGTATTACAGAAATGATTATATATGTTTAAAATGTTCAAGCAAAAACTGTAGCAAAATGAATGAATTGAATTGCAATTTGCATTCACAGTTAAGACACTTGTGATTGAATTTTCATTAAATGTCCTGCAATGAATGTAACAAAATTCAATGTGGATTTGAAAATGCATTCTGAGCTGATGGGCTGAGGACGACTCATAGAGAATGCACCTGGTGCTTGTGCACCTTATCGTGAGGGGAGCGCACTCGCATGTCTGTAAAAGTACTGAAACAGACACGTCGAATGAGTGGTGCTTTACAACAGGTTACTTACTCATAGAAAAAATCTTAGACAAGCTGTCCAAGATTATTGCTTGCTCTGTCAGTATGGTTGTATGTTTTTCTCTTTTTATCCTTCTGATTATTGTTTATGCATCATTTATAGGCCTATTAATAAAACGATGTGTAGTCAATATCGATGCTAATGAGTGTTATTTATAGCCTAATAATAATGATAATAATTATAATAGTAATATTAATAATTTTGTTCCCAAAAAATAATTCTGTCTAAACCCAGCTTTCACATCTTAGAAAGCACTTTGGTCTGATGTGAACAGGTGCTGGTGGTGTGATGGTGTGGAGGACATTTTCTTGGCACACTTTGGGCCCTTTAGTACCAATGGACCATTCCTCAATAATATAAACCAGCTGGAAAACTTCATGTGAAATGTCACTTGCTGGTGTGTTAGTATCTTTAATGTCTTGAGGTAGCTTTAACAACATCAATAGTGTAATACTTAGTTTATAATCAGAATATAGTCACTTAAATTTAGTTTAAAGTTTAATCTTCCTGCTTCGCTACTGTTCGGACGCTCTTGCTTACAGCTCCGCGCTTTGCTCTATTGCTTTTATATTTTATCTCCTAATTTTAACTAGCAAATAGGCACAGTGCTCAAACGACAAATCTTGGCACCAACAATCTTTTTAACTGGAAGAATTGCTACAAAAAATGGGAATTTTTATACAACCAGCTTACCTCTGACGGCAGCCATCAGCTTACATCCCGGAGAAGGGAAAACACAGCTGCCTACATCCAAAAGGATTAGAAATAATATGCCTCCTCTGGTTGAAGAATCTACCTGCTGCAAAAACTGCCACAGACTTCTACAAAGGATTGCAGTTCTTGAAACAAAGTTACTTGCGGGACTACCAAACCAGTAGGAACACACAACAGAGCTTCATCATGGATGTCCTCAGCACACAGTCTGTGAGTCCCATGAATCTAATGCCCCTAAACAGACCGTACTGAGTGCCGAAATTGATGGCACACACAGGGAGCGAGACCCAAAGGCACTCGAGACATCAGATTGTCACGAGTATCACATATTAATGCAGTAGCATCCTCTACCCCAAACACTAGCTCCCTACCACCACCAATACATCTGGAGAACAGATTTGAAGTGTTAATGAATGTGGGTGAGGAATCTCCAGACATGATGAATGTGGGTGAGGAATCCCCAAACATGATCAGACACGGATCAAATCAGCCAGCAGCTAACACCGATGCTAACTGCCGCTCAACGTTGAACAGTCAGCGGCACCCAGCTCAGAGAGCAGCCGAGCCCAGGACTCTGATAGTGGGTGACTCTATTATCAGAAACATTAGCAGCAGGGATACAACTACATGCTGCCTTCCACAAGCAACAGTTTGATCAAGTTTCTGATGTAAACAGGGAACTTAAGAGCATTCTGATGAAATATAAGACTGCAAATCGACTAATTCATGTGGGGAAGAATGATATGCGGAAGGAGCAGTCAGAACTCCTTAAGAGGGATTTCAATGAACTTTTTGAAATGCTTAAAAGACTAAAAGTTCAGTCGTTCATCAGTGGACCACTCCCAGCAAGAGGAACAAATAGATTTACATGGTTGCTTGGTCTTAACACATGGCTGAAAAAAACCTGCAACTTAAAAGAACTGAATTCCATCGACAACTTCAATCTGTTCTGGAGTCAGAAACAACTGTTCACTCATGATGGCCTGCACCCAAACAAACTGGGCTCAAGAGTGCTAAAGGAAAATATCTACTTCTGCCTCCATCATCCTTCAGCAGTGTGTGCAAATCCACTCAACCTGAATGGCACAAACACACCTGGACAGAGTACAACTGACCACAGGACTTCATTTCAGCACCTGAATGGACATGCGGTTGACACATCCCACAAGGTCAATGATAACACCACGCAGCCACAACAACCACTGCTCATGGACACAATCCTGACTGAGCCCTGCCCACAGAGCTCACCGAGAGACAGTGACGTGTTAGAACTGCTCCAAGATTCAGCACCCAGCCAAGACAACATATTACAGCCTCTGGTAACACGAGAGCAACAGCCCCTCTCACCGGACACGTTATCCCTTTCTCCAGCATCCCCTCTTCTGTGCTTCTCAGAGAAAATGGAGGAACTGGTGTATGCTGGAACCAAACTCTCCCACTCTTTTGCTGCAAGCCCCCAGATATCAACAAAAAAGCGTCAAGCCCCGAAACCACCAAAGCCTGTGGGCCCAGCTCGCCCTCCCCCTCCTCCTGCGAGAGCTCTTCGGCCCCTGCCACAACGCCAGGGCCCTCAACCTCTTCCGTCTGTTCTAGGTGAACCAAAAACAACCCAGAACAGCTCTCAGTGATGTGTGTTGGGTCCCCGCTATGATAACAGTGACTTTATCAAATGTTTACAGAACAAGTGGGAACCCAGTGTGCCTGTAGCTTTCTCTATTTCTGTTTTATTATGTTATAGAAAGCCTAAGGCCTTCTCAAACTGTTTGGCAAACCCATTTAATCTGCTACCTATTATACGCCAAACTAAGATTACTGTAGAGACAGAAAGTAAGACTGTTAAGTTAGCACTTTTAAACATCCGCTCACTTAAAAATAAATCACTTCTGGTCAATGACTTAATAACCACAAACAACCTAGATTTTATTCTTCTAAATGAAACATGGCTTGAAGACAGCTGCAGTGCAACAATCCTGAATGAAACAGCCCCTCCTAACTTTACTTTTATGAGTGTCTGCAGAGCTGTTAGGAGAGGTGGAGGTGTTGCTGCTCTATTTAAAGATGTCTATCAATGCAAGTAAGTGTCATTTGGTGATTACTTGTCTTTCGAGTACTTGGGTATTGTGTTAAAAGGTGCTCCTCGCATTCTACTTATAGTTATCTACAGGCCTCCAAAATACTCTCCAGCCTTTGTGGAGGACTTTACAGAACTGTTATCAGCAATTTCCTCTGATTTTGACTGTTTTGCTATTACTGGGGACTTTAACATCTACATAGAAAATGCAGAATCCAATATGGCAAAAGAAATCATAACTGTTTTGAATACTTTTGATCTGACTCAACATGTACATGGACCTACACACAATCGTGGACACACTGTAGCGCGGCCACATTATGGGGAACATTTATACTGCTGTGAATTATTCTAATTAATAATATAAGTACAGCTGTTTTGTATATATGTTTTCCCCTGTGTTATGTTGCCCGGATATGTGTTTGTGTTCCTGTTTTACTCACGCGAGACTTCTGTCGGGAAGATCCAGGGAATCCCCGTGACGTCATGGGGTTGGACAGCTGATTGTCACGTCTGATAAAAGAAGCCGGTTTACCGGTGTTCGAGAGAGGACGCTGTCATTGCTACGTGGATAACGCGATCGATCGCTCTACACACTACTTGTTTGTCATCGTCTGTGACTGATTATCTCGTTGTGGAAGTAACATCCAGTGGATTATTTCACCTTCGGGATACTGAACAGGACAACGCTATACATCGTGCTCCCGGACTAAAAGCCTTTCCGGTGAGGCCGATTCAACACACACACACACACACACACACACACACACACACACACACACACACATTACATTGGACTGAAACGGACTATTCCAACACGCATACATACATTTTTGTTTATATATATATATATATTGTATATATTGTTGGTGTTTTGGTATATTGCTGTTTCTTGTATAATACACTTTGGGTTGACATTTATTCTGTTTCTTTTGTGGAGAATTTTATTCAAACACGTTAAAAAAAAAAAGGTTAAAGAACCAGTTTGACTTTGTGTAAACTTCCTTATATAGGCTGAGTGTTACATATTGGTGGCCCGTACGGGGACTTTTCCTTAATAAGGTGTTTGTTTCTTTTTTTTTTTCTTTCAACTGGCATTATGGATGGGACAAATAATGAAGCAGTTGTTGAAGTTCATGTTGAGCAAACTGATGCCACTGTTAAACCTGGAATTGTCCAAAATGAGAATGAACCAAGTGATATGGATTTTACTGCAGGCCCATTTGTGACAAGGCGTAATCCAGCTGCAGAAATAACGTCTATGATTAGTTCACTGTACATTTCTGATTCTGAACAGTCTGATGATGATGATGAGAATAGTCTAAGAAATGTTGATATGGCACAATCATTACACACAGACCTGGCACAATGTAAAGTGGATTTATTGGCCCTTAACCAAAAAGTACTCACTTTAGACAAAGATTTCAAACAGTCAATGGACAGCACATTGAATAGGGAAACCAACTTCAGGCAGGCTGTGGATTCTAGCTTGGCAGGGTTGGAGGATTATTTTATGAAGGCACTGGAAAAAATAGAAAAGGCTGTAACAAATTGTTTTCTTAGGAGAGACCATAAATGGGAAAGTCAAATGAGAAAATTGAGACTGACTAGCACTCCCACACTCTCCAGATTACAGGCCTACTCTCCGGATGCCTCACGCTTTTCGGCTGTACGTCATCCTCAGACCCCAGTTCCAGTATCAAGGGAGAAAGTTCCAACTTTTAAACCTCTTGATGATACGTATGACATTCCCCCTCCTGTGCATACTAATCGCCAAAATGTGCTTACCTCTTCTTCAGTAGGGGTTGGTGCTTCCTCATTCTGTGCTCGACCTCCCATCCGCATCGAGTTCCCCTCTTTTGGTGACTCCTGTGAGACCTCGGAGGTGCTTAACTTCATTGACCAATGTGAGAACTTCTTGGAGATCAGGCCCCTTCCTTGTCTCGAGCTTATCGGAACCCTAAGTACGGTCCTGAAGGGACCCGCTCTGAGCTGGTGGAAGGCAGAGAAGGCGAAGGTAACGGACTGGAAGTCCTTCAAAAAGGCATTCATGGCTGCTTTTCTTTCAGGCGATTACCTCTCTGAAGTGGAGGAAAAGCTGAGGACCCTGGTTCAGCAGCCACAACAACGCCTGAGGGACTTTGCTTATGATTACCGGGCCCTCTGTCTTAAATGGAAGCCAGAGATCTTGGAGGAGGAACTGGTGAACCGCATCTTGAACAACATCAACCCCAGGGTTGCAGGATGCCTGAGAGGGACAGTTCACTCAGTGGAGCAACTGGTGAAGGTGGGGTCAAGAGTGGAGAAGGACTGCATGGGAGCCAAAGACTACTGGCAAAAAGTCAGCACTCAGAGCAGCAAAGAAAAGCCATATAAAAAATCTGGAGAACGTACCTTCAACAAAAACCTGGCCGGAGTAAACCTAGCCCAACCCCATCCCGGGTCTTCTCTCCTGGTTGTGCCTATAAGGGTGAATGGCAGAGAAGTAAGGGCGGTTCTGGACACCGGAAGCACTTACACATTAATGCAAGAGAACCTGTGGAAACAGGTGAAGGGGGAGACCCCGGCGGTCGTTAACTCCAGTCCTCAGAGATTTATTATGGCGGATGGAACAATTCACCAGTCCAGAGACCTGCAAAAGATCAGGTTTCAGTGGCATGATCAAGAGTGCAGTATGGATACTTATATCCTGAAGGATACTCACCTCGCCTTTCCTCTTATTGCTGGTCTGGATTTCCTGAGTGCCACAGGTGCTGTCTTGGAGGTGGGACAACGCCAGTATGGGTTGAAATCTGAAAGAAGATACACGTATTACCCTTTCCTGCCTTCGCTGATACCGGCAGGTCCAGCAACCTCTACAGGACAGGCTCATTCTCTTACGGCGGCAAAGCTGAATCTATACTACGCCTTACCACCTGTTGACATTCTTCCTGAGCTCACGTCATTCAACCCCGAGATCACTCAGTGGGATTCAGACAATCAGGAAGAGATGATGAAATTGATCTCCACTTGGCCACTCACTACCTCTAACACCCTGGGTAAAACATCAGTGGTACAACACAAGATTACATTAATGGACGACATACCCATCAAATCCCGAGCATATAGAGTGTCTCCTCTCAAGAAACAGGTCATAGAGGGGCAAGTTGATCAGATGCTGCAGGACGGCATTATTGAGCCATCCTTCTCACCTTGGTCATCCCCGGTGGTCCTAGTCCCCAAACCTGATGGGTCATATAGGTTTTGTGTGGACTATAGGAAGCTAAACAGCAAGACTGTACCTGACGCTTACCCAATGCCCTTGATTCATGACATCCTTGAGTCCCTTGAAGGTGTTTCTTGGTTTAGTTCGTTGGATTTACAGTCTGGGTACTGGCAGGTTGAGATGGAGGAGTTGAGTCGAGAGAAGACCGCTTTTATCACCACCAAGGGGTTATACCAATTCAAGTCTATGCCGTATGGACTCAGAAATGCCGCTGCCACCTTCCAGCGCTTGATGGAGAGGGTGCTAGCTGATTTGAGGGGGAAAATATGCTTTGTCTATATTGATGACATCATCATCTATTCAACGTCACAAGAACAGCACATTCAAGATCTCAACACTGTTCTACACAAACTTACCCAAGCCAATTTGACGCTGAACATGAAGAAATGCCACTTCTTCAAGCGCCAGCTCAAATTTCTAGGCCATATAGTATCTGAGAGGGGTGTGGAGATTGATAGAGGAAAGACCAGGGCCGTTGATGAGTTCCCTCCACCACAAGATCTCAAAGCCCTTCAGAGGTTTTTGGGCCTGGCAGGGTGGTATCATAAGTTCATTCGCCACTTCGCTGACATATCTGCTCCCTTGAACCACCTTAAAAAGAAAGGAGTAAGGTGGGAATGGACTCCAGAGTGTCAGGCTAGTATGGATGCTCTTAAACAAAGATTACAGAACTCACCTGTGTTGATACAACCTGACCTCAACAAAACCTTCCAGGTTCACACGGATGCGAGTGATGTTGGACTGGGCGCCATCCTCACTCAACACTCGGATGAAGGAGAACAAGTGGTGGCGTATGCATCATTAACACTCTGAGGTCTGAAGGTATCGCCGGCGATACCACCGTGGTTTTTTCTTATCAGTGTGAAAGAGACTCAAAATACTCCGTCAATGTTGCACATACAATTAAGAGTTATACACCATTTTAATCTGTGGAATATCTTCTTTCATTTGTGTACACTCAGAGTAAAAACAAAATGTTGTGCTCTTTGTAAAATAAAGAAAACTAACATGATGCGTGATCTCTCCTCTCCCTCTGAACGAACTCCAATCTGATAGTTCTTAGAAAATGAACTGTAACTTAGTGAATACTAATGACAAAAAAATTAAACTTATGTCTAAAAAAACGTTAATATGTCAGGTTTTAAAACATGTAAGTCAAATCGAAAACAAACCTTCTGTGTTTATGTAATCTGTATGAAAAGAGAGCCATGTCAGAAGTCTGTGATTCAGCTCATTATCCGCTAATGCGGCCACGCCCACGGAGCTATCGCTATTCAGACGCAAATTCAGAGGCAATACATGCATTCATCATCTCAATCGTGTATTTATTGTCTTCAAAAGTGTTTTGAATAGCCATATTTAGCGATCTCTTGCCTCTGTTAGTTCCTTGATTGTCACATGATATTCCTCTTCTTTTACTGAGGCATTTGTGGACAAAAGGGGCAGAGCGCCCTCTGGCTGCAAATGAATTAAAAACACAGCATCCAGCGCTCATAATGATGACAATAAATATAGAATAATAAATATTACTTCTGTATAGAAAATTGATATAAACATATGAGAATCCATCAATATTTCTCCAAATGTGTATGCTTTTAAGCATATTAAGAAATTATGGTCAATATAAGATTTTAAGAGTCAAAATGTGAAGCTTGAGTCTTAGATTTTTTTAATGATGTATAGTTTGTCAACTGCACATCAACATTTAGGCTCTATAATATAACAAATATAGTAGCCTATATGAAATGCCCTAGAGGTAGGAATGTTCAGACGCTTTGCATCACAGAAATACATTATATTTTAAAGTATATTAAAATAGAAAACCATTATTTGGTTAGAGACTTGAGACTTCTTTTAAAAACATTATAATGGCATTATAATGTGTTCAATCTTTTGACTGGTAGTGTAATTTAACATAGGCCTATACAAAATTTTCTTCATATCATGTGCAATAATACGTGCATGCATGAGATCACAAAAATCATGTTTTTTTTTTGTCCTGAGTGGACTTTAATCCTGTTATTAGCATGATCACAGAGGGTTTTTTCACAGCCTACCTGACTGAAAGGCCTCATTAATATGCAAGTCATTTCAGGTCATTATTATTCAATTCTTTTGTCTTCTCAGGTGAGAATCACCCATTATACATGAGGATTCCCGCCTCCTCGCATACTGTGTTTCTTGACCAAAAGTGTCTTAGAAAATTTAAATCTCTCTATTGTTTTATATGAAGGAGTAGGAAGGATAATTTTTACTTCATTCTGAAGCAAAAACTCTAGTCTACAACCTCCAATACCTAGAAGTCTTATGAACACAGTTTTAATATACTTTTTTTGGCCTTATTTCAGTGACTTAAGTTTTTTGTTTTTTCAATAACCACGCATAACGTACTCGGTTACTAACGTAACCTCGGTTCCCTGAGATACGGAACGAGTACTGCGTATGGGGAAAAGTCTCCCTTTTTCCCCGTCACTGAAGCCTTTTTCAATAACGCAGTGTAACTGCATCGTCATTGGTTCACTCATAGACAAGTTGTTGAACCAATGACGGCGCGGCATAGCTGCGCGACCTATGGCGAGAGAGCGCGCGAACTTTCCCGCCGAAAAGGGCGGGGTAAAGGGCTATATAAGCAGGCGTTTCGCCATAGGATTTCAGGCCAATCGACTAAAGCGACGACATTGAAGCCGCAGCCTCGTGGCACGGCAAGTACTGATACAGATACTCGTTCCGTATCTCAGGGAACCGAGGTTACGTTAGTAACCGAGTACGTTCCCTTTCGATACTTCACTCGTACTGCGTATGGGGAATGAATTCAACCGCGCCGTGCCACGGCAGGGAACGACATAACTTGTTTTGGACACCGAGAGGGGACCAAGAGAGCAAGTAAGAAGGCAAAGCCATCGTAAACCCTTGTTACACTACAAGAGGAGATGACTCCTGATCGGCGAGAGGCGGAACTCGAAGAGGCCGCTTGGTTACACCGAGAGGACCCGGGCTTGTAAGGCCGGAACGTCCAGATGATAAAATCTGACAAAAGTGGACGGCGAGGACCAACCGGCCGCCTCACAGATGTCTTTAATGGAAACTCCATTAGACCAGGCCCAGGAGGAAGCCATTCCTCTAGTGGAATGGGCCCTAATTCCTAAGGGCATTGAATGTCCAGGGAGGAGTAACAGAGATTAATCGCGTCGACTATCCAACGCGAAAGACGTTGCTTTGAGACCGAAGACCCTTTGGTGCGGCCACCAAAACAGACAAAGAGCTGATCTGATTGCCTGAAAGGCTGTGATCGCTCTACATAGGTCCTCAATGCCCTGACAGGGCAGAGTAACTTCAGCTCCTGTTCATCCGCGGAGGGAGGAAGAGCAGAGAGCGAAATGACCTGAGCTCTAAACGGAGTAGAGAGCACCTTGGGGACGTAGCCATGCCTAGGTTTCAGCACGACCTTAGAGTCATTAGGCCCAAATTCGAGGCATGCAGGGCTCACAGAGAGGGCCTGCAAATCGCCAACACGCTTAACCGATGCTAGTGCAAGTAGCAGAGCGGTTTTCAGGGTTAAAGGCCTGAGGTCAGCTGAACTCAGCGGCTCGAAGGGGTTTCCTTTGAGAGCCCTAAGGACCAAAGAAAGGTCCCAAGTGGGAACCGTAAGGGGACGAGGAGGATTTAATCGCCTCGAACCCCTTAAGAAACGAACCACAAGGTTGTTCCGACCCACTGACTGGCCAGCGATAGGAGCATGAAACACTGAGATGGCTGCTACGTATACTTTGAGCGTTGAAGGGGCGCGCCCCAAATCCAAACGCTCTTGGAGGAAGGACAGTATCGGTGATACGTCACACTCCACGGGGTCTATGTTGCGTGTGGAACACCAATCAACAAAGACCGACCATTTCTGGGCGTAGAGGCGTCTCGTGGATGGGGCTCTCGCCTGAGATATGGTCTCTAGTACGTCCCTGGGAAGGTCAGTCGGCTCCCATCGAGGGACCAGAGGTGTAGAGCCCAGAGCTCTGGCTGGGGGTGCCAGATTGTTCTGTTCGCCTGAGAGAGGAGGTCCCGTCTCAGGGGAATGGGCCACGGGGCTTCCGTGGAGAGCCTGAACAGCTCTGAGGACCAAGTCTGGCTCCTCCAGAGCGGGGCCACTAGAAGGACTCTGTGTCTGTCTTCCCTGACTCGCCTGATGACCTGCGGGATCAGTGCGATCGGGGGAAATGCGTAAAGGAGTGTGCTGGGCCAGGTGTGGGCCAGCGCATCGACTTCCTTTGAGAAATATGTTGGGCAATGAGAGTTGTCTTCTGAGGCGAAGAGGTCTATCTCTGCTCTCCCGAAGAGCTCCCAAATCTTGAAAACCATCTGGGGATGGAGCATCCACTCGTCTGAGGGGACGTTGCTCCGTGATAGCATGTCTGCACCCAGGTTGGTTTTGCCAGGTATATGAGTCGCCCTGAGCGACCGAAGCCTTGGTATTGCCCACTCCAGAAGACGTTTCGCCAGAGCGCATAGACGGCTGGACGAAAGACCGCCCTGGTGATTTATGTATGACACCACGGTCATGCTGTCCGATTGGACTAAGACGTGGCGTCCTGTCAAGTGAACCTGAAACGCTTGCAGGGCTTTCATCACTGCCAACATTTCGAGGCAGTTGATATGGAGATGGCTCTCTTCGTGGGACCACGAACCGAAGGCCGGTCTGCCCTCGCACAGAGCCCCCCAACCTGAGTTGGATGCATCCGTCGAGAGCACCGTCCTTCGTGACACCGCCTGTAGAGGTACCCCAAGACTGAACCAAGCAGGGTTCATCCAAGGATTCAGGGCTAAAAGACAGGCCCGATTGACCTTGAGACATAAGCGGCCGTGCCGCCAGGCATGTGGGGGGACCCGGGATTTCAGCCAGAACTGTAGCGGCCGCATCCGAAGAAGGCCAAGCTGCAGAACTGGGGAGGCGGAAGCCATCAGCCCTAAGAGCCTCTGGAAGAGCTTCAGAGGAAGATAGGCTTTGTTCCTGACGGAAGCCGCGAGCTGCTGAATTGCCAGGGCGCGCTCTGGCGAGACTACTGCCGTCATGCGGACTGAGTCGAAGACTGCCCCCAGAAACGAAATATGTTGGCTGGGGAGCAGTGAGCTCTTGGCTAGGTTGACCCTGAGACCCAGGCATTGGAGATGGCTGAGGAGCACGGATCTGTGGTGTTCCAGCTCGACTCGCGAATGGGCCAAAATGAGCCAATCGTCGAGGTAATTCAGAACCCGGATTCCCATCTGTCTCAGAGGGGAAAGCGCTGCGTTCATGCACTTGGTAAAAGTGCGAGGAGCCAGGGACAGCCCGAAGGGCAGGACTGTATATTGGTATGCCACCCCCTCGAACGCGAATCTCAAGAATCGTCTGTGAAGGGGGGCTATCTGGATGTGAAAATATGCATCTTTCAGATCCAGCGAGCAGAACCAGTCCTCGTGACAAATTTGTGCGAGGATCTGCTTCAGCGTCAGCATTTTGAATTTCCGTCTCATGAGGGAGCGATTCAAAAGTCTGAGATCTAGGATGGGCCTGAGGCCGCCATCCTTTTTGGGGACCAGAAAGTAACGGCTGTAAAAGCCTGACTCGCTCTCTGAAGGGGGAACTATTTCTATAGCCCCTTTCTTCAGTAAGGTCATGACCTCAGTTCACCAAGGTTTGAAGCACCCCTCCGAAGCGAGGGGGCCGTCGTGCAAACTGGAGCGAGTAGCCCTGCTTTATGATCCCGAGGATCCAGCTTGACACGTCGGGGATGGCCTGCCAGGCCTCGGCCCGAGTGACAAGGGTTGAATGATGTCGGATGACAGGCCGCCGGGTAGGGGGCCGTACACCGAAGGAGGTGGAAGAGGAAATTTGCTCTCTTTTAGAGGAAGTAAAATAGTGTTTGCCATGAAAACGGCGTTTTGTTTGGGCGCAACATGTGTGGGCCCAGCTACAACACAGAGCACTTCTCCCACGCCCGGAATTAAACGAGGCAGAGGGGAGACTGCACGAGGGAGCTTTTGGGGTGGTCCGGTCGCAACGGGACATTCCCCAACCCTCTTCCTTCCTGCTGGATCAGGACGTCTTCGGAGTCACCGGGTCCAGCACAATCTTGGGCCGGGGTCCCTGGCGGGGTCCCTGGCGTCTCGGGAAGGAGGATTGGCGCTTAGCAGGGCGAGGGCGCTGACGATGCTCCTTAGGCGGCGCTGCTTGAGAGGTGGATGGGGCAGGTTTGGTCTGCTGAGCCGGCGCAGTCCTGGGGCGGCTAGGAGCAGACGCAGAGCTGGAGCGCTTGGGCAGAAAGTGTCTCATGGCCTGAGACGACTTCTGCGCTGCTGTGAAGCGCTCGGTGAAACCATCCACCGCTGACCCAAAAAGACCGGAAGGGGAGACCGGGCGTCCAGAAAGGCCGTCTTATCCAGGTCCTTGATTTCCGTGAGGTTGAGCCAAAGATGGCGCTCAAGCACAACCAGGCTGGCCATGGAACGACCGATGGCCTGGGCAGTGGCCTTCGTGGCCCGCAGGGCTAGATCGGTGGCGCTGCGGAGATCCTTGAAGGCAGGTGCATCAATGCCGGACTCGTCCAAGGAGCGGAGGAGTTTGGCCTGGAACACCTGGAAGATCGCCATGGTGTGAAGCGCCGAAGCAGCTTGGCCTGCAGAGGTGTAGGCTCTTCCAGCCAGAGTAGAGGTGGTTCTGCAGGGCTTGGAAGGCAGGGCTCTTTTGGTCTTCCATCCCACAGCCGCGGGAGGACAGAGGTGAGCTGCCACCGCTTCATCCAGGGGCGGCAAATGCTCATAGCCCTTCTCTTCTGCGCCGTCGACAGCAGTGAGGGCAGAACGGTGTGTTGTGTGGAGGCGGGCGGAGTACGGAGCGCGCCACGACTTCGTAAGCTCCTCGTGCACCTCGGGAAAAAATGGAGCGGAACGCTGGCGAGGGGCTTGGCGACGGCCTGGCAGGAACCACTCATCCAGGCGGCTATGCGATGGCTCCTCCGGAGGGGCCCAGTCGAGGTCTAGCTCTTCCACTGCTCTGGATAGGATGCGGAAGAGCTCGGCATCCATACCCTGGCCGTGATCAATGGGCTCCAGAGGAGGCGGGGGAGCAGGGTCGTCCGGCTCGCCAGCCCATCCTTCCGCTTCAGAAGCCGCAAGAGACATGGAGTCATCCGGCTCTTCGTCAGATCCTCCAAACGAGACGAGGTCGCTCGCATCTGCAGAGGGACGCTGCTCTGGTCGGGAGAACATGACGGGAGAACGTTCTCTCGGGGGAGAAGGCGAGGCACGCGGGGGCTGGGCCGACGTGAGCTCGCACAACTCCGGGCGCTGAGTCGCTCTACCCCGCTGTCTCTTCCTGGCCGGCTCGCGGGAGGAAGGAGACGGGAGGGCGCGAGCGGCGAGATCGCCTTCAGTGAAGAAGGCGACCCGCGAGCGCAGAGAACCGAGGCTCATGCTCTCGCAGTGCGGGCATGAGGCTCCAGCGAGCGCGGCGTCGGCGTGGGACTTGCCCAGGCACGCGACACACTCGCTGTGTCCGTCATCATCGTGCAGAGGGGCTCTGCACGTGCCACAAGAGTGGCGCGGCATTTGCAGCAACGCCGCCGCCGTTATAACGGCGATTGGGGGGCTCTTTTTAGAGCGGCGAGGGCCGCGGAAGCTCTTTTAGAGCGGTAGAACCGCTGAGGAAAACGCTCTTTTAGAGCGGCAATAAGCCGCGGGAAAGCTCTCAAGGGGCGCACCGGATGGCGGCAGGAGACACGCTGAGAAGGCGGCCGGAAGCGGGAGCGGGAGGCGGGCGTCTCGAGGACGGCGCTCGGGGCGGCAGTCAGCGAGGGCGCCGGCGCTGTCTCCGACCGGCGAGTTCAGCTGGGTCCGCTGCAGGACCTCTTCAGACGGCGGCGGGAGCTTCTCGAAGGCGGCGAGCTTCCTCAGGCTTCAGGCGGAGATCAGCGAGGAGATGCGTTGTTGTCGCTGAAGGAGAAAGGACTGAAATCCTATGGCGAAACGCCTGCTTATATAGCCCTTTACCCCGCCCATTTCGGCGGGAAAGTTCGCGCGCTCTCTCGCCATAGGTCGCGCAGCTATGCCGCGCCGTCATTGGTTCAACAACTTGTCTATGAGTGAACCAATGACGATGCAGTTACACTGCATTATTGAAAAAGGCTTCAGTGACGGGGAAAAAGGGAGACTTTTCCCCATACGCAGTACGAGTGAAGTATCGAAAGGGAAACGTTATTCCTTCAAAAACACAAACATGTACATACATGTTCCTCACATATTATTGTAGCCTAGATTGTGCTGAATACAGTGTAATGACACTTTTTCCATTAATATGTTTATGAACAACTGAAAAAAGCACAAATGTCAGGGCATGTCAAAACTTCTCCAGGGCCCCAAAAATCCTCAGACCCCTGAGGGTTAACAAGGGCCGAGAAGAATTACAGCACTTCTGAAAAGGAATGTTTAGCAGTGGTGTGGGCTGTTGAAAAGTGGAGGCATTACCTGGAGGGATGTCCTTTTGAGGTTTTCACGGACCACTCAGCACTCTCCTGGGCATTCAACTGCCCTAAAACCTCCTCCCGACTAACCCGCTGGACACTCCGCCTGCAACAATTCAACTTTCAGGTCCATCACAGAAAGGGCTGCCTTAACGTGGGACCTGACGCTTTATCCCGGGTCCAGGAGCCACTTTCTACAGATGATGCCCCATGGTGGCCATCCGTCAGGAAGGATGTGTGGCAGTATGTCAAAGGCTGTGAGGTATGCCAGAAATATAAACCCAGCAATACAAAACTGTCTGGATTTATGCAGAGTTCTCCGATCACGGAACCGGGATACATGCTAGGGGTGGACCTAATGGGACCATTTCCAAGCAGTAAAAAACAGAACACTTACCTCCTTGTCATTGTGGATTATTTCACTAAGTGGGTGGAAATGTTCCCATTGAGAGACGGCAAGACCCAGAGAATAGTGAAAATACTCAGGGAGGAGATATTTACCCGATGGGGGGTGCCCAAATACCTGGTGTCTGATAGGGGGCCACAATTCACTTCCAGCCTTCTGGGCGATCTGTGCAAGACATGGGGTAGTGTTCAAAAACTAACCACGAGCTACCACCCACAGTCAAATCTAACTGAGAGATTTAACAGAACGATAAAGACCATGATTGCTGCTTTTGTGGGTCAACAACATCAGACCTGGGACCAGTGGCTGCCAGAGTTCCGCTATGCCATCAACAACGCCCAACAGGAAACCACAGGAAGGACACCTGCTGAGCTCATGATGGGTAGGCAAATTCTGGGACCACTGGAACGACTAATCCATCGGCCACCTTCACCAGATCAAGCTGCATATTCCCTGGTGGAAAGACAAAACATCATGGTGGAGGAGGTGAAGAATAGAATGAGGAAGTGTCAAGCCAAACAAGCTAGGTATTATAATTACCGTAGAAAAAATGCGCAGTTTCAATCGGGTGACCTGGTTTGGATTAAAACTCATCCTCTCTCTAGTTCATCAAATAAGTTCTCTGCCAAGCTAGTGCCCAAGTGGGAGGGTCCAGCTGAAATAAAGAGTAAAACAGGGCCAATAAATTACACTGTGTGCTGGGGCAACCCACCTAGAACAGACGTATTAAATGTGGTAAACCTGAAGCGTTATTATGGACGTTCTCCTCCGATGCCGCTGGCTGGGGGGGGGGGGGGGTAGGGGATTTATGTAGCGCGGCCACATTATGGGGAACATTTATACTGCTGTGAATTATTCTAATTAATAATATAAGTACAGCTGTTTTGTATATATGTTTTGTATATACAAAACTTGAAATCCATTATAACATCTATAAAGATATTCTTCATGCTTTCAATGTGGAATTAGGCAAAGCTAGACAGACCTTCTTCTCAAATATTATAAACAAAAACTTAAACAACACCCGCACTCGTTTTGCTACTGTAGAGAGACTAACAAACCCCCCAAGTCAGATTCCCAGTGAAATGCTCTCATTGAAGTGTGTTTAACTGTTTAGAAGCAGATCTCCTAGAAGTGGTAAATGCCTCACTTCTCTCTGGGACTTTTCCAAAAACCCTGAAAACTGCAGTTGTTAAGCCCCTCCTGAAAAAGAGCAATCTGGATAACACCATATTGAGCAACTACAGGCCAATCTCAAATCTTCCTTTCATAGGCAAGATCATTGAAAAAGTTGTTTTCAATCAGCTGAACAAGTTCTTAAGCTTGAATGGATACTTTGACAACTTTCAATCTGGTTTCTGACCGCATCACAGCACAGAGACAGCACTCATAAAGATAATAAATGATATTCACCTTAACACAGATACAGGTAAATTATCAGTGCTGGTTCTACCCGACCTCAGTGCTGCGTTTGACACTGTCGATCACAACATTCTTCTTGACAGGCTCAAAAACTGGGTTGGGCTTTCTGGGATGGTCCTTAAATGGTTCAGGTCATACTTAGAAGGGAGAGGTTATTTTGTGAGTATCGGTGACCATAAGTCTGAGTGGACATCCATGACATGCGGAGTCCCTCAAGGTTCAATTCTTGCACCCCTCCTGTTCAACCTATATATGCTGCCACTGAGTCAAATAATGAGAAAGAACCAAATTGCATATCACAGCTATGCAGATGACACCCAGATTTACCTAGCCCTATCACCTAACAACTACAGCCCCATTGACTCCCTGTGCCAATGCATTGATGAAATTAAAAATTGGATGTGTCTAAACTTCCTTCAGTTAAACAAAGACAAAACTGAAATCATTGCGTTTGGAAACAAAGATGAAGTTCTCAAAGTGAACATGTAACTTCACTCTAGGGGTCAAACAACTAAAAATCAAGTCAGGAATCTTGGTGTGATTTTGGAGTCAGACCTGAGTTTCAGTAGCTATGTAAAGACAATAACTAAATCAGCATATTATCATCTCAAAAATATTGCAGGAATTAGATGCTTTGTCTCCAGTCAAGACTTAGAGAAACTTGTTCATGCTTTCATCACCAGCCGGGTGGATTATTGTAATGGGCTCCTCACTGGTCTTCCCAAAAAGACCATAAGACAGCTGCAGCTTCTACAGAACGCTGCTGCCAGGATTCTGAGCAGAACCCGAAAACATGAACACATCACACCATCACACCAGTCCTAAGGTTCTTGCACTGGCTTCCAGTTGCATTTAGAATTGATTTTAAAGTACTGTTACTTGTTTATAAATCACTCAATGGTCTAGGACCTCAATACATTGCAGATATGCTCATAGAATATAAACCTAACAGATCACTCAGATCATCAGGATCAAGTCATTTAGAAATACCAAGGGTTCACTCAAAGCAAGGAGAGTCTGCTTTTAGCTGTTATGCTAGCCGCAGCTGGAACCAGCTTCCAGAAGAGATCAGGTGTGCTCCAACAGTAGACACATTCAAATCCAGACTCAAAACACATCTTTTTATCTATGCATTTGTGATTTTTATTCTTTTAATTCCTTTTCCTTTTTTTATTTCATTTGTTAATGTATTTTATATCTTTTATGTATCATCTTGTTATTCTGACTTTGAATGCATTTTAAATATTGCTGTCTGGTTGAAAGAGCTGGGAGAATTAGGAAGAAAGTGATTAGGTTAAAATTTGGTAAATTTGGATAAGGTGACAAACCATGGGAAAATTTAAGCTGTAGTGCATGGTTAAGATATCTCTGGATTACAGTCAGGACACTTTCCAAAGGGGGACATTTCCAAAGGGGAAATTTGAACTGCGTTGCATAGATAAGATATCTCCGGAAGGGGGATTAGGGCTGTGTGGTGCAGTTTGAGGTGTCTTGGCAAAAGGGGAGATTGAAACTGTGTTTATCAGTTTGAAGTGCCTTAACAGGTAGCAGTCCTGTCATGTGAGGAAGATCCATTCTGATCCGCTCTGATGGATAGATCCGTTTAGATCCACTCTGATGGACAACAACAACAACAACAACAACAACAACAAACTCCCTAAGACTTCCTAGCTCTTCCATCCAGATAGCAAAATTCTCTGTTTTTACTGTTATTTCTATTCCTTATGTTCTATTTTTATTATTCTTTTTTTTATGTAAAGCACTTTGAATTACCATTGTATATGAAATGTGCTATACAAATAAAATTGCCTTGCCTTGCCTTGCCTTGCCTTAAATAGTCAGACTTAGCATTAATTTAGGCTATTTATTCAAACGTAAGACAACATAAAAAAGACTTGTCCCTCAGTGTTCCTCCTCAGCAAAATTCAAGTCGACTATCTGTTTTCACATTTGTTAAAAATAAATAAATAAATAAATAAATAAATCAATAAATAGTAGCTTTCCTGTAGCTCAGTGGTTAGAGCGTGGCACTAGCAATGCCAAGGTCATGGGTTCGATCCCAGGGATTGCACATACTCAGATACAAAATGTATAGTATAATGCAATGTAAGTCGCTTTGGATAAAAGCGTCTGCCAAAATGCATAAATAAATGCAATGCATAAATGTAAATAAATAAAAAAAAAACTCAACACACTGTAAATTAAGGATTCATTGAACAAAATGAGAGCTTGTGCTGCACTGACTGACAGCTCCTGTAAGAGAGGGGGAGCGTGGTTTTCTGTGTAATTTGATCACAAGAAAAGTTATTGTTTTTCATGGGACTTTGTGAGTACTTTATACTTCACCTTGACAACATTTATTTTTAAACCTATTAATTTTATAATGTTTAATATTTACTCAAAAGCGAAATGTGGAAAAAATATTACAGGAAATGTCCAATATGAGCCAATAAATGCTCCTCTGCTGCCATCTGCTGGTTAAAGTGTTAATTAATGTGCTCTTTATTTTTAAATAATAGTGTTTTCTATCAAATGTTGGATTTCCTACATCATGAAATGTTCAGTTTTACAAATGGGGACAGTCTCAGATGGGTGAACAAATAGTTTTGGTCATAACATTTAAAAATAACATTTTGATTGCTGGAAAAATGTTGTGTGTCTGTGTCTAATTACAGACACGAAGTTTCTTATTCAAACGTTCCCATTAGCTTTATCTTTATTGCAATCAATAAAACTGGTTTATTGGCAAATTAGGTAAGTGTGATAACTGCATTAAAATATAAATACAACATTAAAAAAGGCAACCACTGATGATGGTTTTGTGTCGATGTACAGTGAGTACAGAATGACAGCTAACAGTTCACCAGAAATGCCCAAGCTGCAACCACGAAGTAACCATGCATATAGTCAACTGAACATCATTTAGTATTGTTGCTGACCATGTCCATCCCTTTATG
Organism: Megalobrama amblycephala; assembly: GCF_018812025.1. Classification (NCBI taxonomy): domain Eukaryota; kingdom Metazoa; phylum Chordata; class Actinopteri; order Cypriniformes; family Xenocyprididae; genus Megalobrama; species Megalobrama amblycephala. The sequence goes on along the minus strand of NC_063061.1, from coordinate 19,531,225 downwards.
ACCACATTACTATCTTCTAATGGCTACTTCCAGCTGGATAACATACCACGTCACAATACTCAAATCATCTCGAACTGGTTTCTTGCAGTGTTGTAGTACTCGAGACTCGGACTCGGTCTTGGACTCGGTCTCGAGACCATATTGTAATGGTCTCGGTCTTGTCATGGGCCGTTTCTCAATATGCGTACTTGTCTGTACTTGTGTTCTTGTGGACTTGTGAAACGTCATCAGTCGCTGACCAAGTACTGTTCCAATTCAAAGTTCACATCTAGCCAAGTTCAGATCAAATCCCCGGATGTGTTCTTGATCCGCCCCTTTTATCGAGGATGCATCGAGAGGTGACTTGGGCTGCGTTCCACTCCAGTTTTAGACACGCACTCGCGAACTTCCCTACACACTTCCCCTCGGGGGAATCCCTGCCGCCATTTTGAAGTGCGTTCCACTTCGTGAAGTGGACGAGGGAAGTTTATATGGACAGACCCTCGCTCCCTCGATTTTAACCGAGTCTACTTCACATGTACACTTCAGGCAGCTCCATAACCCACAATGCAACACAATTATGACGTCAGCGCATATCGCGTTTAATTTACCCTACCACAAACAATTATATGATATATTAATTATTTTTTTAAACATTTAAAACACACATATATACATATAGAATGCTGTATTAAACAAATTTGTACGGGGAAAAAATAAATAATAAATCAGCTCCATTGCGGATTCCAAGTGATCAAGGGCTTAGGACGTTCCAGTTCAGCCCATTGCAAAGGTTCCGCCAGAAGTGGGCACTCGTGCAAGATAAGCAATGACGTACATCCGAGTCAACGAGACCGAGGGAAGTTAGCGAGGGCAGGGCATTTAAAAACCAAACTGGAATGCAGCCCTGTGCAGACTTGAGAGAGCCAGGTATCCCAGAATGCATCTCACACTAACGAGCAAACGTCATAGTAAAGGAGAAAACCCGCATTATTTAAACATATTAATGTTATTATGTAATGATATGTAGTTTTAAGAGTTTTTCAGGCGAGAATGTGCTGGTTTAAAGCTCAAATTTGTGGTTTATTGATAAAGATAGCGCCTTTCTAAAATTTAATCTGACGTTGTCAGAGTTGTGAGATCCAGGCGATCACCGGACGGTCAGCGCTCATGTGCCCACCCGAGAGCAGCCTTACCTCGGCTAGTCCTTCTGCCGTTTGCCGCTGGCTCCATTTTGGCTAAGGGCAACGTGACGTTTCATAACTTTATATATGGCTATTTAACTTTTATATCCTACTAAAGCGCTGATTTTATACGCTTGACTGAATTGTTTGCTTTATTTCTTATTGTATATTCTTACCTTTTATAATGGCTATTATTGAACATTAAAACTGACATTTAACAAAAAGAGAGTTGTGTTTTATGTTATAGCCTATTTCATTTCATTATAGTGAAGATAATCAGAGTATGCACAAATAGTATTGTTTAATATTTTTGAAATATATACGAAAAGAGGCAGGGTTGTTTAACCTTGTGCATAAAAAAAAAAAAAAAGTTACACTTAGGTGCAAAATGGACAAAAATGTCCATGCCAAAAAACTGTCATAGAAATATGATTTATTAATATTTTTTTTCTCCACTTTCACTGATGTAAATTTTTTAACCAGCATCTGTTCTATCCATAGATACCAAACATTCATTAATTTTAAGAACTTTAACCCTTTAAATGCTGGTTTGTTTACATAATGCCATAGGTGTTTTTTTATGAAAAAAATTAAAAATAGTAGTTTATTTTCATAAACTAAATGCTAAGCAGAATTTTTTTTCTTTGCTTATTAGATTCTTGGGTGGGTCAATGAAGAACAACAACATTCATTTTGAGGCATTTATATTTTTTATGTAGTGTCAGATTTTTTACAAAAACTAACACTTAGGTCCATAATGGACAAAAATGTCCATGCCAAAAAACTGTCATAGAAATATTATATATTAATATTTTTTCCACTTTCACTGATGTCAATTTTTAACCAGCATCTGTTCTATCCATAGATACCAAATATTCATTCATTTTCAGAATTTTAATGCTTTACAAATCGGTTTCTTTACATCCTCGGCTTCTAATGCACCTGTGTGCTCAGTGTCAGTGGGCAACACTAGCTTTAGAGCTTCCTCTGCTGAGTAACGTCTCTTCAAACAATGGAATGATCAACCCCTCAAGCACCACATATTTATAGGTTTGGCTGTGAGGACACCTGTGTGAACTCAAACTTTGTATAAAATCTACCAGACTAAAAAATCTGCATTTTCTTGTGGTGAAAACTAAAACAATGTGTTTAGGGGCTTCTGAACTTCTACTTCAAATTCAAGCGTAACTTTTATCTCCATACAAAAACAATAAGAAGTGAAAAAGTGCAATCAAGGGTTAAGATGCGTGTTTGGTCAAAAAAGAAAAACCTCAAAGCTTTTTTTGACCTTTTTCATAGTTTTCACATGGCCCTATGACCCTGCCAAGGGTGTGACTCATACATGGAGTGGGATTTTTGATTGCCAGTACGATATAATTTCTTTCAAACTAATTACACACAATACATTTTCAGTAAACACATACAAACTACACTCTGACATCCTTACCAATATACCCACACAATTATAGCTGCATTATTTTTCAAATTGACTCTATCATAGACTATAATATGCATAAGCAGAAAACTCAAATAAAGCGAGTACTTCTTTTATATGCCAAATTTGAAAATATGGCACAATGTAAAATTGTAAAATTTGAAGCCTTGCCGATAGAATGAATGCCTATTTGCAAATATTGTATCATTTTATAGTCAAATGGCCCTGGGTTAAAAAATTGCAGTTTTAATGGGTTTCAATGTGGACATTTTTGTCCTTAAGGTCCTAAGTGTGAGTATTTTTTGTACGGAGGGTAAAATTTATTTTTTGAAGGAAATGAGGGTAAAATATTAAAATTCCAATAAAAATAAACACCTGAGCCAAAATTCATGTAGTTGGCATTAACAAAGGCACACTTATAACAAAAAACAAAACTGAAATGGACAAAAATGTCCATAAGGATGCACAAGGGTTAATATTTGTTTTTTTTTAAATAAGCATACATTGTAGATAATCAATCACTCGTTGTCAGAGGTTAATACGTTTCTGTTTGTTTTTTAAATAAAACGAAAAGGAGCAGAGTGGTGTTTTATAACACATTTCGTTTTATTCTTGGCTAAAACATACATGCAGAGATAATAACCGGAGAAGCCAGAGCGAGCTGAGTGACGTTATCAAGTAGGCTACGCTGCTGTTCCATTTGCAGATTCACCGGACTTGTGTTCTCCCGTTCACGGGAGTTCGTTCTCCTGAGTCGAACTTGCCAAGTCCGAACCACCAAGGACGCAAGTCCGAACTTTGCGAACTTGGTTTTGAGAAACGGCCATGGACTCGTGTGCATACTGACTCGGAATTGACTCGTACTCGTGCATATTAGGACTCGGACTCATTCCCGAGACCAGTCGAGTCCCATTCAAAATATTTCATGCTTAATGTTCGGGGGCAAAGAGCAATGATAATATTGTGGTCAATAAAACAAAATGCATTTGAATTATAATTAACATGACAATGTGTACAATAGTAACGAATCGCTCAAAAGTCGGAAAATCAATCAGTGTGAGACGTTGCCATAACGCGTTGCTATGGTTTGCGTGCGTGTGCGAATGATTTTCCACAGTGTTCGAAAATTCTCTAGCCATATGGTTCCTTCACTGAGTGCCTATGGCTCGACGGAAGCTCGTGACGATTTAATTAAAAATCGATTTATTATATATTTGGGTCATTCTACAGAAACGTCCACTTTTCTGTCCCTAGACTTTACAGAAATATTACACTTAAAAAACACTTTAGGATTACAATTTTTTGTATATTTTAATATGAAACAATATGTTATTTGAACAATGAAACCTTGTTGAGCCATCAATGTGGCAATATTTGTTTTTTAATTAATTATAAAAATTCCAAGAGCTCACAAACAGGTTTTTCTACCATTTCAAATACAATAATATATGCATAACTATCAAATATATAATATAAATGACATAAAAAAAACAAATGCTAAATAAATATTATAAAATTTTTAATGAATGTAGTTGTCCCCTGGTGTTGTGTCACTGGTGTTACCTTTAACAAAAATCTCTTATTTTGAAAGAAAAAATCACACTGATGGCATCACTTGACTTCCCTCTTCCTATTTCCTGAAGATCAATGAAGAAAGGCCAATGGAAAGTCCTCTATCTCTTTTCAGTTATCAGAAATTTTAATTATAAAATCATATTTTCATATGAAGCTTTTAGTTGAAGTCACTGGTGTGACCTACTTTATCGCTAGGGAATTTTAAAAAACTAGAATACAAATGGATTAAATTACTTGATTTAGTGAATATATCATAATTTACAACATGTGGATTGATTCCTTGCAGCAGCCATTTTGTAAAATGCATTTTTCATGAAAAATGTCACTGGTGTTACTGTCACTGGTGTTACCTTTTTATGAAAATATCACTGGTGGTACCGTCACTGGTGTTACCCGTTTATAGATAAACTTTATTTAAAGCTATTCATTTAGTTATTTTGCATAAAAAAGCACTAAGATTACATGATTCTAACTTTTCTTTCTCATTGTTAATCCTCCTTTGGTCAGATATGGCTAAATTAAGGGGATTTGGCTAAATTCAGTGCAGCGACTTTACAGACAGTTTTAAAATGTTGTTTATGATCTTTTACTGACTGCTTTCACTAAGTGTCAATGATAGTCTTTTATTGTATACCAAATGTAAAATTTAGTCCAAACTACTTAATTATAGTTGAAAAATTAAGGATCTTTGGTCCTATGTATACGTCACTGGTGATTCATTGTGTCACTGGTGTTACTGTTTTTTGTCTGTCACATTAAATAAAATGTCATATGTGACATGATAATAATTTTACATTCATTGAATTCTGCTACACTCAATAATTAAGATGTAAAGGATTGTATCATTACTTGTTTATATAGGTTTTTCAAATATTTTTATTGTTATAGCAAATACATGGTTGCGCAATTGAGTTAACATCATTCAATCACACTTTTAACTAACCTGATTAAAATAAATAACACATAATCTCCTTATTTTTTGCATTATCATTATTATTCTGTAACTCTGACTGCATGTGCTGAAAAAAATGAGAAATAATATTTCATAAAAATGTTTAAAAATGCCAGAGAAGTAAGGTAACACCAGTGACAAAAAGAGGGGACATGCAGTCTTTAAATAAATGTACAAAAAAAATAAAAAATCATTAAGCTGTCATTTATGTGTATTCATAAAGTCCAAGTGTAATATAATAATGTAGTCTAAGTTTAAATGTTAGAAAAAGAAATACATTTTAAGACATTTTGTCATACCAAAAGTGGACGTTTCTGTCATGTTTAACACCCCGACCAATCGTGATCTGGCTGGCACAACAAGTTCAAATTTCATTAGACAACGTGAAGTGGAAATTACATGGACAGACGAGCGATTTCTGCTGTTTGTCTCATTTTATAAATTAAATTGCATCGCTGACAAAATGGATGTTAACTGACCACAAAGCGAGAAGTCGCATTAATGGTAAGTAGTGTTCAATTAATTTAGTGTTTAATATACATCGTTTAGCATCTGATGAAACTATCATAGTTAATGAAGCCAAAGTGCCACCTACAGGCCTATTATGTGTAGGCTGGTGAAATGGTGACGTGAATACCTTTTTGGATAATTATTAGCTTATACGGCATTACGAAATAAGTCTCTTATGCTCATCAAGCCTGCATTTATCTAAACAAAAACCGCAACATATATTTTAAAAATATTATTGCAATTTAAAATAATGGTTTTCTATTTGAATGTACTTTAAAATATAATTTCTGATGCAAAGCTGAATTTTCAACATCATTACTCCAGTCTTCACACCAGCAACTATGTGGCCTTTTTACCCTAAACTGATAATATTTTTTAAACCAATATCACTCTATGTAAATAAAATACAGTGTACATGCCATGGTATATTTGATGAGTATGGTACCAATTTTATTGTTTCCATCAAACATATACATATTCTTTTAGGTTTTTAGATTTCTTTAGGTCTTGTCTCAGACCCAACCTTATGTGAACTTGAACTTGTCTTGGACCTCTTTGGTCTTGGTCTCGACTCGGACTCGACCCTTTCTGGTCTTGGTCTCGACTCATACTCGACCCTCTCTGGACTCGGTCTTGACTCAGACTCGAATGAGCTGGTCTCGACTACAACACTGGTTTCTTGAACATGACAATGAGTTCACTAGACTCAAATGAGCGCCACAGTCACCAGATCTCAGTCCAGTAGTGCCTTTGGTATGTGATGGAACTGGAGTTTTGTGCCATGATAGCTTTTGTACAATAATGAAAAACATTAAGTTGAGAAATTTTAAATAAAATGTCCATAAATAAAATTATGTAAAATTAAATTGTTTCATAGTAGAAGAAAAAAATAAAAAGAACAAAAAGAAATAGGCCTATGTAATCCATTGCTCTGACCCAGAAGAATGGCCCTGCTCTGTGTAGCTGTCCAAAATATTTCTAAAATAGAGAAGAGAGAAATTTCTGCATCACCAGAACAGAGTCAATTTTAGAAGCATTAGAGATGGGCTGGATGGGGTGCTTTCTAATGTTTGAAATAGAGGTTTAAACAATTATTTTGGGGAATATAAATGATTATTGTGATTATTATTTTATAAATCACGCTCATTAGCACACAGATGGACTACACATCGTTTTATTAATATAAATTATGCATAAACAATTCAGCACTTTTACAGACACGCGAGTGCGCTCACCTCACGATAAGGTGCACGAGCACCAGGCGCGTTCTCTACGAGTCGTTCTAACCATAAATATCTATGCTTCTCATAATGTACTGGTTCTATTACTGACGGACGCATAATCACTGACATTTCTCTGTTCTTGCTCAGCTTCATCTGCCAGTTTATGCCTCGCTCTTCTTAACTCTGCTGCCGCCATGTTTACAACACCTGGCCCCACCTTGACGCAGTGATTGACAGGGTGGGGCGGAGACGTGATCAGCTCAGAATGCATTTTCAAATCCACATTGAATTTTGCTACATTCATTGCGGGACATTTAATGAAAATGTAATTTCAAGTGTCTTAACTGTGAGTGCAAATTGCAATTAAAAAAATAACATTTAAATGGTTATTTTGCTACAACTTTTGCTTGAACATTTTAAACATATATAGGCTAATCATTTCTGTAATACATTTCCATTTTAATTTTGCAACTTATAAAGCGTTAAAAATATATGTTTATGTTCAAAATTTTTATTGAGTGGAAGGTAAAAAAGGCATAATTGAAACAACTGACATAAGGACATTCCACATTTTTAAACATTTACAAAAGGGAAAGCACGAAAACCCAGGGAGGAGGAATGGCGGTGACATAAAGGAATTCAGTCAACAGGTAACATTTGAAGAGAGTGAAAATATGTAATAAAAGGTTGCCATTTGTCATAAAAGGAACCATAACGGGGATACCGAGAGCATCTGATCTTTTCCAACTTCAAAAAATATATAACGTCTGTAAGCCACTGTGAAAAACCCGGTGGCTTGGTGGACCTCCAAAGAAACAAAATCCGTCGTCTAGCTAAGAGAGATGTAAAAGCAAGTACATCTAATTGTTTAGATGTAAACCGAGTCCAAACTTTAGGAACCCCAAAGATTGCAGTATTAGGGCAGACATCAACCTTGATTTTAAATATTTTAGACATAGTCTCAAAATAGTTGTTCCAATAATTAAAAAGCTTTGGACAGAAAAAAAACATATGACTCAGATTACAAGGTGACATGTGACATCTATTACAACTGTCATTAACATTAGAATAAATTGCAGAGAGCCGAGCTTTGGAATAATGAACCCTATGTAATATTTTAAACTGTATGAGAGCAAGCCGAGCACATATTGAACTTGTGTAAATTCTATTAAGAGCACGCGTCCACCAATCGTCCGCAAACTCTTCACCCAATTCATGTTCCCAGGCACTTTTAGCTTTTATACTAGTGCAGTCCTCTAAATCTATAAGCTGACAATAGATCCTGGAGATAATTGACTTTTGGAAAGAATTAATAACAAGAAAGTCTTCCCAAACCAGCTTAGGTGGTAAACAAGGAAAGTTTGGAAGTAAAGAAGCTGAACCGTGCCTAGCCTGAAAGTAGCGAAAGAGGTGGGACGACGGCAGTTCAAATTCAGTAGACAATACAGCAAAACTGCAGAAGGTACCATCCTTGTATAAATCTCTGAAATATCTTAATCCTTTATCGCGCCACATCAGAAAAACAGAGTCCGTGATTGATGGGGGAAATGAGTGATTCATAAATAATGGCATTGAGGGGGAGGCAGAGATAAACTTAAAATATCGCCTAAATTGGGACCATATCCTAAAGGTAGAAATGACTACTAAATTATCAGTGAAGTTGGAAGGGTTAATAGGCAAGGGGGCAGTGAGTAAGGCCTGTAAAGAAGTGGAGAAACATGATTTTGCCTCCAGTCTGCACCAGGGAGTATTAGATGAGTTGAACCAATATGTCATCTTATGAATATTAGCAGACCAGAAATAGAACTTAAAGTTAGGTAAAGATAGCCCACCACTAAGTTTACAATTTTGGAGTACTGCTTTACGAATTCTGGGCACTTTACCATTCCAAAGAAAAGGAGTAACAATTTGGTCAATAGACTTAAAGAAACTGTTAGGCAGAAACAACGGAATACATTGAAATAAGAAGAGAAACTTAGGAAGGACATTCATCTTCACTATGTTAATTCTTCCAATTAGAGTTAAGGGAAGATTGCGCCACCTTTGAAAGTCAGACTTAGTTTGAGCCAACAAAGGGGTATAATTGGCAGAAAAGAGAGAAGATAGAGATCTAGTGACATTAATCCCAAGATATTTTAAACCTAAATGGAACATCAGCGTTTTTAAGTTGCAGGGCCAAAGAGTTTACAGGATAACACTCACTCTTTTGAAAATTTATTTTATAACCAGAAAAGGAGCCAAATTTGTTCAACATAGATAAAATTGAAGGAGAAGCTGTAATCGGGTTACAAACATATAACAACAAATCGTCAGCATAAAGAGATAATTTAATTTCGATATCCGAGCGAAAAATTCCTTTAAACGATGAAGTAGACCGTAAAGCAATTGACAGTGGCTCAATAGCCAGGGCAAATAGCAAAGGGGAGAGCGGGCAGCCCTGTCGTGTTCCACGCCCTAGTGTACAGTATTCTGAATATGTATCATTAGTGTGTATGCTGGCCTGAGGGTGAGCATATAAAAGACGAATCCATGAAATAAAATTATTCCCCAACCCAAATTTTTTAAGTACAGCAAAAAAGATACGGCCACTCAACTCGATCGAATGCTTTTTCAGCATCGAGAGCAATAACCACCTCTGGGACAACGGAAGAGTGTCTAGAATAAATTACGTTTAAGAGAGTACGGATATTAAAAAAGAGATGTCTCCCTTTAATAAAGCCGGTTTGCTCTTCAGATATTAAATACAGAAGTAGCTTTTCAAGACGTGTAGCCAAAGCTTTTGCCAATATCTTGGCATCAACATTCTGTAATGAAAGGGGCCTATAGGAACTGCAAGAAGTGGGATCTTTATCCTTCTTTAACAGCAATATTATGGAAGCTTGAGTCATTGTTTTGGGCAAAGAGCCACGCTCCAAAGACTCTTCATAAACGGATAAGAGTAATGGGGCTAGTTTATCTTGAAATTTCTTAAAAAACTCTGTAGGGAAGCCATCCGGGCCAGGTGCTTTGTTGTTTTGCATTGTTTGGATTGCCTGAATTATCTCCTCAATACCTAATGGGGTATCAAGAGTATTAATAACAGCTGGATCAACAGTAGGGACTACTAAGTCATGTAAAAAAGAAGTCATTGCACTGGTATCATATGGGAACTCAGATGAATATAGTACAGAATAGAAAGACTTAAAGGTCTCATTAATGCCATCCAGATCAGAAATTAATTTGCCTGAATGGTCTTTAATCTGTGGAATAAGGCGTGAGGCTGCCCTGCGTCTTAGTTGATGCGCTAACAGACGGTTAGTTTTTTCACCGTACTCATAGTATGAGCTGCGAGAATGTGATAACAAGCGCTCTGCATTGGTTGTCGTAATAAGATCCAGCTCCACATGCAGGTCCATACGCCGCTTGAGCAGATCTGGAGACGGATTAGATGCTATCTGTTGGTCAATATTAATAATATCACTAGAAAGCTTGTGTAATTTAACTGAATGAAGTTTGTTTTTCCAGGCTGAGTACGAAATAATTTGCCCCCGTAAATAAGCCTTGAGTGCTTCCCACAACAACGAAGAGGAGGTCTCACTGTTCCGATTAGTAACCATGTAAGTATCAATGGAAGAAGAAAGAAAATCAATAAAGTTTTTGTCAGATAACAAAAGAGTGTTAAATCTCCATGGTCGTAAATAGTGAGGTCGAAGCACGCAGCTGAATGTCTACAGTGAGGGGAGCATGATCGGAAATAACAATAGCATGATATTTAACTGATGTAACATTTGGGATAAAACTACTATCAATAAAAAAATAATCAATACGAGAGTATGTCTGATGAACGGGGGAAAAAAAAGAAAAGACTTTGGCCTGAGCGTTATGAAACCTCCATGGATCTAGACAACCATTACATGCCATAAATTCTGAAACTGCTTTAGACATGGAAGATGGAGTCAACACACGAGGATTTGATCGATCCAATGCAGGATCAATTACACAATTAAGATCAGTGGCGAAAATCAACTTATGAGTGTTCAAAGAGGGAAGAATTTCAAACAACCTATTTATAAAGTTGGGGTCATCAAAGTTGGGTGCGTAAACGTTAACTAGGAGAACCGGATTCTGATATAGCGTGCCAATTATAATTAGATATCTGCCATTGTTATCTGCTATGACCTTAGTAAGAGAAAAAATTAACACTTTTATTAAATAACACTGCAACCCCTTTGGATTTAGAATTGAAATTTGAATGAAAATATTCACCGACCCATGAACACCTAAGTTTAATGTGGTCTTCATTTCTCAAATGAGTTTCTTGCAAAAAAACAACGTCACTATTAAGGAATTTCAGGTGAGAAAATATCTTAGATCTCTTGACTGGATTACAGATACCCTTAACATTCCAGCTTAGAAATCTGATAGAAGAGCCCTTGGCATGGTTAACCGAGCAACCAATAGTGTCACTCATTTATTATAACTCTAAACCTTCCTGACAAAAAATAAATAATCTGTACACCCTCCCACAAAAAAAAAAAAAAAAATCGGAACCCCACAAACAAGTCCCACCCCCGTGCGCATTTAGAGTCCACATCCCCAAACGATGCAAACCGCTGCGCAGACTCCAACAGGAGCCACATCAAATGTCCAAAGCTCACGATTAGAGAACTACAAACACCCAACGGAGCTCTGCAGGCCATAAGAAAAAAAAAAAAAAACTATTTACAATACACAAAAAAGAAAAACTCCAAACCACCCAGTTTACCCAGACATTAGAAAAACAAGCAATAAGAATTAGCGGAGAGGAAAAGAGAATTATAATATGAAAGAAAAAATAAAAAATAAATAAATAAATAAATAAATAAATATATATATATATATATATATATATATATATATATATATATATGCACATACACATATCATTATAAATAATAATAATAAAAAATATGATAACGAATAAAAAAAAAAAAAAAGACAAATAATGTCTGGTAAACAATAAATCAGCCTCATTACATTTTATAACTAGCCATCACTAATGAAAAAGCATATGTAAATAAATAAACATACAGGAAACATCCAATAAGTGTCCATATGAAAGAGATCGTTAACTAAATGTATAGGCCGTCATCTATTTCAAGAGTCCGACCCTTCAACCCGCGACAGTAGGGACTTGACATATGCTTCTGCTTCATCTGGACGAGTGAACTGCTTCTCCAAGCCATTGTATGTGACGCGCAGGTGGGCTGGGTGCAGAAATCCAAACTTGATTCCGGAGATTCCCGTAGTTGCCGACGCACATCCCCAAATGCTGCTCGAGCGCGAGCTACCTTAGAAGTGAGGTCAGGAAAGAAAGATATTGACATGTCTCCAACTTTGAAATGCCTCGACTCCCTTGCTTGACGCAGAATGTCAACACAGTCCGAGTGATAATGAAGCTTGGCGACGATGGCGCGTGGCCGTTCGTGGGGTTTAGGTTTAGGTTGCAGCGTGCGATGAGATCTGTCCACAATGATATCTTTATCGAGGCGAAGTGCGTCCCTGAGTAACTTTGAGACTACCGAAGTGGTGGCAGGTGTATCCTCAGGGACTCCCACGATTCTGATATTATTTCGCCGCGACCTTGCTTCTAGGTCCTCGCATTTATCTTCCAACCGCTTTACCTCAGCAGAGAGAGAGTCCACTTTCTCATGAATCACGGTGACATCGTCAGAGCAGGCCAATAATGATTGCTCCATGTCCTTAATTGTATTTTTCATAGCCGCCATGTCGGTCTGTACTGTAACCATAGTGTTTGTAAACTCCGCTTTCACAGCTTGCAGCTCACTTTTAATGGTCGTCAGATCGTCACCCAGCACGGTTTGCAATTCGGAGCGGAATATCTCTGCAATCTCACTGCGTAGTGATAATAAAAGTTCAGATTTAAGAGCCGCGTTGTCTGTAGATGACTCCGCTTGCGTATCAGGGCTATCAGAGGACCGAGGAGTTGCGGGCACGGTGAGAAGTGCAGGCCGCTGCTGAGACGACGACGCATTAGCAGCTTTACTTGATTTGTTCTTCATGAATGCAGTACAAAAGGCAAATATAACGAGTAGAAATTGACTAAACAACGGGTATATACTGGGTGATGGAAATAAAATGAAGACGAAATTGAAATATAGTTAAGCACTGCAGGAGCTTCCGAAAACGCGACTTACTCCATAGCCCCTCAAACCGGAAGTAAAAAATATATGTTTAAATTATATTTTAAAACAAGTGTAGGAAACAGCAAATGTAAATTATATCATATTGCATTGTACGGTGACCGGGAGGGGACATGATTGGTTCACTTAGTTTTCTCGTGGCCACAACATATAAACTCGTGGGAACGTGATAATATGTTGTGGCCATGAGATATTAATTCGTGGGAACGTGATAATAAGTCGTGGCCGCGAGATCATTTTGTCGAGTGAACAACATCCTTATGTTGTGCCCTCGAGATCATATGGTGAGGGAACGATATATTTTTCTTGTGGCCACGACTTCATTATGTTGAGGGAACAACATCCGTTTTGTAGCCACAATGTGGGAACCAAATCTGCTACATGGGCTTCTCCTTTTACCCCGGTCATAACTGACTTTGTTATTTGTTTATTTCAGTTTCTCGTTATTTGTTTATTGTATTTTGTTTTGTTGTTTGTTAAACTGGACTTTTGGATTCACTCGAGCTTTTGGATTTTTTGAGGTATCGCAACATAGAGGAGAACAACATTACCAAAATTGAACAAGACAAGGGGCCTGTACCATGATGGTAGATGAACAAACTCAGGGCTGTAGGATTAGTTTTGAGTTGACAAAACCACACCACTCCAATCCGAATTTGTTGGTACCATGATGCTGATCATCAACTTCCTCTGTCAACTCAGGCTTTGATCCTGAGTTTGTGGAGCGTGTGCACATGAATCCGTGACATCAGTGGCAAACAGCCAATCACATGCCTTGCAACAGAGAGAAACTGTGATTCACTTCTCGCGAGAGAGCCAGCAAGATTCAAAACTCTTTTGCTGAAAATTAAGAATTTAAACACATTTACACTGATGGAAAATACTTGTCTGTGAAAGAGGACAGATAAAAGAAATTATCTTTCTCTATCAGTGCAAGTGAAAGTTGTGAAGTTAGTTTATGTAGTTGATAATATATAGCGATAGAGACTTAAACATACAAGGTCACATGTAGTAATTTTTATATTTACTCCTTATTTAGGCCTATATTACATATGATCTATATTAATATTCATTGAAACTAAGTGCTTAATAACTACTGTTACACAATTTGCATGTGTGTAATGGATTAATAAAAATATAGATCATATAATTATACAAATCATATATAAATTATATTATCATTAAAACCAGACAATTTCATCATTAAATATTTGTTTTTACTATATAATGACCTTTAATTTGGAGGAAGAGAAACTGGGGGAGTGACTTTATTGCGTTGGGTGTGTCAGAGTCACTTAGCTTACGTCTGATTGGTCCAATTTCAGTTTGAGATCTCTAACCCAGAACATAACCTGCCCCGGAGCAGGTTAGCTGTGGAGTGTAAGTTACCATGGCGTTGAACACCGCTAAATGTCAAGTTACTTTCATGGTACCTAAAATCCAGGATTGGTGCAAACTAATCTGAAACTTATCTGGCTAGCCAGCTAATCCAGCTTCATGGTACAGGCCCAAGGTAAAGTGTATTTTTTATTGTTTATAAATATGTAAACTTGCAGTAATAGGACAGTTTTAATATGTTATGTATTGAGTTTCATAAGCTGCACGATGTTCCATTGTACACATAGGTGAATTTCAACTACAAAGTATTTCTGTCTTACAATAATTCAAATTATCATTGAAGTACTGGGATTAAAGTTTATAGTTAAGATATAAATGGTGATGTACGGTAGAGATCAAAATAGAGGAACCATTTCAAAATAACCTGCGGCTTCACATAAAGATTGAATCGATTACATTGTTACAACACTAGGTGGCGACAAGTGACTGTTAAAATCTACTGTATTTGTCATTGAATCATATATTCAAACCGATTTTTTTTTTATTTGTTCAAATTATTATTTTTTATAGACTGGAGAAAAAAACATTTTGTCAGAACCTGTTTTTGTGGTTAGTTGTTTAGAACTGTGGGATGATTGTCATCTCTATTTATTTTTTTTTAAATTGGTTTTCATATTATCCAGAATATACTAACATTATCAAAAAGAGTGTCACCTCATTGATAATTTAAAGGTAATCTGAATACAACAATATTAAAGTAAAACAAGTTAATCCATTTTAGTTGCTTTTTGTATTACCTGAAGGCCACATGCAAACATTTACTAAATATGATGTTATTGCTAAGTCTAAATAACTGTAATAGTCAGGTCCGAATCTTCAAGATTGTGTAACCCTGTAGGCATTTTTGAGGAAAAGTTGTTATACTACATTTTTAGAAAGTTCATTGTCTCCTGAATAAGGATCCACCATATAACATTGAAATAAGGGTCCCATTTTCTTGTAATTGTTATCGAAACAATAGTTGCATTATTCACAGCCGAAACACTACAGGTGGATAGGGTAAAATGTTTAAGTTATAGATATCACCATACAACTTTTCCAGTTTTTCACTTACATAGAGACAAACATTTTTTGTATTACAAGTTTTCTGAAACGTCATGTTTACATATGCAAATGAGGCATTATCTATCTAAATGTGCTAATTTACATAATCTAAACTTTTATATCGGAATTGAAATCCACAGACTCGAATAGACAAAGTGTAGTGAAATTAACAGTTGTGCTTTGTATTGTTGTGTATTTTCTTTGCACTGATCTGAAGGAATACAAGTTAAGGAAGCAAAATAACACAAAATCTCAATTGACCACTGCATAAAAAACAACAACAGTGTTTGTGGTTGTACTTCAAATTAAATAGTGCCATGAGCATTATGCAGGGATCAAATGTCTAGCCCTTTTTGTAACAAATTTGATGCAGTGAATGCAAATTTGAAGCAGTTGAAGTGGGCAAATGATGACTATCTGGATTGCCTTGTTGTCAGATTAGGTGGACTGCACATTGCCCTAAAATTCATGGAAGTCATCGGCAAGCACATCCAATCATCTGGATTGTTGGAAGCATGGGTTGAAGGCAACCTACTAGGCCCCAAAACTGCAGAGCAAGTTATGGCAGGGAAGTCTTACAACAAAATAAATTGAAGCCCACAAAATCACTCTGCAGGCCATGTGGAGGATTCTGTTGCCTCAGCTGATTAGCTTTCTGGAAGACCGGAATCGTGACCTTAACGATCTACTGGATAAGACAAAGAACAGCCCTGTAGAAGATCCTGTGACATTGCTTGCTTCTGAATAATTTCAAGCAGTCACAGAGGCCTACATCAAAGCCAACAACAACCCAAACTTCGTGTTTTGGTGGGGCTACATGAAGATGGTTCACATTATTCTATTTTTCATTTGTGCACAGAGGGACGGAATCTGGGACCTACACCTTTGTGCATTCCAGCAAATGTTGCCCTATTTTAACCACATCAACTATGCTCGGTGGGGGACCATCTACCTGAACGAGATGCACCAACTTCCACAGCCTGTGAAGAAGGAGTTTGAGGCTGGAAACTTTGTAGTCAAGCGCTCTTTACATCGCTTCAACCAAGTGGATCCCGATCATAGTCAGGAGTGGCTAGGCTGTATTGGAAAAAAGGGAGGAGGAATTGTTGGTATCACAAAGACATCTTCAGCTCTTGGCAGATGGGCTCTGTCTTTTAACTTCCGATCCCATCTTGCCCATGACACAAAAGTTGCCTTTGGTCTGGATACAGATGATAACTACATCCACAATGAAACCACAAAAGGCAGAATGAAACAGGACTCAATAGATGAAGATGCTTTGCTTGCAGTATTGCAGAGATTTGGTCTCTTTTTGGCTAACCTGCCCCAGACACTGCAAAACATTGCAAACAAAGACTTTGCCACCCAGGATATTGAAGATGAGCTGTTGACAGCTACACAGAAAGGGCAAAGTCAACTGGATACATTTGTAAAGGAGAGGCTGTTGCCATCTGAGGGGAGAAGAGTCACTTTCAGGGACAAACTGAAAAAAGAACAAGTATTTGACTTTTGCTTCCCTGTTTGAAGTTCAACAGTCAGACCCAATCACTGGGAAGGCAAAAACTGTCAAGGCAGATAGAAACATTCTACAGCGCCTCATTGCTGCATATGAGGCAGGACGCCCACTCAACCTCAAAAGTATTATGATGCATGAACTATTCGTTGTACCTCTGTCCTTGGCAGAAGTTAATGGGCAGCTTCGTTCAGGTTCAAAGGCGATACTTGCTAAGGTCTTGACTGCTGACATTCCATGTTCCAACCACCTTGGTGCCACAGACCTACAAGACTAATCAATGCTTATCGTTGATTGTCAAGCTTTGGTCATTGCTATTGGGAAGCCACAAGAAGCAAAGACTTTTGGAGACCTGGCAGACATCTTTGTGGAAACTGTTCTCCGAAGTGGAGCACAGTTCCAGCGAATTGATGTTCTGTTTGATTGCTACCACACACACTCAATCAAGAGTGGAACACATAAAAGGCATGGAAGAGGCTTGGTGGCAATCAGAAGACCAGTTGTGGGCAGAGATTTACCTCTTCCCACAAAATGGGAGAACTTTATCACTCACGAGGACAACAAGGCAGACCTTGCTCGCTCCTGAACTGAGTGACCACACCATTCAGAATGCAGAACAGTTTTTCTGCAAACTCTATGGTGTAAAGGATGCTGATAACATCAGTGAAGTTCGAGCAAGCATGTTTGTCAAGGACATGACAATAGAAAGACTGCCCCCAACCAGAGACGCTCTCTACTTCCACATTCAGCACTTCCAGGCTTTGGTCTGGCAGCAGGCCCACTTGCAGCAGCCAGTTCTGCCACCCCCTGAAACCATGGGATGGAAGACAGAGGGGAATTCCCTTATTCCTCAACTCATGTCACTACCCCCCAGCTCCAGATGCCTGCGAGGAGTTAATCACCTGTGCCTGCACCACTGGGTGCAAGACAGCCCGATGCGGCTGCAAGCCTAATCCATGCACTGCATCTTGCAAATGCAGAAAGTCCAATGATACTTGTATGAACAAATAACTTTTGGAATATTTGTGATTACAGTATTGTTGCTTGATTTTGTTGAAATTTCAGAGTTACACAGCCATTTAAACATTAAAAACTGTCCCTTTCATAATGTTGTTTTTTCATTGTTTACATGTTTAAATATTCTGAGAATGCACAGTTTAGTTCTAATGTTTCATGTTTAAACTGCAATAAATGCATTAAAATGTTTTTTTTTTTTTTTTTTTGGCAGCCATTTTGTTTTTATTGTTTATGCCAAAACAGTGATGTTTACAACTTGTTATACGGCAGAAATGGATTCAGCACCTAAAAATCATATAGAAACAACACTTGAAGTACTTTTCATCAAAAATGCCTACTGCATCTTATCCAGGGCTATTTATCTATTTTGGGACTCAACTATAAGTATGAAACCTAAAGGTGGAGAAAATGTTTTTTTTTTTTTTTTTTTTGCTTTTGCTTTTGCTTTTGCTATAATATCAGATTTTAAAATGATAACATAATTTGTAAACTGAATGTGTAGTGAATGACATGCCATTTTAGGCTAAAAATTTGTAATCAAACCTTTTTGAAACAATTATTTCTTTCAACAGATTGATGCATCTGTAATACCACTGATGTCAGAGACAGAGCTAGCCAAAATACATTCCCTGCTATGGGGACAGAGTGGCAACTGTGGCCTTTTGTCAAAGAAAACAGGGTTCGATGGAAAATACAAACAGGAAAAGTAACTTGTTTGAGAGATTGAGGAAACGAGTATGTACCCCAAGTGGCAAAGAAGAACATTGACAACAGATTTCCAACAAATATGCTGGGAACACAAATACCAAGAAGAAATCTAAATGTGTGGAACTGGGCTGATGAACTTCAGTGCAAGGACTTTAAACAAGTTCGCTCTGCAAAAGGGGGTGGAACCAGACATGTCACCATAGATGTTAAGTCAACAATGAAAGATGTACAGAAAATAGCAGAGAGTCTCTTTTTCCCAATTGTTAATTTCAAACATCTAGATCTGAAAAGTGTTTATTGTGACATTCAAGATTTCTCCCATAGAATGATTGAATCAGAATGTACCGTTGGAGATTTGTATGAAGCAAGCAAGGTTAAAATTCTTAGACTTTATCTTTTTACAATGTCCGTTGGTATGGAGAAGACTACAGAAAATGATGTCACAAATCCTGAAGCAAATGCCATGTTGAATGAAAGTGCAGAAGATAACCAAGCATCCAGCAGCTCTAGCATCAAAGAAGGTGAAACAATTGACCTCACATTTTTAGAAGAATGTGACTCTGAAAACACCAGTATCATGTTACATGATCCACTTGATGTCATGGACCAACAAATATCAGTCATACAGACTGATACAATGATTGATCACATGGAGATGGAGAACAGGGAGGACATCTTCCAAGAACAAATGGTAACACTGAGTCAGGAAAGTAATTTAACTGCTGAAAATGTGAACACAGTGCAAGAAGTATGGAGCTTAGAGGCATTCAGCTCCAATACCACATCACAAAATGCAATGATTGCAACTGATGTGGAAGACACACCATTTGAGGAATCATTTAATAATGAGGTCACAATTGGAGGAGGTTCAAGTGAGTTTGGATGATACAATTCCAATTGAGGATATTCCAAAGACTGTTATTCTGGTGCAAAGAGGACAAGCTCTTTGTGATCTCATGCAAGCTTTCAGTGACCCAGCAATGATGGATAAAGAGATCAATATTCGAATGAAACTCCCTAATGGACAGATTGAAGCTATTGAATCAGGGGTTTTTCGCGACTGCTTGACTGAATTCTGGGATGAATTCTTTTCCAGGTGTGCTTTGGGGGCAGATGTCAAGGTCCCATTCCTTAGACATGAATTTCAGAGTGATGAATGGCAAGCTATTGCAAGAGTATTGGTCAAAGGATGACATGCGGTCAAGTATTTCCCTATTTGTCTTTCCCTGCCATTTCTTGAAGAAGCTTTATATGGTACTGCATATAGCAGTGTCAAAGATTCATTTCTGCACTACATAGCAAAACATGAGCGTGATGTCATTGAAGAGGCAATGGTAAACTTCAACTCAGCTGATCATGAGTCACTTCTTGATGTGCTAGATTCCAATGACTGTCATCAGAGGCCTACTGAAGAAAATCTGCCACAACTTTTGGACCATTTGGGCCACAAAGCTCTCATCCAAACTCCTATGTTTGTTATTGAATCTTGGAGACCCTTTCTTTAGGATCTTTCTAGTACTTTGCCACCACAGGAACTTTTACAAGAGCAAAAACCAACACCTAAGCGTGTGAAGGAAATCCTTGTTTTCCCTGAAGGCATGACAGCCCAGCAGAGCTGTGTATCAAGATTCCTAAAGAAGTACATTATGGAATTAGACGAGAACACCTTAAAAAAACTTCTTATGCTTCTGCACAGGGGCTGATTTGCTCTTTGGGAATCACATTGTGGTGAATTTCATTGAAACAAGTGACTTTCAGTGTTGTCCACAAGCTCACACGTGTGGTTGCTATCTCATGTTGCCTTTACTACCAGAACTATCCAGACCTCCGCACTGACAGTTCAGTTTGGGTGATGGATGTTGTATAAACTTTGTTCTGGTGAGTATCGTAATGCATAACAATACAAATACTCATAGGCAAATAAAAAAATTTGTAAATTGTAGATTTTGTCTCTTTTTAACCAGTTTAAAAAAACCACGGTGGGCATGGTTTTCAGATTATAATAAATGCGCTCTGTCTCTATATGCTTGATCTGTTCTGTTGCGATCTGCGTCTCCTGCCGATGACGTGTTTCGCGGGGGGCGTGCCCCCGTTTCTTGACTCCACCCCCACGTCAAACCAGTGCCATAAAGCATTTTTTTTTTGCACTACTTTATTTTTCCTTTGCAATTCTTTATTTTTGTTTGCAAAACATTTTTTATTGCTCAATTCTTTTTTTTGTTTTGCAAAAATTTATTTTTGTGCAAAACTTTAAGGCTCCAAATTTGACTCCATATTTTTATGAAACTTCAGCAGTACTGTATGTTCATTGTAGGAGGCTGATCACATGGGTGTGACTATTGTAAGTCAAAGTTATAGCGCCACCAACCGGCAACAGGAAGTGTGTCACTTTCAAAATGCTTTGAGATCGCCCTCTTATTTTTACCTGATTTGCTTCAAACTTCATTAGAATAAAGTCAAGACATGGCGAATGTAGACCTGTGAAAACATTTTTGATATTTTTCAAACACTGTTGCCATAGCAACAGATCAAACTTCAATATATGTTTTAGAAGATGCTTTTGAGACTCTTGGCATGCTTCGAATTGTATGAAACTCAACACAAATGTCAGGATTGTCATCCAGTAGACATGGGCAAAGTCTTAGAAATGGGCGGGGAGGAGGGCCTCTATAGCACCACTTTTTGATGAAAGTGGGGGGTTAGTTTAACCTACAGTCACCAAACTCACTGACAACTCGTTGGCAAACATGTTGAGCTCATTAAGCCAGACAACTTTCTAATTTACAGTCATTAGCTCCAACCAACCGGAAGTCAGATACTTTGGTTTGAATGTGGATTTTTCACACTCTCTCTGCTTTGTACAAACAAAATAATGACTTTTCAACAATATCTAGTGATGGGCAATTTCAAAACACTGCATTGAAGCTTCACAAATCTTTTGTTTCAAATCAGTGGTTCTGAGCGCCAAAGTAACGTGATTTCAGCAGTTTGGCAGTTTGATAGGCGAGCCGAACCACTGATTCGAAACAAAAGATTAGTGAAGCTTCAATGCAGTGATTTGAAATTTGAACTCTCAGGCAAAAAATAGACTTGTTATACACATACTTCAGACAGTGCAAATACTTTGAGTGTCCCTTATACTGTCTCTTATTTTCCTATAAAGAACCAAGATTGTCCCTTATTTTCCTTTGCTGAAGTTGGCAACCCTACTGCCTGGTCATAAGCATTTTGCTGCTTATCGTGCCCCCATCTCCTGTGCAGGGCACTTTCAAGTAAGCTTTATCTCTTCACTAAGGTATTGAACAATGATGCTCATGATGTTATCCTTTTACAAAGGTTTGCTAACTTTTGCAGGGTACAATAGCTAGCTAAGATTAGCTAATAAAGCGCTACAAAGTAAAGCATTTTCCCTTCTGCAAGGGCATTGTACGACAAGGTTTCTCAATCTTTATCTGTGTCTATGTATTTTGAGTATTTCTTGTACTTGTATCTGTCATGCTGATCTGGTTAATTTCTTTTCGGGTTTTCTTGGCAGGTTCTGACGGTTAGATGGAGCTCTGTTGGCTTAGTTCTATCAAGCAGTGAGGGGGAGTCATGTCCAGGTATATTGAGTTTCAGTACTTTAGTAATTTAATAAATACACTCTGTTCACGGAGCCTAGTGTGAACGGAACTAAAATTACACAAAGAATTCTGTAATTACCTCTAATTCCCTTTCGATATTAAACTCGTACTGTGTCTTGCTCTAATGTGCATCGACATAAATAGGAAGCATTCTTATACAACTTTGGAACTGTTTGAATTCAACCTCCAATGGAAACCTATGAACTCTGTGCTGCTCTAAGAATTGCACGCTGGCCTTGTTATATTCATCGGGGGTCTCGTCATACCTATGAGAAGTCTTATACTTGCCATGAATCCAACAGAGGTATTACATCATTCAGGAGTGCACCCCTCAACTACTCGTTGTCGCGCCAATAGATCGATGGCCACAGGGGGCGGTATCAACAAGGACCATATTCGCTCGTTGGAATACTCATCTATAAAAACGTTATCAGCTTCATCTGAAACTTTGGCCTACTTTCCTATTAATATGGCACTACTTAATGCCAGGTCTCTTTCTAACAAATCTTTTAGACTGAATGACTTTTAGCTCCAAGGACTTGGACTTTTTATTTCTGACAGAAACGTGGTTAACCACAGGGGATGTCAATTCTCTGGGAGAACTGACTCCGGCTAGCTGCACCTTTAAAAATTCCCCAAGATCTGTTGGCCACGGTGGCGGTCTAGCTACTGTGTACAGAAATCAATATCACTGCAAACTTTTGCCGGTTGATGGTTTTTCAAGTTTTGAAGTGCATCTAATGAAGATCAATCTAACATGCCCTGTGTTCTGTGCTCTCATTTACAGACCGCCTAAATATAATAAGGACTTTATTGTTGAATTCTCAGAATTCCTATCATCTTTGGTAACTTGTTGTGACAAACTGCTAATTCTGGGAGATTTCAATATTCATGTCTGCTGCACAACACAATCTTTAGTCAAGGAATTCCTGAATATGGTAGATTTGTTTAATCTGACACAGTTTCAGGTCCTACTCATGTAAAAGGTCATACTCTTGATCTTGTATTAACTTCTGGTTATGTAACTAATCTTGAGGTATTAGAATCTGGGATCTCTGACCATAGTTTTGTTTTATTTCAATCTCTGCAGCCACATACCACCCTTTCAGTCCCTGTGTGCCAGCACCATACCCGTGCTATTCATTCCTCCACTCTCATGCAGTTTGATGAGATATATGCTTCTACTTATCTGCCTCAAATCACAGAAGTTATAACTAGCACTGCAGACACCACACTGTTAATTGAAACCTTTAATACTACTTGTACTGACATCCTAGATCAGGTAGCTCCTCTCAAATTACTGAGGTATAAAAACAAGTCAAACATCCAGCCCTGGCTTAATGAACATTCCATTAGGCAGAAATGTAGAAAAGCAGAACGCAAGTGGAAAAAATATAAACGTAAGGTTTCATTTGAAATATTTCGTGATTCATTAAAACAATATCAAGTCACTGTCAGGACTGCAAAATCTAATTATCTCTCGGAAATAATTACTAAAAATGCCCTTAGGCCCAAGGTCATTTTTAATACAGTATATATTGTTATGAACCCTGCCATCGTTGGCCATGCAACCCTCAAGACATATGAAAAGTTACTTTAATTTTTTTGTTGATAAAATTTAGGATATTAGAACACAAATTGTGGCCCCAGCTGTCACTCATTCTGAACCTGCTTTGCCTATAAGCTCTTTCAGGCTTTTTGACCCTGTCTCTCTCACTCAACTGTCAGACATAGTTTCATCATTGAAACCTACAAACTCTCCTATGGATGTCACACCATTGTGTTTTCTTAAAAATGTTTTTAACTCTGTTGCTCCCATCATTTTCCCACCATAGTAAACAGCCTCTGGTGAACGGAATGGTCCCTGCTGGCTTTAAACATTCTGTGGTGAAGCCTCTCCTGAAAAAAACCTTCTCTTGACCCAGATGATGTAAATAATTATAGGCCTATTTCAAAGTTACCATTTCTATAAAAAATTCTAGAAAAGGTGGTTTATTTGCAGCTCTATTCTTATTTGACCACTTTTAGTATATTCGATACATTTCAATAAGGCTTTAGGTCACTTCACAGTACTGAGACTGCTTTGCTAAAGGTGACCAATGATATTCTCTGTTCCTTGGATTCTGGTGATGGTGCTATTTTAATTATTTTAGATCTCAGTGTGGCATTTGACACAATAGATCATTCCATTCTGTTAAACTGCCTTGAGAGAGTGGTTGGTATCCAGGGGGGTTGCATTAAGCTGGTTTTCTTCATATCTCAAAGGGTGAACCTTTTCTGTCAGCATTGGTAATCACAACTCATCTTCAACACCGATTACATGGGGCGTCCCACAAGGCTCCATTTTGAGCCCCTTGCTTTTCTCTCTTTATATGCTTCCTTTCAGCTCTATTTTTCAGAAGTATGGCATCTCTTATCACAGTTATGCGGAACGATACACAACTTTATCTCCCTGTCAAGCCTAAAGATGGTAGCTGCCTAAACAATCTCACCTCTTGCCTTGAGGAAGTAAAGCTGTGGATGTCTGAAAACTTCCTCAAGCTAAATGGGAATAAAACTGAGACCATTGTGTTTGGCTCTTCATTGTGTACCACTAATATTGTAAATCAGTTAGGTACTCTGTCTTTAACTTTGCACAACAGAGTCAAGAATCTGGCTGTCATCTTTGATTCTGACCTACTATTCGATAAGGAGATAAGTGCCGTTATTAAAGTAAGCTTCTTTCATCTTTTGTCTACTGCCAAATTAAAACATTTTCTTTCAAAAAAGGATTTAGAATTAGTTATGTATGCACTTATCACATCACGATTGGACTGTTGCAATTCCTTATAGGTTTGCCTAAATCCACTCTCCATCGCTTGCAATTAGTTCAAAATGCAGCAGTTAGACTTCTAGCAGGTGCAGGGAAGAGAGTCCACATCACACCTGTTCTGGCTTCCTTGCACTGGTAACCAGTTGAATACAGTGACGAATTTAAGGTTTTGCTCTGTTTATAAAGCCTTGCATGGTCTAGCACCAGAGTACATTGTCAGTCTCATTCAACCATATTCTGCAGTGAGATCTCTTCACTCATCAAACCAGTTCCCTGTTCCCATCTGAAAATAAAGGGCGACCAGGCATTTGTAACTTCGGCCCCCAAGTTGTGGAATGCACTTCCTTTCTCTGTCAGGTCCTCTACCACATTATCCACAGTTAAATCTAGGTTGAAGACTCATCTTTTTTCCCTAGCCTATGGTGTTGCTTGAGAGGTATAGTTTTTTTTGTTTTAGTTGAAGAAATCACATTTGTATTGGTATGATATGATTTTAAGTCTCTCTCTCTCTCTCTCTCTCTCTGTTCCTATCCTACTCTGTTAATTTTAGTTAATTGCATTTTTTCCCCTCTCTCTCTTGTTTCTGTTACTGCCTGTGTCCTTTTCTTTCTCAAATTGTATAGCACTTTGGTTTAACATTTGTTGTTTTTAAATGTGCTTTAAATAAGCAGCCTGGTCAGCGTTTCGCTCATGAGCTGCATGCAGCATCGAGAGCGCCAGTGTTGGCCCTTCCCCTGCCTCGGAAGGCAGAAATAAGAGCAAAGTTTCTAAGAATAAATTTCTGAAGAGCAAACTTCAGTGACGTTGATGCAAATGTTGCGCCACAGCGTGCAGGGCACCGCTGCACGCTGATGACAGGTACAGTGAGTGTGTACGATGTCTGGGGAAATCCCACACAGAAGCACGCAGAAACCCCTCTACACTCTGGTAAAGAGTTTCCTGGAGTGGGCACATTGCAATCTGCTTTTGCTGAAAGCAACGCATGTGTGGGGCATATTGAACAGAGGGATGGACATGCTGTCATGGAGCAATGTATTCTTGGTGCACAGCCCACGATGACGACCCATCTGCATGTGACATATGCTTGATATAGTCATTCCTTCAAGAGTTGTTGGATAAGGGTCGTACACCCTCCACTCTTAAAGTCTATGTTAAGGCTATATCAGCCTTCCATGCTCCTATAGCTGGACAGTCGGTGGACAGGAACAACCTTGTTGTCCATTTTTTGAAGGGATTTAGGAGTCTAAACCCACCTCGCCCCTTCACTGTCCCTACTTGGGACATGCCCACAGTTCTGAGGGGCCTTAAGGGCCCTCCCTTTGACCCTTTACAATCTGCTGACATTACATCCTCTGTGACTCAAAACCGCTTGGCTGTTAGCTTTGGCATCGGTCAAACAAGTAGGAGACTTGCAGGTGCTCTCTATGAGCCCCTCCTGCCTTGAATTCAGGCCCAATGACCTGAGGTGTAAAGTACTTAAGTAATTTTACTTGATTACTGTACTTAAGTATTATTTTTGGGGATTTTTACTTTACTTGAGTACAATTAAAAATCAATACTTTTACTTTTACTTGATTACATTTTTTAAGAAAAAAAAGTACTTTTCTAGAGAGCAAAGGTTTTGTGAAAAAAGTTGAATACTTAAACACAAATTCTGTAAAATAAACTGTAAAAAGGATTTGATGATCACTACTGAAAGTATTTTATTCTGTGTTTTCATCATTCAGGTTGGATTTCAGCTTTAACACTCTG
Organism: Megalobrama amblycephala; assembly: GCF_018812025.1. Lineage (NCBI taxonomy): Eukaryota > Metazoa > Chordata > Actinopteri > Cypriniformes > Xenocyprididae > Megalobrama > Megalobrama amblycephala. The sequence goes on along the minus strand of NC_063061.1, from coordinate 19,504,318 downwards.
AGGTCTGAGGGTATCGCCGGCGATACCACCGTGGTTTTTTTCTTATCAGTGTGAAAGAGACTCAAAATACTCCGTCAATGTTGCACATACAATTAAGAGTTATACACCATTTAAATCTGTGGAATATCTTCTTTCATTTGTGTACACTCAGAGTAAAAACAAATTGTTGTGCTTTTTGTAAAATAAAGAAAACGTCTCGGGTTACATATGTAACCCCTGTTCCCTGAGTAAGGGAACGAGACGCTACGTCGAATGACGTGATGGGAGCCCTCTGCATTTTGTGTTCGTGAAGCACCTCTGTATCCAACCAATGAGGAAACGTGACGTCAGAGGCGGGTGACGTCACGGATCAGGAAACTATAAAGCATACCCAGAACAAAGAACGCTAGCTTCTGGAATATGTCTGAAGCAAGACGCTCACAGGTATGCCGGGGGTATGGCAATGTGACGTAGCGTCTCGTTCCCTTACTCAGGGAACAGGGGTTACATCTGTAACCCGAGACATTCCCTTTCGTGGGAACTATCGACGCTACGTCGAATGACGTGATGGGAACGCTATCCCAACTACGCCGTATCACCAAGTACCTGTCTGTTATCTTGTAGACAGAACTGAGGACCCCGGAGAGGAGCCTACGTCCAGGTTGTAAAACCAATAAATGTGTGCTGGGATGATCATCCAGCAGAACCACATATGTCATTAATGGATACTCCTGACATTAAGGCCTTTGAGGCCGCCATACCCCTAGTCGAGTGAACACGGACAGCTAATGGAGATGGCTGTCCGGCCCCCTCATAAGCAAGTGAGATAGCCTCGACCACTCACTTGCTCATTCTCTGCTTAGATGCTGGACCTCCTTTCTAATGAGACCCATAAAACACACAAACAATTGATCTGTTTTGCCCCACAGGGCAGCTCTGTGGACATATGCATCTAAAGCCCTCACTGGGCAGAGCAGATTGAGTTTCTCCTGATCCGAAGTTGTAAATGGAGGAAGATGGAAGGCCTAAAGTACGATGGAACCTGGGACTTTGGTGGGGACCTTAGGCATATAGCCTGGTCTAGTGTGCAGGAACGCTTTGACCATTCCAGGTGCGAATTCCAAACACAAAGAAGCAGCTGAAAGTGCTTGAAGATCTCCTATTCTTTTAAGAGATGAAATAGCCAGTAGAAATATGGTCTTTAAGGGTGAGGAATTTCTCTGAAACTTCCTCTAGTGGTTCGAAGGGAACCTCGGCTAACCCTTCTAATACCACGGCCAAGTCCCAGGCCGGAGTTCTTGTACGTACTGAAGGCCTCAGCCTCAGAGTACCATGGAGGGAGCATATAAAAAAGGGGGTCTCGACCTACCGAGGAATCCCCCAGAGGAGTATGGCCAAAATGGCCGCATACACTTCCTTGTGGAGGGAGCTCTGGAGTGGAGTATGGTCTCCACAACCTCAGTTGGGAGAGCAGCATCTATGAGCCTGGCCCCCTCAGAGGCCAGGCCCACAGTCTCCATAGTTCTGGGCGTGGATAAATTATCATGCCGCCCGCTTGAGACAGGAGGTCCTGCCTGAGAGGAAGCTCCATCAGGGAGCCATCTAGAAGTGACACTAGGTCTGAGAACCATATTTTGGTTGGCCAGTACAGGGCTATCAATATTAGACTGACCCCTTCCTGGCGTACTTTCTCCAGAACTCCCGGGAGCAGAGCGAACGTCTCGGCCACGTCTGTACCATGGCATCCAGACCCAGTGGTGCTGAATGAGATAGGGAGAACCACAGTGGACACTGGGTTGATTCCCCTGAAGCAAATAGGTCGATTTCAGCTCGACCAAAGTTTTCCAAAGTGAGCTCCACACCTCAGTATGGAGACTCCATTCCCCGGGCCTCGGCCCCTGCCTCGACAGGGCGTCTGCTCCCACATTTTAATGCCCTCAGGTCTGGGAGGAAGTATTTTACTGCAAGAAATACCGCCATCATTTCCAGCCGATTTAAGTGCCAGGAACTGATGGTCCTCCCAGAGACCCTGAGCTGAGCGACCACTCATGATCGCCCCCCAGCCCATGAGGGAAGCATCCGTCGTAAGCATTACGCGACGACGAGAAGTCCCCAACATGGGTTCTGGGACAGGAACCAAGGCTTTTTCCACATGACCAGAGCACGAAGGCATCGCCGCGTGACTTTGATCTTGCGAAAAGGATTTCTCCTCGGAGAAAACCCCTTGGTCCTGAGCCACCACTGTAAGAGTCTCATGTGCAGAAGGCCAAAAGTTATCACGTTGGACGCAGCTGCCATAAGACCCAACAGTCTCTGAAACTGTTTTACAGTGAGTGACTGGTCATAAGAGACCACCGTCGTGTTGTCCGTATGGACCAACACGTGGTGGCCCCTCAGGTCTGGGAGGAAGTGTTTCAGTGCTAGAGACACCGCCATCATCTCCAGCCGATTTATGTGCCAGGAGAGCTGATGGTCCTCCCATAGACCCTGAGCCGAGCGACCACTCATGATCGCCCCCCCACGCCGTGAGGGAAGCATCTGTCGTAAGCATTACGCGACAACGAGGAGTTCCCAGCACGGGTCCCTGGGACAGGAACCAAGGCTTTTTCCACATGACCAGAGCACGAAGGCATCGCCGCGTGACTTTGATCATGCAAAAAGGATTTCCCCTCAGGGAAAAACCCCTTGGTCCTGAGCCACCACTGTAAGGGTCTCATGTGCAGAAGGCCAATAGTAATCACGTTGGACGCAGCTGCCATCAGACCCAACAGTCTCTGAAACTGTTTTACAGTGAGTGACTGGCCTAACTTCACCCCATTCACGGCTCCGAGAATGGAATTCACACGAGCAGGAGACAGCTGCGCCTGCATCGTGGCAGAATCCCAGATTACTCCTAGATAGTTTGTAATCTGACTCGGAACCAGCACACTCTTTTTGGCATTGAGCCTCAGCCCAAGCTTTTTCATGTGCGACAGAACAACATCTCGATGTTGAACTGCCAACTGTTCTGTTTGAGCTAATATCAACCAATCGTCGATATAGTTCAGCACGCGGATGCCCTGGAGTCTCAATGGAGCCAGCGCTGCATCCACGCACTTCATGAACGTGCAGGGTGATAATGATAGGCTGAAAGGAAGAACCCTGTATTGGTAAGCTTTGTCCCCGAAAGCAAACCTGAGGAACTTCCTATGAGAAGGATGGATGGATACATGAAAGTAAGCATCTTTCAGGTCTATCACAACAAACCAGTCCTCGGACCTGATCTGTCCCTTCTTTGGAACAATGAAGTATAGGTTGTAAAACCCTGACAGCTTGCTGGGAGGAGAACCCCTTCTATAGCTCCTTTTTGCAAGAGCGTCATAACCTCCTGTTCCATTACCAGAGACTGCTCGGGGGCCACCACTGTGGGAAGGACCCCATTAAACTGGGGCGGGCGAGACCCGAATTTGTAACCCTTTTCTATTGTGAGCAGCACCCATTTTGAAATATTTGGGAGAAGTTTCCATTCTGCCTTATTTACAAAGGGAACCAGTCTCTCTTGACTGGCCTCTGGTGTTTTTTGAACACTTGACTCGGCACCTTGAAGCGGCGAACCGGCAAGGAACAGCCGAATCAAGTGATGACCGGCCCTCCTCGGAGGATCGGTGGAGGCCGCTGCGCCCTGAAGCACACTGGGTGGCAGGGTTAGCAGAACGGCCCCCTGAGGGCGCCAAAGAGGGATGGGTACCAAGTATTTTAATACCCAACCCTCTCTGGAGGGGACTGCCCTCCAATGTCCCGCGCCACTGGCATCAGGACCTCTTCGAAGCCTTCTTGGTGATAATTACAGTCTGCAGATCTGTGTTACCCCACAAAGACTTCGGCTGTGTCGCCTGTCCCTGTCCCCAAGCTTTCTGCGGGGGACCAAGGGTGGCGACACTTTCTTTTAAATTCCTCAGAATTTAATGTATTCAATATTTCATTTAATCCTCAAATTAAATGCAGCCAGTTCTTATATAAATATATATTTTTGAACAGACTGAATATATTTAGAATACAAAAAAGAATTATAGCTCGTAATAATTCGCAAGGTATTTTAGGGAAAGAGAGAAAGGGAAACTCCCGTCTGCTCAGATCCCTTAATATATAAATATATATACATATACATACACACACACATGCATAATTACGGACACGTGATACATGCGCAGCCTCGGCAAACGCAAGACCCAAGCCGTATATTCATTCTTGCAGACTTAATCTACGTGCTGCCTTGGCAACGCGAGATCCGAGCCATATATTCTTTAATGAAAACCCAATCCACGCGCTGCCTCGGCAAGCGCGAGATCTGAGCTATATTCTTTAATGAAAACTCAATCCACGCGCTGCCTCGGCAAGCGCGAGATCCGAGCTTAGACTTTTATTCCCTCGAGAATAAAGCCAACAGGAGTGGAGCTACAAAACTCCCGCTAGTGCATAGGCTACTTTTCTTCGGGACATTTTTATGAATGAACACTGTCACTGTCAGTTGTTGTTTTTGTTTTTTTTGAGCTGACGTGCATGCCCCACTCCCAGCAAACAACACATAAATCGTGTGTATCCCCACTCGCTTTTTAGTGTAGCACAGGGGAAAAATCAAACTGCTGTTCACGATTGATTTGTTATAAACGTGTGATTTTGAAACACGATATGTGTGTGACTGTGAGGTGGCGATCCTCAGATGATCGATATCACAATATCCACCTCCTCAGAGCTGGACATGTGAGTATCGGTGCCTCAACCCGGGGGAAGAAACCGCAGAGCGTGCTTCCACCTGGGAGACGGCACTGAACCTGGCAGGTGAAGGCAGAGAAAGGGCAGCGCCCGTCTCTAACCCCTCTGTCAGATCCATTTGTGAACCCCACGAACGGAGCCTCCGCCCTGCCTCAGCAGAAGCGGGACCCGATCCGCGGGGAACACTGGAGCACAGTGTCCTTAGAGTGAGTTTTTACAGTGCACACAGACGGCTCCCTCGAGAGCTGCCTGGGCATACTCACTCCCACTTCACTGCTGTTTCTCGCCATAATACGTGTCTTTTTTATATATAAATATATGGATTGGTGTGAGATACTCTTGTCCTCAGATGAAGAGATCGTGATTATTTATATGTGATAAGACAAACAACACCAAATAAGACACACAAGATACAGAGAGCGCTTACTGAAGACAACAGAAGCTAGCGTTCTTTGTTCTGGGTATGCTTTATAGTTTCCTGATCCGTGACGTCACCCGCCTCTGACGTCACGTTTCCTCATTGGTTGGATACAGAGGTGCTTCACGAACACAAAATGCAGAGGGTTCCCATCACGTCATTCGACGTAGCGTCGATAGTTCCCACGAAAGGGAACTAACATGATGCGTGATCTCTCGTCTCCCTCTGAACGAACTCCAATCTGATAGTTCTTAGAAAATGAACTGTAACTTAGTGAATACTAATGACAAAAAAATTACACTTATGTCTAAAAAAACGTTAAGATGTCAGGTTTTAAAACATATAAGTCAAATCGAAAACAAACCTTCTGTGTTTATGTAATCTGTATGAAAAGAGAGCCATGTCAGAAGTCTGTGATTCAGCTCATTATCCGCTAATGCGGCCACGCCCACGGAGCGAGCGCTATTCAGACGCAAATTCAGTCAATACATGCATACATCATCTCAATCGTGTATTTATTGTCTTCAAAAGTGTTTTGAATAGCCATATTTAGCGATCTCTTGCCTCTGTTAGTTCCTTGATTGTCACATGATATGCCTCTTCTTTTACTGAGGCATTTGTGGACAAAAGGGGCAGAGCGCCCTCTGGTTCAAGTATGAATTAAAAACAGCATCCAGCGCTCATAATGATGAAAATAAATATAGAATAATAAATATTACTCCTCTGTATAGAAAATTGATATGAACATATGAGAATCCATCAATATTTCTCCAAATTTGTATGCTTTTAAGCATATTAAGAAATTATGGTCAATATAAGATTTTAAGAGTCAAAATGTGAAGCTTGAGTCTTAGATCTTTTTAATGATGTATAGTTTGTCAACTGCACATCAACATTTAGGCTCTATAATATAACAAATATAGTAGCCTATATGAAATGCCCTAGAGGTAGGAATGTTCAGACGCTTTGCATCACAGAAATACATTATATTTTAAAGTATATTAAAATAGAAAACCATTATTTGGTTAGAGACTTGAGACTTCTTTTAAAAACATTATAATGGCAATGTGTTCAATCTTTTGACTGGTAGTGTAATTTAACATAGGCCTATACAAAATTTTCTTCATATCATGTGCAATAATATGTGCATGCATGAGATCACAAAAATCATGTTTTTTTTTTTTTTTGTCCTGAGTGGACTTTAATCCTGTTATCAGCATGATCACAGAGGGTTTTTTCACAGCCTACCTGACTGAAAGGCCTCATTAATATGCAAGTCATTTCAGGTCATTATTATTCAATTCTTTTGTCTTCTCAGGTGAGAATCACCCATTATACATGAGGATTCACGCCTCCATGCATACTGTGTTTCTTGACCAAAAGTGTCTTAGAAAATGTAAATCTCTCTATTGTTTTATATGAAGGAGTAGGCAGCATAATTTTTACATAATTCTGAAGCAAAAACTCTAGTCTACAACCTCCAATACCCAGAAGTCTTATGAACACAGATTTAATATACTTTTTTTGGCCTTATTTCAGTGACTTAAGTTTTTTGTTTTTTCAATAACCACGCATAAACATTATTCCTTCAAAAATACAAAAATGTACGTATATGTTCCTCATATATTATTGTAGCCTAGTTTGTGCTGAATACAGTGTAATGACACTTTTGTCATTTATATGTTTATGAACAACTGAAAAAAGCACAAATGTCAGGGCATGTCAAAACTTCTCCAACCCCCAAATCAGCCTCAGACTCCAGAGGGTTAATGTACGTTTTATTTTTTTTATTATTTTTTTTATTTATTTACAAAGCAGCTGATATTGCCATAGAAACTAGTGGACTGCCAAGTCGCTTTCACACCAAAATGCCGGAAACGCAGGGCGCCGGTGTTGCAATGGAACGCTCTATTGAGTGTCACTTCTTGTTAGTGCATATTCATTGTGGTAATTGATGCGACATGACGTCACTTCCAAAGGAACAATGAACGTGTCTGACCGATTTCATGGAATGCGAAAACGAATAAATAACATTTCAATTAAACTGGGCATCAGCGAAATGGTAATAGCAAGGGAAAATAGAATGATCTCCAAAAATAAGTACTTTTTGACTGTAAATAAAATTGTAAGGAGTAAAAAGTGTGAATTATGCGATAACGGACACAGCAATGCATCATGTATTATAAGATCATTATGTTTGTAGCGTGATCCATTAAAACACCTAATATAGCCTATTTCAATTCAGACCTAGATATTATTATTATTACTCCACAAGTTCTGAAATATATTTTTCGCTGCAAACATGATGATCTTAAATTATTAATTATTAATTTACTATTAATAAATGTGTAAAGTTGCATAAAATGGAAATACTCAATAAAGTAGGCTAACTATGTTCCCTTAGATGGTTGAATGGTTGGATTCCACAACTGGTAAAATAAAACATATAAGACAATACAACATTTACTGTAGGAGCCATACAATTTACTGGTGACTTAATTTAAAAAAAAAAAAAAAACTGTTCTATTGCGCTTCTGATTTGGCAGTGAAATTCGCCGATTTTGGGTGCGTAAGATGTGAAGGATTCAATGCTCCAGTTAGTATTTTCACCCCATAATGGCGGCCGCGCTACCGGAGCGCCATCTAGTGACTGTTGCCTAAAAAGTATCAGAGTGCAGTTATAACAGTCAATCAGTGGAAGAAAATGGAGGAAGAATGATTCAGCTGTGAACACAGTACAAAATCAGCCACAGGATCAAGAGCACCTGTGGCCAACAGTTCATCTGATGATTTTTTTGCTTCTGTGAAACACATGAAGCCAGCAATGAGTTGGATGGATATCTGGCCTGTGTTTCAGACACCAGTGTTTCAGGCACTGCAGGATTGCTTTTTAGCCCCAAAAGAGCTAGGCTTGACACTCACAATTTTGAAAATCAGGTTTTGCAACTTTGAGTAGCATGTTGCATACTGGCATTAGGTAGTAGTCTTATAGTTTGATAATTAAATACAATTAAACACAAACAGTTCTAAAGGAGGATAAAACTTTGTATGTGGTTCATTCACTTCATGTTTTTAGAGATTAAAAGCTTAAACAAGAATCTCTAGTTTTCATTATTGCTGTTACTTTTACTTTTTTAATACTCAAGTACAATTTTAATGTAGTACTTTTTTACTTTTACTCAAGTATGTTTCTGGCCAGATACTTTTACTTTTAATTGAGTAAAATTTTCACTCAGTACTTGTACTTTCACTTGAGTAACATTTTTGAGTACTTTTTACACCTCTGCCAATGACTCCAAGGTCATCCTGAAGTCAAGGCATGGTTATGTTCCCAAAGTTCTCTCCACTCCATTTAGAGCTCAGGTGATTACTCTCTCCGCACTTCCTCCTTCTCAGGACAATCAGGAGCTGAACTTACTCTGCCCAGTCAGAGCTTTAAGAGCTTACATTGACCATTCCACCTCATTCAGGCAGTCAGAACAGCTTTTTGTATGCTTCGGGGGCATCCAGTCACAAAGCTAAGGCTATCCCTAATGGCAGGTCTTGTCTTAGTTGAGTTTGACCATAGCTTGAACTCGCTAGAATTTTACACGACCCCGATTATGTCCGGGTCATCAATTTTTGGCATTGCCATATCTCCTGCACACTCTCAGCCCCCCTTGGAGTACCTAGGTTTCGCTGTATTACTCTGTGTCCTCGCTTCAGTCGAAATCCGATTGCAGAAATCCAAAATTCAGTCGAGATCCTATGCGAGATGCATGCTTATATTTTGGCGGGCTCTGGCGGGCTTCTTCATTGGTTCATTTTATTATAACTGCCCGAACCAATGGCCGTGCAGTTTCACTGCATAATTGAAAAAGTCTTCAGAAATTGGACAAAAAGGTGTTTTCCCCATAGCTTCTAGCTAAACATAGACGCAGTACTCGTTCTGTATCTAAGGGAATCGAGGTTACGTTAGTAACCGAGATCGTTAAAGGTGCTATCATAAATGCATTGTTTTTAGTTTTCATTTGGTAAAATCAGATCAAATCCAAAACCACTCCAATCTCCTTCCTATAGCAAGATGCATTCTCTTCAGTACTGTTTTGCATCTGCTAACAGCTCGTATGCGTACTGTCAAAAGCCAAAGTTTTTAAACATTATAATTGGCTTCACATTTGGCTTTATATGATTTGTTCTGCATTCGCCACTTTAAAATGCTGAAAAAAGCAATAAAAAACATTACATCCTCAAAAGGTGTTGCATTACACCCCCCCCCCCCCCCCCCCCATTGACTATGTAACATAAAACAATATAAGCCACACATTAAAAGGCATGAAACTATTTTGAGAAAAAACAAGTCATACTGTTTGACCTAATCATTATTTGGAGAATAGAAGGCAGAGTGAGGCAAAATGCTGCGGTTACATTTATGAAGTAAAATTTAATGCTGATAAAGTTGGTTGCTATTTCACATTAGGCAAATATACTTTTGCTATTACATTTTTATAAAACCTGTTTTTTTTAATGTTTGTCTGTTAAGTGATGTATGTATCTGTTAAGTGATGTATGTATCTCTTAAAAAAACAGTTGTACACATGAGCATGCACAGGGAAAAGCCGGATATGAAACAGGGAAATGCTGTTCATTTGTAATTTTACACAAAGTGGTAAGGTGATATGTTTAAGACAATATATGATTAATAATGTCTGTTAATTATGTATTATGTTATTGTGTTTCAGATTTGTGTACAGCAACCAATGGACAACCTGACATTCACAAACAGCATTCTCCTCATGGAGGGACTGAAAGTTACATCTCAGTCATCTCAACCTGTTTTCATCCTCCTTCTCTTGACTTATGTCTTTACAATGGTATCAAACATTGGACTTATATTTTTGATATCAACAGAGAAGAATCTGCATGACCCAATGCATTTTCTATTCTGCAACTTGCCACTGAATGACATACTAGGAACCACTGTCATTATGCCACGCTTGCTGCAGGATATTTTAAGGGACACCTCCGAGCGCTATATATCATATGCAGAGTGTGTTATTCAAGCTTATTTTGTGCATGTATTTACAGTAGCATGTCACTATGTGCTGATGATCATGGCCTTTGACAGATATGTGGCTATATGTAATCCACTGCGATACACATCTATAATGACCAATAAAATGGTCATTAAATTATCAGCATTTGCTTGGGGCCTGGCGATCATTTTAGTGACAATTATGATAGGACTTACTCTGCGTCTGTCTCACTGTAGGTATAAAATTGAAAACCCTTTCTGTGACAATGCCTCACTGTTTAAACTGTCCTGTGAAAATGTAGTCATAAATAATGTGTTTGGACTTGTTTATACCATTGTTGTACTCAGTATGTCAGCGATGTGTATTTTCATAACATATGTCAAGATTGCTACTGTATGCATAACCAGCAAAAACAAAACACTCAACAGCAAAGCCATAAAAACCTGCAGCACTCATTTAGCTGTTTATTTAATCATGTGTGTTTCTGGAGCTACTTTTATTTTCCTTCATCGTTTTCCTGAATACTCTGACAGCAGGAAACTAGCTAGTATAATGTTTCACATTGTACCACCGGGATTAAATCCCTTAGTATATGGTTTACAAACCAAAGAGATAAGACAAAAGATTGTAAAACACTGGTGTAGAAAAAATTGAATTCCTCAATGGATTATGTATCTTCATAGGCAATATTATTTTAATGGATTGAGTGTGTGAAAATAATATTTACTATTTAGCTAAGAATAACTGTAGTACTGTAACACTGCAAACACTGTAACTGTTCTGTACTCAAATCCTTTTCAGTATTTATCAGTTGTTTGTATGAGAATTGTTGACTTAAAATTTTAACTAATTTAAATTAAGTTGCAAGCACATATTACCTGGAAAATAAAAAGGAAAAAAAAAAAAAAAAATGACAAGAAAAGATCATATGTTTATTTTTGTTCACTACAAGAACAAAAAGCACTTTAAAAAAAAAAAAAGACTTTAAAAGTCTTTGAATATAGAACAAAAAGGCACATATGTGCATAGGATGCAACAAAGTTAGGTTAGCAACAAAAGCCTAGATAACCCACTCCACATCCATGAAAACAATTCACATGTTCGCCTGTCCATTCAGTCTTAATACACTGAAAAAAAAAAAAAAAATGTGTTGGATTAACATATTTATTTTATGTTTTCTCAACATAATTTATCTATGTTCTGATTGCCTATGTCACGTGTGGTGCTGTATAGAAGAGGCAATACTCGGTAATCCACAATGATGGGTACTTTAATCAAACGAAGGAGCATAACAAACAACCAACACATTCAAAGTAACATTTAAGAACGGACAGGGAGTGAAGGGAGTGAGTCCATTATATGGGGAGTACTGATGAAGGAGTCCAGGTGCAGGTGATCAGTGATGATGGGGAGAAGACGAGGTAAGTGAGTGCAGGTGTGGAGAACAGGAGGATCATGGATAAAGGAGTCCGGGAGACACGGGAACTGTGACAGTACCTCCCCCTCCGGTGGGCGCCCTGGTGACCTCACGCAGGTGCAGGGAGAGGAGCGGACGGACACTGAGGTCTCCAGGGCAGATCAGAGGTCATGGACGACCAAGGCGGGTCGGGGGCCGAAGGCAGCCATGGCGGGTCCGAGGCCGTGGGCGGCCATGGCGGGTCAGAGGCCGTGGGCGGCCATGGAGGGTCAGAGGCTGTGGGCAGCCATGGTGGGTCAGGGGCCCTGGTCGGCCCTGGTGACCCTGAAACCCCACCCAGGAATTCCCCACCCACAGTTGCAGGAATGGGTACTCAAACTCAGAGGAAAAAACATGTTTCATAGTATGAAAAGTTCTAGAAAGTGGGGCCTAGCATACACTGATAACTTATCTACGCAAAGATAAGGGCCTACCACCTGAGAAAACCACCAGATGTCATGCCAACTCGCAACGCTTGCCCCGCCTCCAAGTTCTTCTGATTGGTCCACTGTTTTGGAACTGACATTGATGAGTGGCGCTGCGTGTAAAAGTTGAAATTCTTTTAACTTGACACGGCGTCTTAAAAACACGGCGCTCATGTGTGAGGCGCTGCAAAAGATGCGAGACGCGAGCGTAACGGTCATGCACGTCCATCAATCGCGTGTTTACATAGAAAAACAATGGGAAAGTAGCACATTGGAATAGAAAAACGCGTTCTGTGTGAACGGGCCCTTAGAAGGCATCAAGCCTAGTGAAACCTGGGCTTCACCTCCAAATCTCATGGATAAGAGAAAGAAAACGAAGCACACAAGCAAACAATGTCAGGCAGCTGATTAAGGCCAACCTAAACATACATACTAACTGAAGTGACGAGTGCTAACTCAAACTACTCTAGAAAACAGCCGATGAGAAGCTTCATTTAAACAACAGGTGGCTAAGAGGAGGCCATTTTGTGGCCTGCACAATATATCTTTCTAGCCAACTTATCAACTTCAGTTTGCCGAAAAAACCCTTACTTTTTCTGACTACATGCTCAGAAAAACTATACATGAAAACAAGGTCTTATTTTAAAAACATAAAATATAGACCCTCCTGCGGCTCAAAGACCGAAGACTCCTAATACTCCTTCTTCTCCACATGAAAGGATAGAATCTAGGGTTCTTTTTAAGCCTAAAAGATCCTCTCATTATCAAACCGAAAAAGCGGGCCGACAGAAAAATCACTATGGGCCCACCCATCAGTCTGACCATAAGAAGCATCTGAGCATGATATATGTCTATAATATATATATACATGCATATAAATAAACATACATACACGCATATATATATATATATATATATATATATATATATATATAGGAGGTGAAAGAAGAAGAGGAGAGGGTAGATATAAATCGCTCCCTTATATAGATGGGAGATTGATTACAGACGCAACGTGTTTTCAACTGAATACCCATCTCACTCTTGCTTCTTCCTCCTCCCGTCTGTCTGGGCTCAGATACAAATCTGGGGTGCGTTTCCCAAAGCGAACTATGGTCGTAAGTTCCGTCGTTACCAATAAAGTTCAATGGGACTTACGACCATAGTTCACCAGCGATGCTTTCGGGAAACGCACCCCTGAACGGCTAGGAGTTTTTTCCATGCCCTCCCGATCTCAAACGCAGAGATCAGGAAGGAATGGAAAGTTTATGGGAGCTGCAGCGTTCATGGACAGAAAGGAACCGCTCGTCGAGCCATCCGCACGCGGCCCCTTTCTTAATATGCTTTTTTTACATTTAATTTTTAATGAAAAAAATCCAGATAGCAAAATTCTGTTTTTACTGTTATTTCAATTTCATATGTGTTCCATTATTATTATGTATTTGGTTCTTCTTTATGTAAAGCACTTTGAATTACCATTGTGTATGAAATGTGCTATACAAATAAAATTGCCTTGCCTTGCCTAAATACCAAATTCAGGAGATAGGGATGCTCTAAGGATGTGACACCTTCAGTAGTGAGGGTCACTGATAGAAAGATGTCTTCATAGCATTCCCAGATAGCAAACGGATGTGGGCCACTTTAGGCAATGATGCGGCACTACAGGCCTTCTTATGGCCCGGACAAAATGTATGTGAGCCTTAAGTGGCCCACATGTAACATGGCAAATATGGCCCAAATATTTCAAATCACATGTGGGCCTTTTTAGGCAAAGATGCGGCACTTACGGCAATGTGTAATCTGAATGTGAGCCTGAAGTGGCCCGTGTGATAAATAATGAATATGGGCCAAATATCGCAAACCAAATGTGGGCCATCTTTGGCAAAAATGTGGCACAATCAATAATGGCTAATCTGGCTTTAAACCAAATATGGCCCACATATGCTGCAGCAAATGTGGCCCAGTTATCTTAAAACACAACTGGGCCAGTTTTGGCAAAGATGTGGAAAGTAAACACTGGCGATTCTGAATGTGAACCTTAAGTGGCCCAGACATGGCATAACAAATATGGCCCAGATACATTACACCAACTTTGGACCACATTTGGCTAATGTACGGCACAGTCAGCACTGGCTAGCAGGGTGTAAGCCTAAACTGGCCCACATATAATGCAGCAAATGTGGCCCAGTTATTCTTAAAACATATCTGGGCCAGTTTTGGCAAAGATTATGGAGCGTAATCACTGGCGATTCTGAATGTGAACCTAAAGTGGCCCACAAATGGCATAACAACTATGGGCCAGATACATTATTTCAACTTTGGACCACATTTGGCTAATGTACGGCACAGTCAGCACTGGCTAACCAGGATGTAAGCCTAAACTGGCCCCCATATAATGCAGCAAATGTGGCCCAGTTATCTTAAAACATATCTGGGCCAGTTTTGGCAAAGATTACGGAGTGTAATCACTGGCGATTCTGAATGTGAACCTAAAGTGGCCCACAAATGGCATAACAAATATGGCCCAGATACATTACTTCAACTTTGGACCACATTTGGTTAATGTACGGCACAGTCAGCACTGGCTAACCAGAGTGTAAGCCTAAACTGGCCCACATATAATGCAGCAAATGTGGCCCAGTTATCTTAAAACATATCTGGGCCAGTTTTGGCTAAATTGTGGGACAGTAATAACTGGCAAATCTGAATGTGAACCTTAAGTGGCCCACAAATGGCATAACAAATATGGCCCAGATACATTATTTCAACATTGGACCACATTTGGTTAATGTACGGCACAGTCAGCACTGGCTAACCAGGATGTAAGCCTAAACTGGCCCACATATAATGCAGCAAATGTGGCCCAGTTATCTTAAAACATATCTGGGCCAGTTTTGGCTCAATTGTGGGACAGTAAAAACTGGCAAATCTGAATGTGAACCTTAAGTGGCCCACAAATGGCATAATAAATATGGCCCAGATACATTATTTCAACTTTGGACCACATTTGGCTAATGTACGGCACAGTCAGCACTGGCTAGCAGGGTGTAAGCCTAAACTGGCCCACATATAATGCAGAAAATGTGGCCCAGTTATCTTTAAACTTATCTGGGCCAGTTTTGGCAAAGATGACGGAGTGTAATCACTGGCGATTCTGAATGTGAACCTAAAGTGGCCCACAAATGGCATAACAAATATGGCCCAGATACATTACTTCAACTTTGGACCACATTTGGTTAATGTACGGCACAGTCAGCACTGGCTAGCAGTGTGTAAGCCTAAACTGGCCCACATATAATGCAGAAAATGTGGCCCAGTTATTCTTAAAACATATCTGGGCCAGTTTTGGCAAAGATGACGGAGTGTAATCACTGGCGATTCTGAATGTGAACCTAAAGTGGCCCACAAATGGCATAACAACTATGGCCCAGATACATTATTTCAACTTTGGACCACATTTGGCTAATGTACGGCACAGTCAGCACTGGCTAACCAGGATGTAAGCCTAAACTGGCCCCCATATAATGCAGCAAATGTGGCCCAGTTATCTTAAAACATATCTGGGCCAGTTTTGGCAAAGATTACGGAGTGTAATCACTGGCGATTCTGAATGTGAACCTAAAGTGGCCCACAAATGGCATAACAAATATGGCCCAGATACATTACTTCAACTTTGGACCACATTTGGTTAATGTACGGCACAGTCAGCACTGGCTAAGGTGTAAGCCTAAACTGGCCCACATATAATGCAGCAAATGTGGCCCAGTTATCTTAAAACATATCTGGGCCAGTTTTGGCAAAGATGACGGAGTGTAATCACTGGCGATTCTGAATGTGAACCTAAAGTGGCCCACAAATGGCATAACAAATATGGCCCAGATACATTATTTCAACTTTGGACCACATTTGGTTAATGTACGGCACAGTCAGCACTGGCTAACCAGGATGTAAGCCTAAACTGGCCCACATATAATGCAGCAAATGTGGCCCAGTTATCTTAAAACATATCTGGGCCAGTTTTGGCAAAGATGACGGAGTGTAATCACTGGCGATTCTGAATGTGAACCTAAAGTGGCCCACAAATGGCATAACAAATATGGCCCAGATACATTATTTCAACTTTGGACCACATTTGGCTAATGTACGGCACAGTCAGCACTGGCTAACCAGGATGTAAGCCTAAACTGGCCCACATATAATGCAGCAAATGTGGCCCAGTTATCTTAAAACATATCTGGGCCAGTTTTGGCAAAGATGACGGAGTGTAATCACTGGCGATTCTGAATGTGAACCTAAAGTGGCCCACAAATGGCATAACAAATATGGCCCAGATACATTATTTCAACTTTGGACCACATTTGGTTAATGTACGGCACAGTCAGCACTGGCTAACCAGGTGTAAGCCTAAACTGGCCCACATATAATGCAGCAAATGTGGCCCAGTTATTCTTAAAACATATCTGGGCCAGTTTTGGCAAAGATTACGGAGTGTAATCACTGGCGATTCTGAATGTGAACCTAAAGTGGCCCACAAATGGCATAACAAATATGGCCCAGATACATTATTTCAACTTTGGACCACATTTGGCTAATGTACGGCACAGTCAGCACTGGCTAACCAGGATGTAAGCCTAAACTGGCCCACATATAATGCAGCAAATGTGGCCCAGTTATCTTAAAACATATCTGGGCCAGTTTTGGCTCAATTGTGGGACAGTAATCAACTGGCGAAATCTGAATGTGAACCTTAAGTGGCCCACAAATGGCAAACAAATATGGCCCAGATACATTATTTCAACTTTGGACCACATTTGGCTAATGTACGGCACAGTCAGCACTGGCTAACCAGGATGTAAGCCTAAACTGGCCCACATATAATGCAGCAAATGTGGCCCAGTTATCTTTAATCTTATCTGGGCCAGTTTTGGCAAAATTGTGGGACAGTAGTCACTGGCAATTCTGAATGTGAACCTAAAGTGGCCCACAGATGGCATAACAAATATGGCCCAGATACATTATTTCAACTTTGGACCACATTTGGCTAATGTACGGCACAGTCAGCACTGGCTAGCAGGGTGTAAGCCTAAACTGGCCCACATATAATGCAGAAAATGTGGCCCAGTTATCTTTAAACTTATCTGGGCCAGTTTTGGCAAAGATGACGGAGTGTAATCACTGGCGATTCTGAATGTGAACCTAAAGTGGCCCACAAATGGCATAACAAATATGGCCCAGATACATTACTTCAACTTTGGACCACATTTGGTTAATGTACGGCACAGTCAGCACTGGCTAGCAGTGTGTAAGCCTAAACTGGCCCACATATAATGCAGAAAATGTGGCCCAGTTATTCTTAAAACATATCTGGGCCAGTTTTGGCAAAGATGACGGAGTGTAATCACTGGCGATTCTGAATGTGAACTCCAACTGTACTCCATTACTCCAACTTTGGACCATATTTGGCATATGTATGGCACAGTCAGCACTGGCCAACCAGGGTGTAAGCTCAAAATGGAACAGTAAGCATGTTAATAGTTCATAACAATTAGGTCCAATGTTGGTAAATATTTGGTACAGTTGACACAGCAAATATGCTCTAAATATCATAAAAAACTAGGCTACTTCTGGCTTTGTATGGAGCACCTTTTAAAACTGGTTAATTTAAATGTATAGCTAAAAATGGAGCTGAAAATATATCATTAATACTTTTCAGGGATATTTGATGTAGGATGCAACACTTAATTGTACAGGCTAATCTGGAGAAGGCAGATATTTCAGGTTTTTTTTAACATAACTTTATTGGTGTGTTTGTGTGTACAGGTATATGTGGTTTGTGAGGACACAAATATCTATAATGACATTTGCATTACAACCAAATGGCTTAAAAACATACAAAACTTTTTTCTTTTTTTAATTCAAAACATGCAGAAAGTTGTGTGTGGTGGGTAGGTTTAGGGCTAGGGGAGGGGGGATGTACAATAAATGGGGAAGGGGGGTAATAATAAATGATGTTTTTGGAAAATGTAAATTGTAGAAAGTTTTCTGTGATGGGTAGGTTTAATGTTGAGGGATAGGTTATGCAGTTTGTACAGTATAAAAACCATTATGTCTCTGCATGGTCCCCATAAAACATGAAAACACAGCATGTATGTGTGTCTGTACTGTAGAGCAGAAACACAGATGTGCACTATTACAGCTCTTACAGTCAGTTATGCTGTACATGTACTGTAAGTAAAGTGTCTGATTGAGAAATGTGTACAACATAGTTAAAATTAGTGAACTATGGTCTTGGAACATATATTTAGTAGAGTGACATTTTGAGCTGCTGTATGTTAAAATCTTTGCCATGGTTTCAAGCAGAACATATTCCACTGTCCATGTTTTGTTGAACTTGTGACAATATCCCAAGGACAAGTTAGTCATAATGCTACCCTAAACCTAACCCAACCCATTATCCTTAAAGTAAATGATAACCGGCACAAAACCCTAGTTGTATGCATAAACTTGACATAAACTGTAAACTTGTCACTCAAATATGATTGGTTGAATGAAATGCAGGATTAACAATGTAAGCAGGCAGTGTCATTTTATAAACTGCTTCAAGTGACCCCGATATTGTAATAAGTACATAAATGAATGAATGAATAAACTAATAAATAAAACATTACAAAACAAACATTAATAAAAATATTTATTTTATCTTACATTTTAACTGAATATTGACATTTACATTTATAAATGACTTTTTTATTAATAAAAATAGCCTGTCATATTATTAATTGATAAATTAAATTATGAATGGGTAAATCAGCACAGCATAAAACTGCAATGAGAACATTGTTTTTTGATTTGATTTGATATTAGGCTAATAACTTTTCAAACATTTTGTATTTTTATTTTATTATTATCATCATGTTATAGGCTTCAGCTAACTTTATTAGACATCATTATTTAATAGAATTCAAACTGGTTCGAATTCCTATTTCCGGCCCTTTAAATTTAAAAGTAGGCGCGCGGAAAAGGCGCCTAAACAGCAGAGAGGATCGGCTGGAGAATTGACGGTTGAAAACTGCACAAAGTAAAGTCAAGGTAAGACTTCATAAAAAAATAATGGATTTAAACAATGTTTTTATGTTGTTGGCGATTGCTTCGTTATATTTGATTGGAGTATTTATGTGATATTAAAGTTAGCTAATGATTACTTAAATCGTTAGCAAGCAAACACATAGGTAAGGCTATTTGAATTTAAGTTACTTAGTCATTTCAACTTTTGCTATCTCTGGATTTTCAGGATTTTATTTAAAAAAAAATATGAATGTTTATGTAGAAGATTTGTAGTTTGTGTAGGCTACAATGATTAAGTGACCGGACATAGTAATTTGCTATGTTCGCGCTGTTTACATTTTTCTTATGATACGGCCAGTAGATCAAGACTGATTAGTTCATTGTTTTTAACTATTTTATGTAATATCTCGTGAATAACGTTGATTAGTTCACCTCCGAGTCTTTTGAACCGAGTCTCTTTCGTTCATTCACGTCACGTGACGGCATACATTCAGTTAACGTTAGTTTGGTTTTACTTAAGTAACATGATATACAGTTAAGTCCCATGTAGCCCAGTTAAACTGTAAATCCAGTGGTCAATAATACTGAAGTGATACATTGTCTATCTCCTCAATGTAGATCGTCCTGCTGTAAAAACCAGCATTGACCAGCATGAATTCCCTTTCACTCACTGTTTCCCAACCTGCAGTCGGTTCAGCACGGTACTGTAGACAAGTGTTTTTACTTATGCTTTATTATGGCACAACAGTAAAATAAAATTATGACTATAATTCAATTGGACATTCATCTATGTATTCATTGTACTTTATACTGCACTAACTAGTTTTATTACTTGTCAGAAACATCAGGCTCACAGCAACAGATTAAGAAGAATCCTGCATCAAAAGATGACTTCAACTTGCATGTGAGACAGAGTGAGAAGAGAAAAAGAGGAATGAAGATGGACTGTCTAAGAAACCTGTAAGTCAGTTACACTGTCTATTTTGCTATATGTGTGTATTAATTTGTATTATACTACGAGGATGTTGAATGCTTGAATTAGAGCTACGATAACCGCAATACCGCAGTAATGAGATGCCTACCGCGATGTTGAGGCCATCAACGCCATCACCGCACCGTTTCTATGGTAACCAAGAGCTCCTGAACTCATCAGATTCATGCGGCTGCGGCTTGTTTGTAGTATCGGCCAAAAGAATTTCTTGAACATCTGCGAAAATGTTAAAGTATGTAAAATAGTGGCTGAACTTAAACATATGCTTTTATTAAAACTGGTGCTCTGCTGTGCCAAGGGACATTTCGAAACATTTCACCAGTTACTTTCGTTTACTGCATAGACCTTTATGTCCTATAAATGTGTCATATTCGTATTTGTGTGACAGTCCACGCAGCTTTCAGTGGGCAGGGCTATTGGCATTATTAATAAAGAAACATGAATGAATGAGAAAGTAAAGAGCAGGACGTGGTTGATATTAAAAATAAAATTAAATACTGGCGGGATGTTTCTATGCGCATACTCTGAGTGTAAGACGGACAAGCATTGAAGCCTCTGTTTGCGCGTCTAATTGGTCAAATACACCGTGTGAGCCAGAAAGTGAGCTAATGTATATCACACAAAAAGCAAAGTGCAAACTATTCTCAAGAGACAAATTTCAGCATAACATGCTGATAACGGTAGGCTATCCTAACTGTCTTAATTTATTCCTTTATTTATTTTGTGGACCATAAATATAGTAAAACAAATGAGAAGAATAGTATTTCGTGTTAAACAGGTTGGTTTTTAAAATGCATCTAAGGGTGCTTTCACACTTGGTTCGATTGCCTGGACCGAACGCGAGTTCAATTGCTCTCCCCTCTCTCTGCGCCCACTGGACTGTGTTCACATTATATTATTTGGGTCCGAACCGCGGTTCGTTTTCGTCATCAAACCAGCAGCTGTTGACTACGTTGCTTAATAACGATGGCACAGGAGAAGTCGGCAAAATGCATAACGTTGCTCTCCTCACTATTTTTGTTTTTGAACCGTAGGTTTTGTTCATAACGGAACTTGCATCTATCTCCCACGAATGTAGAATGCTGAAGGCGAGCAGAAATGAGAAAAGTTATGCTACAGCTCTCTGTTTGCAGCACGTCAGTCACGCTCGTCGGGAAAGTGAGTGAAACACACACACAAACACACATTTTTATCAAATAATACGGCATTAATAGCGATTCACTTCCACAACTTGGAGCGTTTGCATTTATATCAGAAGCGAACTGTACCTGAGTTCACTTGAACCGCACCCCAGACCACCCTTTTTAAGCGGACTCGGGTACGGTTCGTGGGTGTCCGCAGTTACACACAGCACACAGTTACTCCTCGTGTTTGCTGGATAATGATATAATGATATTATATTTAATCTTTCAAAATCACTGTGCAATAATGAGTGTGTTAAGTGAATAAATGTAAACTCTATGAATGAAATGAGCGCAAATCAAATAGCTGTATTGCTGTTGCCTCTTCATGTGCCACAAATCAGCTTGGAAAGAATAAATCAACTGAAATACTTAGTGCTTTTTCCAGTTTAACGCATTAAAATATTTAACACAGTTAATGCAGCATACGTTTTTTTTGTTTTGTTTGTTTCATCCTTTGGCTAGCATTACAATATATGATTACGCTCTTATTTCTGCGAATGCTTTTAAACCATTTAAGCGCACCAAAAGAGAAAAAGAGAACGCACTGTCTGTGAATGTCCTGTCACACACACGACGCACAGAAAGACATGCACCAGTATAGTGAGCATGGACGGCCCACCAGTATCGAGTTCTCTGTCATGCTTGAAGAAACAATAACACACACGATAATGTCAAAAATGTCAGTTTTGTTAAATATCACCAATGGAGCAGCCTTAAATGAGTTAAAGTCCCCGTGAACCGGAAGTGCAAACGTCTTTTCTCCAGTGTTGTGACATATTTCCAAGCGAAACAGAATATTGAATAGAGGGCAGAGTTTTAATTTAACGCTCCTCCTCTCCGTCTCTCGCTCATAGCAGACTGAGGGTTGGGGGGGAGTGGTTTTATTTTATCAGAGAAGGAACACCATTTCAGACCAGAAGTAACATTTCAGATTTTGATTAAAGATTACCACGACAAACAATTTTTTTCGGTGTATTAACTTGCACGGATTAATTGTTCACCACAAGACTAGTAATATGCACTAACAAAGTAAGTAAGGTCAATTTTGATTTTATGACATCTTGAAATGAAGTCTTAATTGAAAAGTAAATGAGTTGTGAGAAAGTGGACATCAGTAGCTGTATTAAGACCCGGGTATACTTCACTTTCCGCAGCCAGACGCATCTCACGTGCAGTCTTGTCTGCGCATCTTTCAAAATATACTCAACTACAGATGTGCGTGGATGACCGAGTTCAACACATGCAGTACAATTTAATTCACGAATCGTGCCATCAACGGGACTTCGCTGGGTAGGATCAGAGAATAAAAATAGTGCATCCACCATCTACCACACAGTCTTGAAATTTGGCCTGCACACGGACGATGTATGCAGACGTCCGTGAGCCCTCCAGATGACGAACATTACGTCATGCAGACAGTGCACGAACGCGGCTTTAGTTTCAGTGAGACTGTCCTTATTTCATAAAAACATGCCATTAAAAAGTATTTAAAATATACTCTTTATGTTGTTTCTTTATGTTGTTTTTATTTTAGAGATTAACTGTGACATTATTAAGACCTGGGTGTTATATTAGACAGCAACTTGTCCTTTGAAAATCATATTTCATATGTTACAAAAACAGCCTTCTTCCACCTCAGAAACATTGCTAAAATACGGAATATGTTATCTATTTCTGATGCAGAAAAGTTAGTTCATGCTTTCATGACATCTCGACTAGATTACTGTAATGCATTATTAGCTGGTTGTCCTGCTTCATCAATAAACAAGCTACAATTAGTACAAAATGCAGCTGCTAGAGTTCTTACCAGGTCAAGAAAATATGATCATATAACACCAATCTTATCATCTCTACACTGGTTACCTATTAAGTTCCGTATCGATTATAAAGTATTGCTAATGACCTATAAGGCTCTAAATGGTTTAGCTCCTGTGTACTTAACCGATCTTCTATCGCCCTACAATCCTTCACGCTCTCTAAGGTCACAAAACTCTGGACTTCTGGTTGTACCTAGGATAGCTAAGTCCACTAAAGGAGGGAGAGCGTTTTCACATTTGGCTCCGAAACTCTGGAATAGCCTTCCTGATAATGTTAGGAGCTCAGACTCGCTCACCCAGTTTAAATCTAGATTAAAGACGCATCTCTTTAGCCAAGCATTCACATAATGCATCTCATACCAGATCAACTGCACATGACTATCTTTGCTTAAAGTTATGAACAGCAGCTACGCTAATTATTCTCCTTTTGCTTTTCTGTTTTACCTCGGGACACCCGCCCTGAGGTGACTAGAGAGGACTTCAGCTTCAGTTTGGATCCAGCCTCTTAAGAAGACCTCAGACAACCATCACCTGTGAAGAGACGGCGCCAGCTCCTGCGAGGACTTCAGAAGACGCAATCATCTGGATCAACATTCACATTGCACAATCTCTATATCCTAATTTATTGTTAATGTAATTCATCTTCCAGGAGCTCTTTGCTTCTACCTTCAGTTAAACTGCTAACAGTGATTGTAATTAATTACCTAAAGTATATTATTTGCTAACTACATTCTTTAAATTGTAATGTTGACATCCATTTTCTGTAAAGCTGCTTTGAAATGATATGTATCGTGAAAAGCGCTATACAAATAAATTTGAATTGAATTGAATTGAATTACATAATAATATGTATTATTAAAAACTTGACTATAACATTACATTTAGATCTATTGCATTATATTTAGATAGTGGCATGAAAGGTTGCAACTTTGAATGAGCATTGTAGCTGATCACAGTCATGTTGAGTGTATGTAAGCAGTGATCTCATCATTGAAACTCGAATTCTGCTCACTAACAAATACGTTCATCGTAACTAACAGTGCAAACACAATGTAAATAAGAGGTTTGTTGATTATAATGGGAGTTGTGGTGTGAGTTCAAAACTCAGTCAACATTTTGTCTGTCTCTTCCTTATCCCAAGGTTTCCATAGTCAGCTGGATCCCCTCCAAATCCAGATCAGATGGTGGACCTGCATCTTGGCATGACCACGACGGAAGCCTAAATGTCAACGAAGACCATGTCAACTAGACAAGCCAGACAGATCCCCTGTGAGAACTTCGTTGACAGCCATCGGCAAAGATCCTCAGCAAAGACCACAAGAACCAGACAAGTCCTCTGCACAGACCCCTATGGCTAGCTTCAACTCTATGCCGGCGTGTTGTATCTTGATCTTCAAACTGATGGAACCATATGAAATATTCTAGATTATACCAATCCACAATCTGACTTGTGTTGCTGCCTGAATCACATCACACCATATTCGTTCATTGGCCAGAGAAGAACTGGTCCCTGACTGAGCCTGGTTTCTCCCAAGGTTTTTTTTTTCTTCTCCATTTTTGTAACCTGATGGATTTTGGGTTCCTTACCCCTGTTGCCTTTGGCTTGCTAAGTTTGGGACACTTAATATTCAGCATTAATATTGATTTGATTGCACTGACACTATCATATGAGAACTGAACTGAGCTGGACGATGACATCACTGTTTTTTGCAGAGCTGCTTTATAACAAATTGAACTGATTTCATAATTGATTAACTTTATACAGCTATTGAACAGAACTGAATTAAAACATACTGACTTCAGCTGAACAATGACACTATTTCTTTTAGAGCTGCTTTACAGCAGAATTGAACTGGAATAATTGAATCATTCTCCTGTTTATACCTGTAAAGCTGCTTTGAAACAGTCTATAAAGTGTTAAATTAAAGGTGACTTGACTTTTGAAATAGCCTGATCTGGTAAACAGTAATGCGTTGTCAAAATGTCACCATTCTAGGCAGCATGTGGGCCACATGAGGATTTTTATTTTAATCCACTAGGGTTAAAATAAAAATATACTGTGGCCCACATTAGGGTCAGTTCTGGTTTATTATTTGGTTTGTTATTGGCTTACGTGTGGCATGATTGTGGCTTTATTGTGGCCCAGATCTTTCAAACAGGAGTGGACCGCTCATCATGCCATCATTCAACGCAGTATGTGGGCCAGAGCGAGGTGTTGGATCTGGGCCAGAATTAAAATGAACTGTTGCCCAGATTAGGGCCAGTTATGCTTTATTTGTATTGCTTATGGCTGACATGCGGCATTGGTATGGCTTGCTTGTGGCCCAAATCTGGCCAACAGGAGTGGTCCGCCTAAGTGCCATCATTCCATGTGGTATGTGGGCCAGAGCAAAGGGGTTGGATCTGTTGCACACTTGACACTTTCATGTGGCCCACATTTGGCAGGAATAATGGCACTTGGGCGGTCCGCTCCTGTTTGCCAGATTAGGGCCACAAGCAAGCCACAGTTATGCCGCATGTCAGCCATGAACAAAACAAATGAAGCAGAACTGGCGCACATCTGGGCAACAGTTCATTTTAATTCTGGCCCAGATCCAATACCTCGCTCTGGCCCACATACCGCATGGAATGATGGCACTTGGGCGGTCCACTCCTGTTGGCCAGATTTGGGCCACAAGCAATCCATACCAATGCCGCTTGTCAGCCATAAACAAATCGAATAAAGCAGAATTGGCCCACATCTGGGTAACAGCAAGGTGATGGATCTGGGCCAGAATTCAAATGAACTGTTGCCCAGATGTGGGCCAGTTCTGCTTCATTCGTTTTGTTTATGGCTAACATGCAGCATTACTGTGGCTTGCTTGTGGCCCTAATCTGGAAAACGGGAGCGGACCGCCCAAGTGCCATCATTCCTGCCAAAAGTCAGCCAAATGAAAAGTGTCAAACTTGCGCCAGATCTGGGCCACAAGCAAGCCATACCAATGCCGCATGTCAGCCATAACCAAAACGAATATAGCAGAACTGGCTCACATCTGGGCAACAGCAAGGTTGTTGGATCTGGGCCAGAATCAAAATGAACTGTTGCCCAGATGTGGGCCAGTTCTGCTTCATTCGTTTTGTTTATGGCTGTGGCTTGCTTGTGGCCCTACATGCGGCATTATTGTGGCTTGCTTGTGGTCCAAATCTGGAAAACAGGAGCGGACCGCCCAAGTGCCATCATTCCTGCCAAAAGTCAGCCAAAAGAAAAGTGTCAAACTTGCGCCAGATCTGGGCCACAAGCAAGCCATACCAATGCCGCATGTCAGCCATAACCAAAACGAATATAGCAGAACTGGCCCACATCTGGGCAACAGCAAGGTTGTTGGATCTGGGCCAGAATCAAAATTAACTGTTGCCCAGATGTGGGCCAGTTCTGCTTCATTCGTTTTGTTCATGGCTGACATGCGGCATTATTGTGGCTTGCTTGTGGTCCAAATCTGGAAAACAGGAGCGGACCGCCCAAGTGCCATCATTCCTGCCAAAAGTGGGCCAAAGGAAAGTGTCAAATTTGCGCCAGATCTGGGCCACAAGCAAGCCATACCAATGCCGCATGTCAGCCATAACCAAAACGAATATAGCAGAACTGGCCCACATCTGGGCAACAGCAAGGTTGTTGGATCTGGGCCAGAATCAAAATGAACTGTTGCCCAGATGTGGGCCAGTTCTGCTTCATTCGTTTTGTTTATGGCTGACATGCGGCATTATTGTGGCTTGCTTGTGGTCCAAATCTGGAAAACAGGAGCGGACCGCCCAAGTGCCATCATTCCTGCCAAAAGTCAGCCAAAAGAAAAGTGTCAAACTTGCGCCAGATCTGGGCCACAAGCAAGCCATACCAATGCCGCATGTCAGCCATAACCAAAACGAATATAGCAGAACTGGCCCACATCTGGGCAACAGCAAGGTTGTTGGATCTGGGCCAGAATCAAAATGAACTGTTGCCCAGATGTGGGCCAGTTCTGCTTCATTCGTTTTGTTCATGGCTGACATGCGGCATTATTGTGGCTTGCTTGTGGTCCAAATCTGGAAAACAGGAGCGGACCGCCCAAGTGCCATCATTCCTGCCAAAAGTGGGCCAAAGGAAAGTGTCAAATTTGCGCCAGATCTGGGCCATATCAATTTTGCTATCTGGGTTGTTTTACAGCGTTTTTAAAAACAATACTTTTTTTGTGTTTTACAAAATAAAATATTTCAGAGTTCCTTGTGCTATATTCAATATCCACATACCGCCCCAAAATTCAATTTCAGCGCTATTTAAAAACTATGATAGTATAATAAAATAATGTAAAGATCTCAAGTGAAGACGATGATTTAAACCATTATTTTATTAAATCAAGCAGATTAATGAAGAACGTATACGGACAAACAAGCCAAGAACACCTAGAGTTCACTAACATTACAGCAGATTCAAGGAATTAGTTTGTTTTTCAAAGTTGTTTTGCCAAGTGTAAGGAAAGCAGACACACAAGCACACACACAAACATTAAAATTAAACAACATTTGGTATCTTAGTATGGAAACACACCACCCATAGTTAAAATCAGATCTAATCCAAACCCCCTCCAATCTCCTTCCTATAGCAAGATGCATTCTGACTCTCTTCAGTGCTGTTTTGCATCTGCTAACAGCTCGTATGCGTACTGTCAAAAACCAAAGTTTTTAAATATTATAACTGGCTTCACATTTGGGTTCATATGATTTGTTTTCCATTCGCCACTTTAAAATTCTGAAAAAAGCAATAAAAAACATTACATCCTCAAAAGGTGTTGCATACCCAGACCAACCTTGAATCAACATTGAATCAATGTTAATGAATTACCCAAATTATCATTGAATCAATGTTGAAATTTAAGTTGATTTTTCATCAGGTTTGCATCCTGAAATAATTTTATTTCAATGATGAAAAATAGATCAACATGGTTGTAAAATCAATGTTTTTTCAACCTTAATTCACCTATTTAAATCACCTATTTAACATTGAATTAATGTGGAAACAATATCAAATCAATCTTGCTTTATGTACAGCAAGATTATAAGCCAGTTAAATGTCTATTTCTACTCATTTCAATCAGAGGCAATGTAAAAGGACTGCAGTTAATATGGTTTTAATGAATAATTCACAACTTCCTTCAATTTACATACATACAGTATATACAGTGGGTACGGAAAGTATTCAGACCCCCTTAAATTTTTCACTCTTTGTTATATTGCAGCCATTTGCTAAAATCATTTAAGTTCATTTTTTTCCTCATTAATGTACACACAGCACCCCATATTGACAGAAAAACACAGAATTGTTGACATTTTTGCAGATTTATTAAAAAAGAAAAACTGAAATATCACATGGTCCTAAGTATTCAGACCCTTTGCTGTGACACTTATATATTTAACTCAGGTGCTGTCCATTTCTTCTGATCATCCTTGAGATGGTTCTACACCTTCATTTGAGTCCAGCTGTGTTTGATTATACTGATTGGACTTGATTAGGAAAGCCACACACCTGTCTATATAAGACCTTACAGCTCACAGTGCATGTCAGAGCAAATGAGAATCATGAGGTCAAAAGGAACTGCCTGAAGATCTCAGAGACAGAATTGTAGCAAGGCACAGATCTGGCCAAGGTTACAAAAAAAAAAAAAAAAAAAAAAAAATTCTACTGCACTTAAGGTTCCTAAGAGCACAGTGGCCTCCATAATCCTTAAATGGAAGACATTTGGGATGACCAGAACCCTTCCTAGATCTGGCCATCTGGCCAAACTGAGCTATCGGGGGAGAAGAGCCTTGGTGAGAGAGGTAAAGAAGAACCCAAAGATCACTGTGGCTGAGCTCCAGAGATGCAGTCGGGAGATGGGAGAAAGTTGTAGAAAGTCAACCATCACTGCAGCCCTCCACCAGTTGGGGCTTTATGGTAGAGTGGCCCGACGGAAGCCTCTCCTCAGTGCAAGACACATGAAAGCCCACATGGAGTTTGCTAAAAAACAAGAAATAAAGATTCTTTGGTCTGATGAGACCAAGATAGAACTTTTTGGCCTTAAAGCAGTATGTGTGCTCAGGACGTCAGACTGGGCCGAAGGTTTACCTTCCAACAAGACAATGACCCTAAGCACACAGCTAAAATAACGAAGGAGTGGCTTCACAACAACTCTGTGACTGTTCTTGAATGGCCCAGCCAGAGCCCTGACTTAAACCCAATTGAGCATCTCTAGAGAGACCTAAAAATGGCTGTCCACCAATGTTTACCATCCAACCTGACAAAAATGGAGAGGATCTGCAAGGAGGAATGGCAGAGGATCCCCAAATCCAGGTGTGAAAAACTTGTTGCATCTTTCTTAAAAAGGCTCATGGCTGTATTAGATCAAAAGGGTGCTTCTACTAAATACTGAGCAAAGGGTCTGAATACTTAGGACAATGTGATATTTCAGTTTTTCTTTTTTAATACATCTGCAAAAATGTCAACAATTCTGTGTTTTTCTGTCAATATGGGGTGCTGTGTGTACATTAATGAGGAAAAAAAAAATGAACTTAAATGATTTTAGCAAATGGCTGCAATATAACAAAGAGTGAAAAATTTAAGGGGGTCTGAATACTTTCTGTACCCACTGTATTTACTTATAACCACACACTGTTTGAACAGGAATTAACATCACATTCAGGAAAAACAAGTGACTGTAAAAATGGCATTTCATGGTGGACCGGACCTTAGTTCAATTATTTAAGTAGCTTTTATAGACATGCCTTAGAAAAGTGTTTATCTTGAGACAAAACAATGGCAAAGACATATTTTAAGATATGTTTTCAGTTAAAACAGCTCAGAAATGCATTTTAGTCTGGGACTAGATTTAAGCCTTGTCTGTGAAAGGGGTTAAGTAGTAAAAAAAAAAAAAATAATAATAATAATAAAAAAAATACACAATAGCACAGACTAATTTTAAGATGTCAGTGCAAATTACTTTCAGTTAAAACAGCTCAAACATGCATTTTAGTCATTGGAAAAAGAGCCTGGAAAACCGTGACAACATAAATGCAACCTGCATCTGTAAAATGGAAGTAAATACACATGGAAACTCACCAACAAAGACAGAAACACAGTACTACAAACTTAAACACTACCACAGTTCATGGTTCAGGACTTAAAGCTTTTCAAGGATTGAAGCTACTCTTCTAATGCAAAAAGTATTTCCTTATTCAATAAATTGATACTCTGACAAACTCAAGGATTTCCACCACCAGCAATGCCCGCAAGCTGATCAGGAGCATAACTGAGCCAGTTTTGAGGAAACAGCAAATACAAACTTTGAGGCCTCCTTTTTTCAGCCTTCACTTGTTGTAAGGCATCTAAAGAAAACAAAAACAAACAGGAAGTTTGATCTGCACAATGTTCTTAAACATTTGATTGGTAGTAGTGTATGACTGACAGAAGGTGGGTCATAAAAATTTGGAAATGTGACTTACAATGTGCTACAAAATTAAGTGAAACTTGAAATATGATTTAAAAAAAAAAGGTTTAAGTTAAAACACACTGAATTCAAATTTATGACTATTTAATATAAACCATTATAGGTTGATGTATATCATATCCAAAAGCAGGGCACAATCTGATGTGACTGAAGTGAGTTGATTCAAAACTTTATCTCCCTCGATCACAATGCCAATGTCAGCAAGTGGTTCGTGAAGTTCTCTCCCTCCTTCAGTATAATGAACACCACCACGAAGAGCTGCTCAAGGTCACCCTCACAATCATCTGTCTGGTTATCATAAAGTTGTGTACATAAAACAAACCAGTTTCATTGCGTTTTGCTAGAATTACTACAAAATAAACAAATTTATACTTTTTTTTGAAAAAGAAATCAGAATATACTGACGTTCAACTCACAAGGTACTCCTTCACGAGGTCTTCAGGACTTTCTCTCAGGGAAAAAAAAAAAAAAAAAAAGGCCTACACTCTTCTCAGGTGAATGTTTTCAGTCTGTGATAAAGCAATTGTGATTATTTTTCTAATCTTAAAAAAATCTGAATCTAATAAGGAATCAGATTATGTGCAGATATGTGACAGCAAAGGATAGGACAATTTTTTTTTTTTTTTTTTTTTTTTTACAAAACTAAAATAATTTGTATTAATGACTAGCCAGATCTGCAATTAAGAAACGCATCTGAATCAGTCACTGGTTGCATTTATAATTTAGTCTGAAAATAAAAACACACAAAAATGAAAATTTGCTGTTACTCACCTTCTGTCTTTTTTTTTCCTTCAGTAGAAATGTAATGAAGATATTTAACTGATACCTTGACAATTCATACACAGTAATGAAAACCATCATTTTGAGGGAGAGATTTCTTTTTGTTAATAGAAATTACTTACCATGTATTTCAAAAGTGTCCTCGATCATCAAACAACATTGAAAAGCTTTAGGTCCTAAGGGGAGAAACATTTTTACAGCACTTATTACTGGTCGAAAGTTGTTTGCTAGGTCAATTAATTAGTTGTGCAAATACTACTATTATAATCTACCATTTCTACTAAAATCATGACCATGATTTATACTGAAAAAAATCCTTACATTTTTCCCTGGACGAAGCAAAACACCATGTTAGGCAAATCTAACGTTAGCTCACAATGTCTTTACTTACAGATTTGGATCATCATTTTGGGCAAACATATACATGAAATCAGAGTTAACATGTCAAAGACAAATAAAAGTGTGGTGAGGGGGGCGTGGTTCAGCAAAGTCTGCAGCGGGAGAGAGAGGCAGGAGACGAGCGGTGAGTGAGTGAGTTAAATGCAAATGACGAACACCTGTCTCTTGTTTCCGTCTCAAGTCCAGCAGGGCCTTGTGTTGTTCCTGTTGCATGACCGCGAGGGAGCTGATAATCTCCGCAAATGGCGTTCCGGAGGACGATTGCATGGCGGCGGCGTCCGTCTTCCTTCCCGGATTCCGGCACCAGTGTAGCAAGGTTCACTGTTTAGGAAGGAAGAGGACAGGGTCGGCTTGACTACTGACTGCTTTTATTAAATAATTTCACAAAAGAAAAAGGTGTGCAGACAGGCACAAAACGGTCAAAAATAAATCACAAAGTCTCTCCAACAGAATCAGCATAAATCCAGTGTGGGCAGCAGCTCCTGTTTCTCCTGGTGTTATATACTCTCTCCACACCAATTACTGAAACAAGAGACAGGTGTTCGTCATTTGCATTTAACTCACTCACTCACCGCTCGTCTCCTGCCTCTCTCTCCCGCTGCAGACTTCGCTGAACCGCGCCCCCCTCGCCACAAAAAGAACAGACAAATATTAATTTAAAAACTTAACACAATATTATAATGCAGGAATCCTCATAGCCTCGGGTGTTTTCTCTCGCACCACACGCACTTCCCACCCACAGCACTTTAAATATATCTGCATACACGGTAAAGGAGCAATTAATTTTAAATTCGATTATTTACAATTCTGTTAGTATTCATGTTCACAAACGACGTTAATTAACTGTAAAACACACATTCAAACACTGCATTATCCAATATATAAAGTAAAACAAATTTCCAAGTTCAACCTACCTTTCAGTCCGAGAAAATCGAAAGTTTAAGACGCTCGTGCGTCGTGACGTCAGAAAAATGTCTGACACAGGATCCTTAAAGTGCAGGTGAAATGTTTTAAAGGATTAGTTCACTTTCAAATGAAAATTTCCTGATAATTTACTCACCACCATGTCATCCAAGATGTTCATGTCTTTCTTTCTTCAGTCGAAAAGAAATTAAGGTTTTTGATGAAAACATTCCAGGATTTTTCTCCATAGTGGACTTTAATGGAGCCCAAACAGTTGAAGGTCAAAATTATAGTTTAATTGAAGCTTCAAAATGTTCTACATGATCTCAGACGAGGAATAAGGGTCTTATCTAGCCCTCCTATTATCCTCAAAAACCAGCGACGCCAGTTTACCAGTGGGCTCAATTTGACCCCAGCAATTAAAAACCTCCAGAATATAATTTTATTTTCAAATTTTTATGTATCAGGTACTTTATGTTTCTTCATTGAATACTCAAATAGCTCTTTAAATAAAACAACACCCCCCATCACCCCCGACCCCCCCTTTGCTGGGGTCAATTTGACACTCCCTTGGGACCGCCCCACTCATGGGTGGTCTCAGGATGCTTCACTGTTGGCATGACACAGGACTCATCATGGTAGCATTCACCTTTTATTTTCCTGGACTAATCATTTTCCAGATGTCTCAAACAGTCGGAAGGGGGCTTCATCAGAAAAAATAACTTCTTTCAGTCTTCTGATGTCCAGTCCTCGCTGTACTTGCAGAATTCTAGTCTGTCCTTGATGTTTTTCTTGGAGAAAAGTAGCTTCTTTGCTGCCCTTCTTCACCAAGCCACTGTCCAAAAGTCTTGACCTCACTGTGCCTACAGATGCACACCTGCTGCCAATATTGAGCTCTGCACATGGTTCAGGATTGACTCTTCAGGAGGTGACCATCCTGCTGCTTGCTGGACACTCTGGGATGTTCTGAAGGCTTCTTCATTGCAGTTGAATTTCTCAACTTGAAGTTCTTGATGATCCAGTAAATTGTTCTTTCAGATGCTTTGCATCAAAATGGCCTCACATGCAAAGAAATTGCTGCAAAGCGATGATGGGTACATGTCTTTCTTTAGAGGTAACCATTGAAGACGCAAGAACACAATGACTGGAAGCACTTTTTCCTCCTGACTAGAACTTGTTTGCACTTTCCCATGTGCTGATGTGATTAGTGAAATTATTCTAGATGATCACTTTTTACATCAAACAGGTCCTTTTTGTTTGTTTGTTTGTTTGTTTGCTTTTGCCAATGAAGCGTTTTGCAAATACTGTATGTAAAATGCATCTGATCAACACCACAACTAAAGCAGCAAACTTTTAACAAGCAGTTCATCTAATGAGGGTTTCTGAGACTAGAACCCAGTGCAGAGAACCACCAAATCTTTACCTTATCATTCAAGTGGGGTGGGCGGGGCCATTATAAATTGCCATTTTTAAAATAATAATTGAAGTAATGTACCTCCTTGTGGTTGAGAGACAACATAAGAGAAACACTAAGAATCTCATTCTGAGCAGGATGTCTCAAAATTAGGAATCTCCTCATCTATGTTTTCATGAGAATTATGACGCCCCCATTGTCCCCATTAAATGATGAAAAGTCATCAAAAATAAAGCAAAAAAAAGATGTCAACCATATTTTTAGAGGCGTTAAACATTGCGTGGGGTCAAATAGACCCCAAAGATAATACAAGGGCTAGAGAAACCATCACTCATTTTCTAAAAAATAAATAAATAAAATTATATAAGTTTTAACAATAAATGCTCATCTTGAACTAGCTCCTTCTTCTCTATTAGAGTTCCAGCAGTGTAGATATTGCTAAGTGTATTACTGCCCTCCACAGGTTAAAGTTTGAACTAATTGTTATATACTTGCTCTAGAATATTGTATATGATAATTTAGTTCAAACTTTGACCTGTGGAGGGCAGTAATATACTTAGCAGTGTCTACACTGCTGGAATTCAAATAGAGAAGAAGAAGAGAGCTAGCTCAAGATGAGCATTTATGGTTAAAATGTATACATTTAAAAAAAAAAAAAAATTCTCTAGATAAGACCCTTATTTCTCATCTGGGATCGTGTAGAATGCTTTGAAGCTGCAATGACACTGTAATTTTGACCTTTAACCGTTTGGGCTCCATTGAAGTCCACTATATGGAGAAAAATCCTGGAATGTGTTCATCAAAAACGTCTCAGGTTACAGATGTAACCCTGGTTCCCTGAGTAGGGAACGAGACGCTGCGTGGTAACGCATTGGGAACCTTCTGCGTGATGTCGTCACTGAAGCACTCATGTATCTAACCAATCGCGTAGTGAGACGTCAGAGACGGGTGACGTCACGGACCAGGAAACTATAAAGCATACCCGGATGCAAAGCACGCCAGCTTCTGGAATAAGTCTGAAGCAAGCGCTCACAAGTATGCAGGGGGTACTGGCCTCTGGTGTTTTTTGAGCACTTGACTCGATGCTCTGACGCGGCACACCGAATCAAGTGGCCGGCCCTCCTCGGAGGGTTGGCGGGAACCGCTGTGCCCTGACGCACACTGGGTGGCAGGGTTGACAGACTGATCCCCTGAGGGTGCCGAAGGGGAGCGGGGTTTAGATGTAATTTTCCCCGACTTCCTTCGGAGGGGGCCACCCTCAATGGGTTCTGACCCACAGATGTCAGGACCACTTCGAAGCCTTCCGAGCGACAATAACGGCCCGCAGGTCCGTTTTGCCCTTGGAAGGCTTCTTCTGAGCGGACCGACCCGATCCCCAAGAAGTCTGCGGGGGAGCACGGGTGGCCATGCTCACTTTTTGTTGCGCTCTGTGTTGCGCTGAGGAGCTCGTGGACGGCCGAGGCTGCTCCCGCTCAGCAGCCTCGGGGGGAATCATAGAGCGGCGGGGGATGAACCTCTGGAACGCCGCTGACTGTTTTTGTTGCCTCCTGGAACCTCTCGACGACAAAAGAGGCCCGCAGGAGACAGCGGCGCGTCCATAAGGGCAGCTTTGTCTCGCTCCCTTATGTCCGAGAGGTTCAGCCACAAATGCCTCTCCGTGGCCACCAAGGCTGCCATAGACCGGCCGATTTCTTTGGCCGTCTCTTTGGTGGCACGGAGAGCCAGGTCAGTTGCCATCCTGATCTCCTGGATGCATTCAAATGTGGCCTCCCCGCTCTCATCAATCTCCCCCAGCAGGTCTGCTTGATAAGCTTGAAGCAGTGACATAGTGTGCAAGCATGCCGCCGCCTGACCTGCTGCCGTGTAAGCTTTGCCCACCAAGCTTGATGTAGTTCTTAGCGGCTTGGTGGGCAATGTCGGGGCTTTTAGCGACGATGCCGACTCGGGTGAGAGATAGCCCGCAAGCGTCTCTTCAACCCGGGGCATCGCCGCATAACCATGCTGTCTCAGCCCCACTATATTGCTATAGACCGAGGTCTGGGGGCTGAACACTCGATGCTGCACGGGACTCCGCCACGATCTCGACACCTCGGTGTGGAGATCCGTGAAGAAAGGCAAACCCGACGCTGGGGTAGCGACCGAGCGGGCAGAAAGCGCTCATCTAGCTTGCTCTTAGGTCTGGTATCTGCCCACTCTGCTGGCCAATCGATTTTGAATTTGGCAACAGCCCTGGTCACTACCTCCAGGAGCTCCTCATAGCCTGGGGAAGAGGATGGCGGGTCCTCTTCCCCAGTCTCGACGCTCACCACATCAACCTACTCGGAGGAAGAGAGGTGAAGCGCCGGTGCCTCTCTCTGGGGGGAAGAAACCGCTACGCGTGCTTCCGCTGCCTGAGAAGAGACACTGGGGCTGGCGGGTAAAGGGCGAGATAAGGCTGGGCCCGTCTCAACCCCCTCCGCCAGCTCCATCTGCGAACCCCACGACAAAAGCCGGCGCTGCGCCTCAGCAGCAGCAGGACCCGACCCGCGAGGAACACTCGCCGAGGCACCCTCCTCGAAGAGTGCCCGACGAGATCTCAAAACTCTGAGGGTTAGTTTCTCGCAATGCACGTAGACAGCTCCCTCGAGAGCTGCCTGGGCATGCTCAACCCCCAAACAGACGACACACATGTCATATGTGTCCCCGTCCGGGATGAATCTAGGACAGGGATGCACACATTTCCTGTATCGCTTATCCGCCATATTCGTGTCTTAATATATATATATATATATATATATATATATATATATATATATATATATATATATATATATATATATATATGTGTGGTGTACTGCAACTCTTGTCCTCAGACGAAGAGATTTGTCTTTCTGAATAATAAGTGCTCTGCATCCAGGTATGCTTTATAGTTTCCTGGTCCGTGACGTCACCCGTCTCTGACATATCGCTACGCGATTGGTTAGATATATGAATGCTTCAGTGACGACATCACGCAGAAGGTTCCCAATGTGTTACCACGCAGCGTCGATAGTTCCCACGAAAGGGAACCTTAATTTCTTTCTGACTGAAGAAAGAAAGACATGAACATCTTGGATGACATGGGGGTGAGTAAATTATCAGGAAATTTTAATTTGAAAGTGAACTAATTCTTTAAATAGTTGTGAATTTAGTGTTTAAGTTGAAAGAGTGTAACGTTATTATAATAATAATGTCACTGACTTCCAACTGGTTGGAGTTTATTTATACTTCAGTTGGCAGGACTTGTATTTAGTTATTTATTTATTTTTAATGTATTTATTTATTTTTGTGGGACTACACTAGAGGGAAGGGTCATGGGGAGCATGAATACTAATGACAATGACATAGGGAAATGAAGCTGACGAAGAATAAACACTGAAAAGCATTGAAATATCAACATTGATTCAATGTCACCTTGTTATCTGGGTATGTATCTTGCAAAATTTCATAAAAGTAATGTATCATTGTGCCATAAATCATTTTTTCAAGATTTGCAGGTTGTAAATTTACTTGTTACCATAAACACACAATCAGCAGCCTCATTGCTCATGGCAACAACAACATCCCCCCCCCCCCCCCCCCCCCATGGGGTAATGACTATGAACAATATAAGCCACACATTAAAAGGCATGAAACTATTTTGAGAAAAAACAAGTCATACTGTTTGACCTAATCATTATTGGGAGAATCGTAGGCAGAGTGAGGCAAAATGCTGCGGTTACATTTATAAAGTAAAATTCAATGTTGATAAAGTTGGTTGCTACTTCACATTAGGCAAATATACTTTTGCTATTACATTTATATAAAACCTGTTTTTTTATGTTTATGTGTTAAGCAATGTATGTATCTCTTAAAAAACACTTGTACACTTGAGCATGCACAGTGAAATGCTGAATATGAAACAGGGAAATGCTGTTCATTTGTAATTTTACACAAAGTGGTAAGGTGATATGTTTAAGACAATATATAATTAATAATGTCTGTTAATTATGCATTATGTTATTGTGTTTCAGATTTGTGTACAGCAACCAATGGACAACCTGACATTCACAAACAGCATTCTCCTCATGGAGGGACTGAAAGTTACATCTCAGTCATCTCAACCTGTTTTCATCCTCCTTCTCTTGACTTATGTCTTTACAATGGTATCAAACATTGGACTTATATTTTTGATATCAACAGAGAAGAATCTGCATGACCCAATGCATTTTCTATTCTGCAACTTGCCACTGAATGACATACTAGGAACCACTGTCATTATGCCACGCTTGCTGCAGGATATTTTAAGGGACACCTCAGAGCGCTATATATCATATGCAGAGTGTGTTATTCAAGCTTATTTTGTGCATGTATTTACAGCAGCATGTCACTATGTGCTGATGATCATGGCCTTTGACAGATATGTGGCTATATGTAATCCATTGCGATACACATCTATAATGACCAATAAAATGGTTATTAAATTATCAGCATTTGCTTGGGGCCTGGCAATTATTTTAGTGACAATTATGATAGGACTCACTCTGCGTCTGTCTCACTGTAGGTATAAAATTGAAAACCCTTTCTGTGACAATGCCTCACTGTTTAAGCTGTCCTGTGAAAATGTAGTCATAAATAATGTGTATGGGCTTGTTTATACTATTGTTGTACTCAGTCTGTCAGCGATGTGTATTTTCATAACATGTCAAGATTGCTACTGTATGCATAACCAGCAAAAACAAAGCACTCAACAGCAAAGCCATAAAAACCTGCAGCACTCATTTAGCTGTTTATTTAATCATGTATGTTTCTGGAGCTACTTTTATTCTACTTCATCGTTTTCCTGAATACTCTGATAGCAGGAAACTAGCTAGTATAATGTTTCACGTTGTACCACCGGGATTAAATCCCTTAGTATATGGTTTACAAACCAAAGAGATAAGACAAAAGATTGTAAAACACTGGTGTAGAAAAAAGTTAATTCCTCAGTGGATTATGTATCTTCATAACATAACATAACATAACATAACATAACATAACATAACATAACATAACATAACATAACATGTCAATATTATTTTAATGGATTTTGAGTGTGTGAAAATAATATTTAATAATATTTAGCTAAGAATAACTGTAGTACTGTAACACTGCAAACACTGTAACTGTTCTGTACTCAAATCCTCTTCAGTATTTATCAGTTGTTTGTATGAGAATTGTTGACTCAAAATTTGAACTAATTTAAATTAAGTTGTAAGCACATATTACCTGGAAAATAAAAAAAAAAAAAAAAAAAAAATACAAGAAAAGAGCACGTGTTTATTTTGGTTCACTACAAGAACAAAAAGCACTTTAAAAAAAAAAAAAAAAAAAAAAAAAAAAAGACTTTAAAATCCTTTGAATATAGAACAAAAAGGCACATATGTGCATAGGATGCAACAAAGCTGGGTTAACAACAAAAGCCTAGATAACCCACTCCACATCCATGAAAACAATTCACGTGTTCACCTGCCCATTCAGTCTTAATACACTGAAAAAAAATTATTTATTTTATGTTTTCTCAACATAATTTATCTAAGTTCTGATTGCCTAATTAATGTATGTCAAATTAACATGATTTTTATATGTTGTATTTATGCTTTTTATCACATGACTACATGTTAATTTAACATGACTTTTGTCTAAATGAAAACAATGGTGACAGTAAAAAAAAAAAAAAAAAAAAAACACTTCATGTTGCAATGCATGCTAGGAGCCATGGATGAAGTTTGTACTAAGTTAGTACCCAGCATGCATTGCAGCATTAAGCCTTAAAAACAAAGGGAAAAAAGAGCTGTCACCATTGTTGTGATTCATACGTTGATTCTTGATGTCTGTATGAGTCAGCATGATGCAGAACAATTCATATAATCTGATTGTCACAACACTGCTGGATCTCATCATAGAATCGCTGTTCTACTATAATGAACAGCACAAAGCTAATAATGCATCAACCATTTCCTCAGAGATTAAACTCTGAATAAGATCAATGAATCAAGTCACTAAAAGATGCCAAACATCACTTAAAACTCAGCACTTGATCATATATTCTCTTGACTTTTATGCCATAAAAAATGTTTCATAAACACTCAGTTACAGCAGTCAGAAAACAACTGATTCAATAAAGTCAAGAGCCCAATTAAAGTCAACACTGACCTCAAAGATAGTCAAATTAATCTCAATAAATCATCAACATCTAAACCTCTGTTAATTCTCATAAGAACTTCTGTAGATGTATGACAGAAATAAAGTCAGTCTGGTTAGTAATGAGTGTAGCTGGTAATGTGTATTAGAGTTTGTAGAGTTGTTTAATCAGATCTTGAGAGATTATGTCTTTCATCGAAGGCTGTAGGCTTGTTCGAGATGATCCCGTCCAAAAGGCTAGAACGCAAAGCAAAACACAATGCTTTGAAATACATGCTATCCTAATAGGATAAACGTTCTCTCCAAACAGATTCGCAAATCTGTACTGAGCCCTGGATGGAGGCTAAAAAGCTAGTGCTGTCAACTTAAACTCAGAGGAAAAAACATTTTTCATAGTATAAATAGTTCTAGAAAGTGGGGCCTATCATATACTGATAACTTATCGACGCAAAGATAAGGGCCAACCACCTGAGAAAAACAGCACCAGGGAGTCTAAAAACAGTCTACAACCTTAGCTGTTAACTCACCAATTGCACCTACATAAACAACAATGGGCATACGGCCTAACAACTCCCTCGGGAGGAGGCCAGAACTAGGAACTATACCACCTGACAAGGGATAGTATACATAGCGTTAACATATAACACACCTAACCTAGCTCTAGCCTGGCCGCTAAGCTACGGGCCTTCTTAGGGGCCGTTCACACAGAATGCGTCTTTGCATCTAAAAACGTGAGACGCAGCGCTCAGGAGTGGTTTTAAAAAAAGCGCAGCGTAGAACGCAAGAGTCTTGAAACGCGCCTTTGAGACGTGATGCAATAACGACAATAACGGAAATAATAGAAATAGGCAAACTGCAGAATTTACAGATACAAGTTTTGACATGGAAAAAAAGAAAATAAGATAATAATGAACGCCTCCTCCGCCACGTTGCCATTATATAAAACAGATGTCATGCCAACTCGCAACGCTTGCCCCGCCTCCAAATTCTTCTGATTGGTCCACTGTTTTGGAACTGACATTGATGAGTGGCGCTGCGTGTAAAAGTTGAAATTCTTTTAACTTGACACGGCGTCTTAAAAACACGGCGCTCATGTGTGAGGCGCTGCAAAAGATGCAAGACGCGAGCGTAACGGTCCATCACGCGTGTGTTTACATAGAAAAACAATGGGAAAGTAGCACATTGGAATAGAAAAACGTGTTCTGTGTGAACGGCCCCTTACAGGGCATCAAGCCTAGTGAAAGCTGGGCTTCACCTCCAAATCTCATGGATAAGAGAAAGAAAACGAAGCACACAAGCAAACAATGTCAGGCAGCTGATTAAGGCCAACCTAAACATACATACTAACTGAAGTAACGAGTGCTAACTCAAACTACTCTAGAAAACAGCAGATGAGAAGCTACTTTAAACAACAGGTGGCTAAGAGGCGGCCATTTTGTGGCCTGCACAATATATCTTTCTAGCCAACTTATCAACTTCAGTTTGCCGAAAAACCCCTTACTTTTTCTGACTACATGCTCAGAAAAACCATACATGAAAACAAGGTCTTATTTTAAAAACATAAAATATAGACCCTCATGCGGCTCAAAGACCGAAGACTCCTAATACTCCTTTTTCTCCACATGAAAGGATAGAATCTAGGGTTATTTTTAAGCCTAAAAGATCCTCTCATTATCAAACCGAAAAAGTGGGCCGACAGAAAAATCACTATGGGCCCACCCATCAGTCTGACCATAAGAAGCATCTGAGCATGATATATGTCTATAATATATATATATATATATATATATATATATATATATATATATATATATATATATACATGCATATAAATAAACATACATACACACATATATATATATATATATATATATAGGAGGTGAAAGAAGAAGAGGAGAGGGTAGATATAAATCGCTCCCTTATATAGATGGGGGATTGATTACAGACGCAACAGTGTTTTCAACTGAATTCCCATCTCACTCTTTCTTCTTCCTCCCGTCTGTCTGGTCTCAGATACAAATCTGAATGGCTAGGGGTTTTTCCATGCCCTCCCGATCTCAAACGCGGAGATCAGGAAGGAATGGAAAGTTTATGGGAGCTGCAGCATTCATGGACAGAAAGGAACCACTCGTCGAGCCATCCGCACACGGCCCCTTTCTTAATGCATTTTTTTTTACATTTAATTTTTAATGAAAAAAATCCAGATAGCAAAATTCTGTTTTTACTGTTATTTCCATTTCTTATGTGTTCCATTATTATTATGCATTTGGTTCTTCTTTATGTAAAGCACTTTGAATTACCATTGTGTATGAAATGTGCTATACAAATAAAATTGCCTTGCCTTGCCTAAATAGCAAATTCAGGAGATAGGGCCTGTAGGTGTGAAACATCCAAGGATGTAATGCTCTAAGGATGTGACACCTTCAGTAGTGAGGGTCACTGATAGAAAGATGTCTTCATACCATTGTTTTACAGCATTTTTAAAAAACAATACTTAGGTGTTTTACAAAATAAAATATTTCAGAGTTCCTTGTGCTATATTCAATATCCACATACCGCCCCAAAATTCAATTTCAGCGCTATTTAAAAACTATGATAGTATAATAAAATAATGTAAAGATCTCAAGTGAAGACGATGATTTAAACCATTATTTTATTAAATCAAGCAGATTAATGAAGAACGTATACGGACAAACAAGCCAAGAACACCTAGAGTACACTAACATTACAGCAGATTCAAGGAATCAGTTTGTTTTTCAAAGTTGTTTTGCCAAGTGTAAGGAAAGCAGACACACACGCACACACACAAACATTAAAATCACACAGCAATACATTGAAAATGTTGATTTGGTATCTTAGTATGGAAACACCACCCATAGTTAAAATCAGATCTAATCCAAACCCCCTCCAATCTCTTTCCTATAGCAAGATGCATTCTGACTCTCTTCAGTGCTGTTTTGCATC
Organism: Megalobrama amblycephala; assembly: GCF_018812025.1. Taxonomy (NCBI): domain Eukaryota; kingdom Metazoa; phylum Chordata; class Actinopteri; order Cypriniformes; family Xenocyprididae; genus Megalobrama; species Megalobrama amblycephala. Next base: position 19,461,086 of record NC_063061.1, on the reverse strand, counting down.
TGCTAACAGCTCGTATGTGTACTGTCAAAAGCCAAAGTTTTTAAACATTATAATTGGCTTCACATTTGGCGTCATATGATTTGTTCTCCATTCGCCATTTTAAAATGCTGAAAAAATTCAAAAATCATTAAAAATCATTACATCCTCAAAAGGTGTTGCATACCCAGACCAACCTTGAATCAACATTGAATCAATGTTAATGCATTACCCAAATTATCATTGAATCAATGTTGAAATTTAAGTTGATTTTTCATCAGGTTTGCACCCTAAAATAATGTTATTTCAATGATGAAAAATAGATCAACATGGTTGTAAAATCAATGTTTTTTCAACCTTAATTAAATCACCTTAACATTGAATTAACATGGAAACAATATCAAATCAATCTTGCTTTATGTACAGCAAGATTATAAGCCAGTTAAATGTCTATTTCTACACATTTCAATCAGAGGCAATGTAAAAGGGCTGCAGTTAATATGGTTTTAATGAACAATTCACAACTTCCTTCAATTTACATACATATATACAGTGGGTACGGAAAGTATTCAGACCCCCTTAAATGTTTCACTCTTTGTTATATTGCAGCCATTTTCTAAAATCATTATTCATTTTTTTCCTCATTCCTCAAAATTCTGCTGCACTTAAGGTTCCTAAGAGCACAGTGCAGTAGCCTCCATAATCCTTAAATGGAAGACGTTTGGGATGACCAGAACCCTTCCTAGAGCTGGCCGTCCGGCCAAACTGAGCTATCGAGGGAGAAGAGCCTTGGTGAGAGAGGTAAAGAAGAACCCAAAGATCACTGTGGCTGAGCTCCAGAGATGCAGTCGGGAGATGGGAGAAAGTTGTAGAAAGTCAACCATCACTGCAGCCCTCCACCAGTTGGGGCTTTATGGCAGAGTGGCCCGACGGAAGCCTCTCCTCAGTGCAAGACCCATGAAAGCCCACATGGAGTTTGCTAAAAAACAAGAAATAAAGATTCGCTGGTCTGATGAGACCAAGCTAGAACTTTTTGGCCTTAATTCTAAGCGGTATGTGTGCTCAGGACCTCAGACTGGGCCGAAGGTTTACCTTCCAACAAGACAATGACCCTAAGCACATAGCTAAAATAACGAAGGAGTGGCTTCCCAACAACTCCGTGACTGTTCTTGAATGGCCCAGCCAGAGCCCTGACTTAAACCCAATTGTGCATCTCTGGAGAGACCTAAAAATGGCTGTCCACCAACGTTTACCATCCAACCTGACAAAAATGGAGAGGATCTGCAAGGAGGAATGGCAGAGGATCCCCAAATCCAGGTGTGAAAAACTTGTTGCATCTTTCCCAAAAAGACTCATGGCTGTATTAGATCAAAAGGGTGCTTCTACTAAATACTGAGCAAAGGGTTTGAATACTTAGGACCATGTGATATTTCAGTTTTTCTTTTTTAATACATCTGCAAAAATGTCAACAATGCTGTGTTTTTCTGTCAATATGGGGTGCTGTGTGTACATTAATGAGGAAAAAAAAAAAAAAAAAAAAAAAAAAAAAAAAGAAAAGAACTTAAATGATTTTAGCAAATGGCTGCAATATAACAAAGAGAAAAATGTAAGGGGGTCTGAATACTTTCAGTACCCACTGTATTTACTTATAACCACACACTGTTTGAACAGGAATTAACATCACATTCAGGAAAAACAAGTGACTGTAAAAATGGCATTTCTTGGTGACAAACAAATAGACCTGGTTTCACAGACAGGGCTTAGGCTAAGCCAGGACCAGACCTTAGTTCAATTATTTAAGTAGCTTTTATAGACATGCCTTAGAAAAGTGTTTATCTTGAGACAAAACAATGGCAAAGACATATTTTAAGATATGTTTTCAGTTAAAACAGCTCAGAAATGCATTTTAGTCTGGGACTAGATTTAAGCCTTGTCTGTGAAAGGGGTTAAGTAGTAAAAAAAAAAAAAAAAAAAAAATTACACAATAGCACAGACTAATTTTACGATGTCAGTGCAAGTTACTTTCAGTTAAAACAGCTCAAACATGCATTTTAGTCATTGGAAAAAGAGCCTGGAAAACCGTGACAACATAAATGCAACCTGCATCTGTAAAATGGAAGTAAATACACATGGAAACTCACCAACAAAGACAGAAACACAGCACTACAAACTGAAACACTACCACAGTTCACGGTTCAGGACTTGAAGCTTTTCAAGGATTGAAGCTACTCTTCTAATGCAAAAAGTATTTCCTTATTCAATAAATTGATACTCTGACAAACTCAGGGATTTCCACCACGAGCAATGCCCGCAAGCTGATCAGGAGCATAACTGAGCCAGTTTTTCAGAAACAGCAAATACAAACTTTGAGGCCTCCTTTTTTCAGCCTTCACTTGTTGTAAGGCATCTAAAGAAAACAAATACAAAAAGGAAGTCTGATCTGCACAATGTTCTTAAACATTTGATTGGTAGTAGTGTATGACTGACAGAAGGTGGGTCATACAAATTTGGAAATGTGACTTACAATGTGCTACAAAATTAAGTGAAACTTTAAATGATTAAAAAAAAAAAGTTTAAGTTAAAACACACTGAATTCAAATTTATGACTATTTAATATAAACCATTATAGGTTGATGTATATCATATCCAAAAGCAGGGCACAATCTGATGTGACTGAAGTGAGTTGATTCAAAACTTTATCCCTCGATCACAATGCCAATGTCAGCAAGTGGTTCGTGAAGTTTTCTCCCTCCTTCAGTATAATGAACACCACCACGAAGAGCTGCTCAAGGTCACCCTCTCAATCATCTGTCTGGTTATCATAAAGTTGTGTACATAAAACAAACCAGTTTCATTGTGTTTTGCTAGAATTACTACAAAATAAACAAATTTATACTTTTTTTGAAAAATAAATCAGAATATACTGACGTTCAACTCACAAGGTACTCCTTCACGAGGTCTTCAGGACTTTCTCTCAGGGAAAAAAAGGGCCTACAGGACACACTCTTCTCAGGTGAATGTTTTCAGTCTGTGATAAAGCAATTGTGATTATTTTTCTAATCTTAAAAATCTGAATCTAATAAGGAATCAGATTATGTGCAGATATGTGACAGCAAAGGATAGGACAATTTTTTTTTTTTTTTTTTCAAAACAAAAATAATTTGTATTAATGACTAGCCAGATCTGCAATTAAGAAACATATCTGAATCAGTCACTGGTTGCATTTATAATTTAGTCTGAAAATAAAAACACACAAAAATGAAAATTTGCTGTTACTCACCTTCTGTCTTTTTTCCTTCAATAGAAATGTAATGAAGATATTTAACTGATACCTTGACAATTCATACACAGTAATGCAAACCATCACTTTGAGGGAGAGATTTGTTTGTTAATAGAAATTACTTACCATGTATTTCAAAAGTGTCCTCGTCAAACAACACTGAAAAGCTTTAGGTCCTAAGGGGAGAAACATTTTTACAGCACTTATTACTGGTCGAAAGTTGTTTGCTAGGTCAATTAATTAGTTTTGCAAATACTACTATTATAATCTACTATTTCTACTAAAATCATGACCATGATTTATACTGAAAAAAATCCTTACATTTTTCCCTGGACGAAGCAAAATACCATGTTAGGCAAATCTAACGTTAGCTCACAATTTCTTTACTTACAGATTTGGATCATCATTTTGGGCAAACATATACATGAAATCAGAGTTAACATGTCAAAGACAAATAAAAGTGTGGTGAGGGGGGCATAGTTCAGCGAAGTCTGCAGCGGGAGAGAGAGGCAGGAGACGAGCGGTGAGTGAGTGAGTTAAATGCAAATGACGAACACCTGTCTCTTGTTTCCGTCTCAAGTCCAGCAGGACCTTGTGTTGTTCCTGTTGCATGACCTCTGATAATCTCCGCAAATGGCATTCCGGAGGACGATTGCATGGCGGCGGAGTCCGTTTTCCTTCCCGGGTTTCGGCACCAGTGTAGCAAGGTTCAATGTTTAGGAAGGAAGAGGACAGGGTCGGCTTGACTACTGACTGCTTTTATTAAATAATTTCACAAAAGAAAAAGGTGTGCAGACATGCACAAAACGGTCACAAATAAATCACAAAGTCTCTCCAACAAAATCAGCATAAATCCAGTGTGGGCAGCAGTCAGTAGTCGAGTCATTCTACGAAATGGGTGCCAAACCTACAAATTGAAAGATATGTTAATCCTCCAAAAAACATATTTTCCCACCTCAGGCACAAAATCTTAATATTATCCTTTTTATTCAGACAAGGAAGCCATTCTTGTACCACCCCGTCACGGACAATATGTATGCCATTGGAGTAGTAAAACAAAAACTAGATTTTTAAAATCTAATGTTTTCCTAATAGAAAACTGTCCCTTTTTTGGAAACCATGAATAGAAAGTCTGTAATTTAATTTTTTTTTTTTTTTTTTTTTTTTTTAATCATGAAACATGAATTTGACCTTTCAATGGCCTCATTGTTTGTACTGAAAAAATGAATTTACTTAAAAAATACAAATAAAGTTACATTTATCTGATCAGTCCACACAACAAGAACATCATTCAACATTAATTTATGTAATATTTCATTTTCTTTCCATAAACCTGAAAATGATCCTGTGACGGGGTGGAAACTGATGTGACGGGGTGGTATGGACGAAGTATATCTCTATATGATCTGCTGGTTTTAAACTTTAAAAACTGGGGGAGGGAGACATTCAAACTGAGTAAAAAGTGTGTGAGTGATATAGTGAGTGAGTGAATGAGTGAATTAATGAACCAAACAATGTTGCCAAGTCTACGGTTTTCCTGCGAAATTGGGCTATAGGCTACTTTGCCGCGGGTTGTTTTTCATGTCCACGGGTTGAAGCGAGCCCAAATAACATGATATTTAGCCCTTGGAATGCATATTTTACCAAGGGAACCCTGCCAAAAAAAAAGTTTTACCTCACAGAATGTGATTTTTATCAGAGTGCATTTTGGGATGAAATTTACGGGGTGTGACGGGGTGGTAAATTTCATTCCAAAATGTCCGCAAATCTCCCATGTGGTCAAGTTTCTCACCTAGCATACATGCATTCAATCTGAAATATAATTATTTTTGTATTAATAATGTAAAAAAATGAATAAAAATCAGTTTTCCCTATCTATTTTGCGTGACGGGGTGGTAAGTTTAAGCTTGACAGGCCCTGCCTAACATGAAAAAGCAACAAATAAACAATGTAAAAAAAATGTACATAGTTGCCTGCTTTTGTTCTTGGTGGCTATATGACTCAAATGATGTCACTTAAGCTTTGTGATGTCATTTAAAGGAACAGTGCATTATTTATAGATAAAACAAGTTAGTATGACGGGGTGGTAAGTCAAACTGAGGGACGCACACAAATCATAAAATATTTACAAAAAAAATAATGTTTATTGTGAATAAATATATTTTGTTTAAACAGGGACACACATATAATCCTGAAAATAGTATATGTTTGAAAAAAATATATAATTTATTTGGTGATATTTTAGATGCAAATGTCATGTTGGTTAACACGGACATGTGAAATTGGCTATGTAATAATGACAAATTATTAAAAATAGTATGCTAATCTTCTAAAAAACCATTTGATCATATATTATGTCAAAAAGAACACTTGAATTAATAACTTTAAGCTTTGGAAACAGACTTTGGGACATTTTTTTGTGCCTTATGCATCTGACCAAATGTTGCGGACCCAAATGGCACCCGTTTCGTAGAATGACCCAGTCCTTCTCTCTCTCAGCCACTCCTGTTTCTCCTGGTGTTATATACTCTCTCCACACCAATTACTGAAACAAGAGACAGGTGTTCGTCATTTGCATTTAACTCACATTTAACTCGTCTCCTGCCTCTCTCTCCCGCTGCAGACTTCGCTGAACCGCGCCCCCCTCGCCACAAAAAGAACAGACAAATATGAATTTAAAAACACAATATTATAATGCAGGAATCCTCATAGCCTCGGGCGTTTTCTCCCGCACCACACGCACTTCCCGCCTACAGCACTTCAAATATCTCACACTGCATACACGGTAAAGGTAAATTAATTTTAAATTCGATTAATTACGATTCTGTTAGTATTCATGTTCACAAACGACGTTAATTAACTGTAAAACACACACCCAAACACTGCATTATCCAATATATAAAGTAAAACAAATTTCCAAGTTCAACCTACCTTTCAGTCCGAGAAAATCGATTCGAGCAGAAAGTTCAAGACGCTCGTGCGTCGTGACGTCAGAAAAACGTCTGACACAGGATCCTTAAAGTGCAGGTGAAATGTTTTAAAGGATTAATTCACTTTCAAATGAAAATTTCCTGATAATTTACTCACCCCCATGTCATCCAAGATGTTCATGTCTTTCTTTCTTCAGTCGAAAAGAAATTAAGGTTTTTGATGAAAACATTCCAGGATTTTTCTCCATATAGTGGACTTCAGTGGAGCCCAAACAGTTGAAGGTCAAAATTACAGTATCATTGCAGCTTCAAAACGTTCTACACAATCCCAGACGAGTAATAAGGATCTTATCTAGCCCTCCTATTATCCTCAAAAACCAGCGACGCCAGTTTACCAGTGGGCTCAATTTGACCCCAGCAATTAAAAACCTCCAGAATATAATTTTATTTTCAATTTTTTTATGTATCAGGTACTTTATGTTTCTTCAATGAATACTCAAATAGCTCTTTAAATAAAACAACACCCCCCATCACCCCCGACCCCCCCTCTGCTGATTGGTAGTCAGTCACCTTGCTATCTGGGTATGTATCTTGCAAAATTTCATGAAAGTAATGTATCATTGTGCCATAAATCATTTTTCAAGATTTGCAGGTTGTAAATTTACTTGTTACCATAAACACAATCAGCAGCCTCATTTCTCATGGCAACAACCCCATGGGGTAATGACTATGTCAAAGAAAACAATATAAGCCACACATTAAAAGGCATGAAACTATTTTGAGAAAAAAACAAGTCATACTGTTTGACCTAATCATTATTGGGAGAATCGTAGTCAGAGTGAGGCAAAATGCTGCCGTTACATTTATAAAGTAAATTTCAATGCTGATAAAGTTAAGTAGTTAAATGCTACTTCACATTAGGCAAATATACTTTTGCTATTATATAAAACCTGTTTTTTTTTTTTTTTTTTTTTTATGTTTATGTGTTAAGCAATGTATGTATCTCTTAAAAAACAGTTGTACACATGAGCATGCACAGGGAAATGCCGGATATGAAACAGGGAAATGCTGTTAATTTGTAATTTTACACAAAGTGGTAAGGTGATATGTTTAAGACAATATATAATTAATAATGTCTGTTAATTATGCATTATGTTATTGTGTTTCAGATTTGTGTACAGCAACCAATGGACAACCTGACATTCACAAACAGCATTCTCCTCATGGAGGGACTGAAAGTTACATCTCAGTCATCTCAACCTGTTTTCATCCTCCTTCTCTTGACTTATGTCTTTACAATGGTATCAAACATTGGACTTATATTTTTGATATCAACAGAGAAGAATCTGCATGACCCAATGCATTTTCTATTCTGCAACTTGCCACTGAATGACATACTAGGAACCACTGTCATTATGCCACGCTTGCTGCAGGATATTTTAAGGGACACCTCAGAGCGCTATATATCATATGCAGAGTGTGTTATTCAAGCTTATTTTGTGCATATATTTACAGCAGCATGTCACTATGTGCTGATGATCATGGCCTTTGACAGATATGTGGCTATATATAATCCATTGCGATACACATCTATAATGACCAATAAAATGGTTATTAAATTATCAGCATTTGCTTGGGGCCTGGCGATTATTTTAGTGACAATTATGATAGGACTCACTCTGCGTCTGTCTCACTGTAGGTATAAAATTGAAAACCCTTTCTGTGACAATGCCTCACTTTTTAAACTGTCCTGTGAAAATGTAGTCATAAATAATGTGTATGGGCTTGTTTATACTATTGTTGTACTCAGTCTGTCAGCGATGTGTATTTTCATAACATATGTCAAGATTGCTACTGTATGCATAACCAGCAAAAACAAAGTACTCAACAGCAAAGCCATAAAAACCTGCAGCACTCATTTAGCTGTTTATTTAATCATGTATGTTTCTGGATCTACTTTTATTTTCCTTCATCGTTTTCCTGAATACTCTGACAGCAGGAAACTAGCTAGTATAATGTGTCACGTTGTACCACCGGGATTAAATCCCTTAGTATATGGTTTACAAACCAAAGAGATAAGACAAAAGATTGTAAAACACTGGTGTAGAAAAAAGTGAATTCCTCAGTGGATTATGTATCTTCATAACATAACATAACATAACATAACATAACATAACATAACATAACATAACATAACATAAAAGTCAATATTGTTTTAATGGATTTTGAGTGTGTGAAAATAATATTTAATAATATTTAGCTAAGAATAACTGTAGTACTGTAACACTGCAAACACTGTAACTGTTCTGTACTCAAATCCTCTTCAGTATTTATCAGTTGTTTGTATGAGAATTGTTGACTCAAAATTTGAACTAATTTAAATTAAGTTGTAAGCACATATTACCTGGAAAATAAAAAGGAAAAAAAAAATTACAAGAAAAGAGCATGTGTTTATTTTGGTTCACTACAAGAACAAAAAGCACTTACAAAAAAAAAAAAAAAAAAAAAGACTTTAAAAGTCTTTGAATATAGAACAAAAAGGCACATATGTGCATAGGATGCGACAAAGCTGGGTTAGCAACAAAAGCCTAGATAACCCACTCCACATCCATGAAAATTCATGTGTTCGCCTGCCCTTTCAGTCTTAATACACTGAAAAAAATGTGTTTATTTTATGTTTTCTCATCATAGTTTATCTACGTTCTGATTGCCTAATTTATGTATGTCAAATTAACATGATTTTTATATGTTGTATTTATGCTTTTTATCACATGACTTCATGTTAATTTAACATGACTTTTGTCTAAATGAAAACAATGGTGACAGTAAAAAAAAAAAAAAAAAAAAAAACACTTCATGTTGCAATCCATGCTGGGAGCCATGGATGAAGTTTGTACTAAGTTAGTACCCAGCATGCATTGCAGCATTAAGCCTTAAAAACAAAGGGAAAAAAGAGCTGTCACCATTGTTGTGATTCATACGTTGATTCTTGATGTCTGTATGAGTCAGCATGATGCAGAACAATTCATATAATCTGATTGTCACAACACTGCTGGATCTCATGTCACAGAATCACTGTTCTACTATAATGAACAGCACAAATCGTACTCGGTTACTAACGTAACCTCGGTTCCCTGAGATACGGAACGAGTACTGCGTATGGGGAAAGGTCTCCTTTTTCCCTGTTACTGAAGCCTTTTTCAATAACGCAGTGTAACTGCATCGTCATTGGTTCGCTCATAGACAAGTTGTTGGTTCGCTCATAGACAAGTTGTTGAACCAATGACGGCGCGGCATAGCTGCGCGGCCTATGGCAACAAAGCCTGCGAATATTCCCGCCGAAATGGGTGGGGTAGCTATATAAGCAGGAGCTTCGCCATAGGATTTCAGGTCATTCGACTGAAGCGACGACACTGAAGCCACAGCCTCGTTGCACGGCATGTAACGCAGTACTCGTTCCGTATCTCAGGGAACCGAGGTTACGTTAGTAACCGAGTACGTTCCCTTTCGATACTTCACTCGTACTGCGTATGGGGAACGAATTCAACCGCGCCGTGCCACGGCAGGGAACGTCTGGACTTGTCTTGGACACCGCGAGGGAACCAGAGGACAAGTGAGAAGGCTGGAGCCGTCGAACCCTTGTTACACTACCAAAAGGGGAGTTAACTCCCAGAGTGGCATGAAGTGGAACTCGATAGAGGCCGCTGGATCATACTGAGATGACCCAAGCTTGTAAGGTCGGGACGTCCAAATGATAAAATCTGACAAAAGTGGACAGCAAGGACCAGCCGGCCGCCTCACAGATGTCTTTAATCAAAACTCCACTAGACCAGGCCCAAGAGGAAACCATTCCTCTAGTGGAGTGGGCTCTAACTCCTATGGGGCAGTTGAGGCCCATAGAGGAGTAACAAAGAGTAATAGCGTCGACTATCATACACGCAAGACGTTTCTTTGAGACCGAAGACCCTTTGGTGCGGCCACCAAAGCAGATAAAGAGCTGATCGGATTGCCGGAAAGGCTGTGATCGCTCAACGTAGGTCCTTAATGCCCTGACGGGGCAGAGCAATTCCACCTCTCGCTCGTCCGACAAGGGAGGAAGCACTGAGAGGGAAATGACCTGTGCTCTGAGTGGAGTCGAGAGCACCTTAGGGACGTAGCCATGCCTAGGTTTCAAAACGACCTTGGAGTCGTTGGGCCCGAACTCAAGGCATGCAGGGCTCGAGGAGAGGGCCTGCAAGTCGCCAACATGCTTAACCGATGCTAATGCAAGTAGCAGAGCGGTTTTGAGCATCAGGGGCCTGAGGTCAGCTGAACACAGTGGCTCAAAGGGAGGCCCTTTGAGAGCTCTGAGGACCAAAGAGAGGTCCCAGGTGGGAACGGTGAGAGGATGAGGTGGATTCAATCGCCTAGAACCTCTCAAGAAACGCACCACAAGGTTGTTTTGTCCCACTGACTGGCCAGCGATAGGAGCGTGAAATGCTGCGATGGCTGCTACGTAAACTTTGAGCATTGAAGGGGTGCGACCCAGTTCTAAACGCTCCTGGAGAAAAGACAGTATCGGAGATACTCAAGTCAAGTCACCTTTATTTATATAGCGCTTTTTACAATGCAGATTGTGTCAAAGCAGCTTTACATTGATAACTGGTACATAATTTGGCTGCACAGCAGCTCTTAAATAATAGTGTCAATGCAGGCAGATCAGAAGCACTGTTGAATAAATGTCAAAAATACTGTTGAATATCAAATGTCAAGTCAAATGTCAAGTGTCCCCAACTAAGCAAGCCAAAGGCGACAGCGGCAAGGAACCCAAACTCCATCAGGTGACATCAGGTGGCAAACAAGTGGCAAATAGTTGTTAAAATGGAGAAAAAAAAAAACCTTGGGAGAAACCAGGCTTAGTCGGGGGGCCAGTTCTCCTCTGGCGAACAGTGCTTTGTTACAATCAGGTTGCTATCATAAGTCTGATAGGATCGCAACAATCAAAGTATTTATTTCAGTTCCATCCATTTGAGAATCGTATTCATCACGCCGGTATGGACGGTCTGTTGAGGAACTGTGCTACTGGCTGTCGTGTCGATGAGGCCTTCACAATGGATGGTCCAGTTGACTCGATCTCTGCTGATACTTCAGGGCTGCGTTGTAGTCGTGTCCAGTTGAGGATCGTATTCATCACGCCGGTATGGACGGTCTGTTGAGGAACTGTGGCACTGGCTGTCGTGTTGATGATGTCTTCACAATGGATGATCTGGTTGACTCGATCTCTGCTGATACTTCAGGGCTGTGCTGTGGTCGTGTCATGGCACCGGTCCTTGGTCTCAGCTGGATATGGCCCAGATCCGGTTGACTACGGTTAAACTCGGGATAAACAGAAAGACTAATATTAGCGTAGATGCCATTCTTTTTCTGATGTAACGAGTACATCTGGTGTTATAGGAAGTGTTCCCGGTTCCAGCTGACCTAATTTATGCAGCCTAATAATCCTTTAACGGATTTGAAAATATAAATTGATGTGTTATGTGTATGCCAGGTTAAAGAGATGTGTTTTTAGTCTAGATTTAAACTGACAGAGTGTGTCTGCTTCCCGAACAATGCTAGGAAGATTGTTCCAGAGTTTAGGTGCCAAATAGGAGAAGGATCTACCGCCTGCAGTTGATTTTGATATTCTAGGTATTATCAGCTGGCCTGAATTCTGAGATCGCAATAAACGTGAAGGACTATAATGTATTAAGAGCTCACTTAGGTACTGGGGAGCTAAACCATTTAGTGCTTTGTAAGTAATTAGCAAGATTTTAAAATCTATACGATGTTTAACAGGAAGCCAATGCAGTGATGACAAAACTGGGCTAATATGGTCATACTTCCTAGTTCTAGTAAGAACTCTAGCTGCTGCATTTTGTACGAGCTGTAGTTTATTTATCAAGCGAGCAGAACAACCACCCAGTAGAGCGTTACAGTAGTCTAGCCTTGAGGTCATAAACGCATGAACTAACTGTTCTGCATTTGTCATTGAGAGCATATGTCGTAGTTTAGATATATTTTTCAGATGGAAGAATGCAGTTTTACAGATGCTAGTAACATGGCCTTCAAATGAAAGATTGGTATCAAAGAGCACACCCAGGTTCCTAGCTGACGACGAAGACTTAACAGAGCAGCCATCAAGTGTTAGACAGTATTCTAGATTATTGCGTGAAGAAGTTTTCGGTCCAAAAATTAGAATCTCTGTTTTTCCTGAATTTAGTAGTAGGAAATTACTGGTCATCCAGTTTTTTATATCAGCTATACATTCTGTTAATTTAGCGAATTGGTGATTTTCATCAGGGCGCGAAGAAATATAGAGCTGAGTATCATCAGCGTAACAATGAAAACTAAGGCCATGCTTCCTAATGATATCTCCCAAGGGTAGCATGTACAGAGTAAAAAGCAACGGTCCTAGTACTGAGCCTTGCGGTACTCCATATTTAACTTGTGATTGATATGACATCTCATCGTTTACTAGATTATTGTCTGTGATAATATCGTTTACAATAAGTGCTTTTGAAGAAAGTGATCTAATATTTAACAACCCAAGCTTTATAATTTGTTTATCATTATTATCTCTATTTTTTATTTGTTGAACATCAATTAAATTTTTACCATTAAATGGGTTTGGAAGTTTTTTGTTTTTATTAATTTGGGGTACAGACACAGTCTCTATTTGATAATATCTAGGTGCAAGAGTTTCTATGTGTTGGGAATTATCTGACTTCTGTAACGTGAGGCAGCTAGAAGACGGTCGGTTTAGCCAGTCTGTCTGCTTCCTGTCCTGGGCCCCAGATTGTCATGTTTTAGTTCTGAGACTATGTGCCATATTACTAGAGAGAAGAGCAGCACCATCCCGGGACGGATGAATACCATCTCTTTTCAACAGGTCAGGTCTGCCCCAAAAGCTTTTCCAATTGTCTATAAAACCTATATTATTCTGCGGACACCACTTAGACAGCCAGCCATTGAGTGATGATAATCTGCTAACTATCTCATCACTCCTACAAACAGGAAGAGGGCCAGAACAAATTACTTCTCCTGACATTGTACTTGCGAGTTCACACACCTCTTTAATGTTAATTTTAGTGATCTCCGATTGGCGAAGTCGGACATCATTTGTGCCGACGTGAATAATAATTTTAGAGTATTTACGATTAGCATTAACCAGCACTTTTAAATTTGCTTTGATGTCAGGTGCTCTGGCTCCTGGCAAACATGTGACTATGGTGGCTGGTGTCTCTATTTTCACGTTCCGTGTAATAGAATCGCCAATAACTAGGGCACTTTCAACAGGATTCTCAGTGGGTGCGTCACTGAGTGGGGAGAACCTGTTTGATGTTCTTATTGGAACGGAAGAGTGGTGTTTTCCACGGCTAGGCCGCCTCACCGTTACCCAAGTGCCCTGCTGCGCGGGATCTACAGCCGGAACCGAACAATGTACAGAGTTCACTAAGCTAGTCGCATCCAAAACAGTATCTGAAGCCCCTGCATTCTTACTATCCTCGATTAAAGTTTGGATGCGTGTCTCTAATTCTGAGATTCTCTCTGTCAGCCTGACTATTTCCCTACATTTATGACATGTAAATCCCTCGTCACTGACAGAGAGAGCTACACTGAACATGTGACAAACTGAACACGAGATAACAGTGGGAAAGGATGACATGACTCACCGTGTTTGTAGACTGATCCGATCCGAGTTACCACAGCTGTTTGGTGAACGCGTTGAAAAGGAGCACGCAAGACTGATAACAAGTTAACAAGCGAGATGCAAACGCGTTGTAACAACGATTTAGATTCAAAGATTACAGGCTAGCGACGTCAGATTAATGTGGTAGGCAATAATAATAATATAAGCAACAATGAATAAAAGTAAGAGATTCAATAAAAGTAAGAGAAAACAAAGCTATACGGAGACGCAAACACCAGCAGCGAGGCAGAGGCAGCGAGGCAGACAGGAGCAATTGAGCGACAGGATCCGGCTCCGGTCTTTACTTAGTGACTTCTGCAATCAGAAAAAACATCACACTCCACTGGGTTTATGTTGCGTACAGAACACCAGCCATCAAAGACCGACCATTTCTGGGCGTAGAGGCGTCTCGTGGACGGAGCTCTCGCCTGAGAGATGGTATTCAGCACGTCCCCGGGGAGGTTAGCAGGCTCCCATCGAGGGACCAGAGGTGCAGAGCCCAGAGTTCTGGCTGGGGATGCCAAATCGTCCTGTTCGCCTGAGAGAGGAGGTCCCGTCTCAGGGGGATCGGCCACGGAGCTTTCGTGGAAAGCCTGAACAGCTCTGAGGACCAAACTTGGCTCTTCTAGAGCAGGGCCACCAGGAGGACTCTGTGCTTGTCTTCCCTGATTCATCTGATGATCTGCGAGATCAGAGCAATCGGGGGGAAAAGCGTAAAGGAGGGTGCTGGGCCAGACGTGAGCCAGCGCATCATCCTCCTTCGAAAAATAAATTGGGCAGTGAGAGTTGTCTTCTGAGGCGAAGAGGTCTACCTCTGCCTTCCCGAAGAACTCCCAGATTGTGAGAACCATCTGGGGGTGGAGCATCCACTCGTCTGAGGGGACATTGCTCCGGGATAGCAAATCTGCTCCCAAGTTTGTTCTCCCGGTTATGTGAGTCACTCTGAGCAACTGAAACCTTGGTAATGCCCATTCCAGAAGATGCTTCGCCAGAGCGCATAAGCGGCTGGACGAAAGACCGCCCTGGTGATTTATGTATGACATCTGTCATGCTGTCCGACTGGACTTAAGACGTGGCGTCCCGTCAGGTGTGCCTAAAACGCGTGAAGGGCTCGAATCACGACCAAAATCTCGAGGCAGTTGATGTGCAGATGGCTTTCTTCGTGAGACCACGAGCCAAAGGCCGGTCTGCCCTTGCAAAGAGCACCCCAACCTGTGTTGGATGCATCTGTTGACAGCACCGTCCTTCTGGACACCACCTGTAGGGGTACACCTTGACCAAACCATACAGGGTTCATCCAGGGTTTCAGAGCTGTCAAACAGGCCCGATTGACCCCGAGACGCAGGCGGCAGTGCCGCCAGGCGTGAGGAGGGACCCAGAACTTCAACCAGTATTGCAGAGGCTGCATCCAAAGAAGGCCGAGCTGCAGAACCGGGAAGGCGGAAGCCATCAGCCCTAGCATCCTCTGGAAGTACTTCAGAGGGAGATAGGCTATGTTCCTGACCGATGCCGCGAGCAATACTACAGCCGTCATACAGGCTGAGTCGAAGACTGCACCCAGGAACATTATACGTTGGCTGGGGAGCAGTGAGCTCTTGGCAAAGTTGACCCTGAGACCCAGGCACTCCATGTGGCTGAGTAGCACGGATCTGTGATGCTCCAGCTCGGCTCGTGACTGGGCTAGGATGAGCCAGTCATCGAGATAATTGAGAACCCGGATTCCCAACTGTCTCAGTGGGGAAAGCGCCGCATTCATGCACTTGGTAAAAGTGCGAGGAGCTAGGGCCAGCCCAAATGGAAGGACCGTATATTGGTAAGCCACACCTTCGAATGCGAATCTCAAGAATCGCCTGTGATGGGGGGCTATCTGGATGTGAAAGTATGCATCTTTCAGGTCCAGCAAGCAGAACCAGTCCCCGGGGCAAACCTGCGCGAGGATCTGCTTCAGAGTTAACATCTTGAACTTCCATCTCATGAGGGAAAGGTTCAGGAGTCTGAGGTCTAAGATGGGTCTGAGACCGCCATCACTCTAGGGAATGAGGAAGTAATGGCTGTAAATCGCTCTCTGAGGGGGAGACTATTTCTATAGGCCCCTTCTCTAACAGAGACATCACTTCGGCTTGGAGGACGTGAGCGTCGTCCGTGTTTACTGAAGTGGGAAGCACGCCGCCAAAACGCAGGGGTCTGCGAGCAAACTGGAGCGAGTAGCCTTGAGATATTATCCCCAGAACCCACTTGATACTCCGGGGATGGCCTGCCAGGCCCGCGTGACAAGGGGTTGAATGGCACCGGGTGGCGGGCCGCTGGGAGGGGGCCTGCACACCGGCTAGGTTTTAGAAATGCTCACGCATCCTCATGAACGTGGCTTGCGGGGTGAAACCGGCAAACAACACGCTGAGAAACTCAGCAAACAGATATATGCTTCTTGGAAAAAAAATATACATGTGTCCCACCTGAGTAAGGGGAGAGCATCAAGATATATTCCACCGAGCGGTGTTGGAAGTGAGACCGCTCTTCCTCAATTGAACATGGCTTGCAGGGCAGAGCCAGCAAGTCACATGAACAGAGGTCCAGCATAATGAGCATGTTAGTTCCACCAAGCACAAGTGAGCATTGAGCTCGCCTTCAGTGAGCGCATACATCCTCATGAACGTGGCTTGCAGGGAGACGACACGCAGAGAGACTGGAATAAATATGCTACATCAACTGATATACTGAATATATAAATAACAGGTCTCACCTGAGACGGGTGAGAGTATCGTTATATTTCTCAAAGAACACGGTTTGCAGGGCAGAACCGGCAAGCAACGCGCTGAGAAATTCAGCAAACTCGGCAGAAATACACTGTATCAGCTGAAATATATATATATATATATATATATATATATATATATATATATACATATGTCTCACCCGAGACAGGGGGAGAGCGACGTATTATACTTCTCAATGAATGCGGCTTGCGGGGCGGAACCGGCAAGCAACGCATAGAGAAACTCAGCGCAAACAGCAGAATCAGCTCCATTAATAGAGTATAAAAACATGTTTCTCACCCGAGTCGGGGGAGAACGTCACGTCATATTTCTCAATCGACGCGGCTTGCAGGGCGGGACCGGCGAGCGCCGCGCATTGAGATAAGGAAAAATACACTCACACAAATAGAAAATGTATCATGAGTCTCGCCTAAGTCAGGGGAACGCGGTTTGCGGGGGAGGACCTGGCAAATGACGCGTTCGGAGAGACGGCGTTTGAAGCAGATGCCAGCGAGAAGTAGAAAAATAAGCTCTGTACTCACCTGACGGAAGACGGCAGGGGATGATCTGAATGCTCTCAGATGCTGAAGGCGGCACAAGGGCGGCGCGGTGAACAGCTGCTAGAGAGAGAAGATCCGCGGAGCGAGGCTCTGCATGTGCCACAGCTGTGGCGTGGCATTGAGGCAACGCCGGCGCCGTGAAAACGGCGATTGTAGCTCTTTTAGAGCGGCGAGAGCCGCTGGGAAAGCTCTTTTAGAAAGCGGCGTTAAGCCGCGGGAAACGCTCTTTAAACGGCGCCGGATGGCGGCAGGAGACGCGCTGAGAGGTGGCTGGAAGCGGGCGGCTCGAGAGCGGCGCTCGAGGCGGCAGTCTGCGAGGGCGCCGGCACTGTCTTCGTTCTGCGGTCTCAGCTCAGTCCGCTGCGGGAGCCTCTTCGACGGCGGCGAGAACTTCTCCCAGGCGAACTTCTCCCAGGCGAGCTTCTTCCAGGCGGCGAAGGCTTCAGCCGGAGATCAGCAAAGAGCGATATGAAGTCGTCGCTAAAGGAGAGAGAACTGAAATCCTATGGCGAAGCGCCTGCTTATATAGCTACCCCGCCCATTTTGGCGGGAATATTTGCGGGCTTTGTCGCCATAGGCCGCGCAGCTATGCCGCGCCGTCATTGGTTAAACAACTTGTATATGAGTGAACCAATGATGATGCAGTTAGACTGCGTTATTGAAAAAGGCTTCAGTAACGGGGAAAAAGGAGACCTTTCCCCATACGCAGTACGGGTGAAGTATCGAAAGGGAACTAATAATGCATCAACCATTTCATCAGAGATTAAACTCTGAATAAGATCAATGAATCAAGTCACTAAAAGATGCCTAACATCACTTAAAACTCAGCACTTGATCATATATTCTCTTGACTTTTATGCAATAACAAATGTTTCATAAACACTCAGTTACAGCAGTCAGAAAATAACTGATTCAATAAAGTCAAGACCCCAATTAAAGTCAACACTGACCTCAAAGATGGTCAAATTAATCTCAATAAATCATCAACATCTAAACCTCTGTTAATTCTCATAAGAACTTCTGTAGATGTATGACAGAAATAAAGTCAGTCTGGTTAGTAATGAGTGTAGCTGGTAATGTGTTATAGAGTTTGTAGAGTTGTTTACTCAGATCTTGAGAGATTATGTCTTTCATCGAAGGATGTAGGCTTGTTCGAGATGATCCCGTCCACAGCGACAGACAAAATGGCGATTTGCAGCAGTTGGGCTTTCCCTTGCAAAGCATGTATTCCAAGGGGGCTTTAACATGACTAATTTTAAATGATGACTGAACATCCTTAAACTATAAATAAATTGAACAAGATTCAGTTATGTTTAGATGAGAAACATAACTTAATCATGTAGGAAATACAAAATGCATATTTAAAAATTCAACAACCTCCCCATTGCCCATATTATTATGATAATATTATTATGATAATGTTACGTTTGGGAGCAATTTAGTACCGATACATTTAAAAAAAAAAAATTGGGGTACATATCAGTGCATTTGTACAGTTTTTTTTTTTTTTTTTTTTTTTATTAATAGCAAAAGTGCAGCTGTTTTAGTTTGGGCTTCCGTGTTTCAAGACAAGTAAAACTAAAATCATTGCAAGTTTATTAATTTATTATTCTTTTTTTAAAATATTGGGGAAATATACTTTTGTTCCATGTAGTTACAGGGTAAGTGTGACATTGCGGGCTGTAAATTAAATTGGTGTTTGTTACCCTCTTGTTTCATGAAGTTGCAGGGTAATTGTGACATGTGGACTGCACAATTAAAGTGGTGCTTGTTACCCTCTTGTTTCATGTAGTTACAGGGTAAGTGTGATATCTGCGGACTGTAGCCTAAATTAAAGTAGTGCTTGTTACCCTCTTGTTTATTGTAGTTACAAGGTAAGTGTGACATTGCGGGGTATAAATGAAATTGGTGCTTGTTACCATCTTATTTCATGTAGTTACAGGATAAGAATAAAAATACATACACAATCTGAGAACACTGACTCTAAACCTTTATTTGAAAAGCAACCTAATTGAAAACAAATTTACAAAACTTATTTATTCATGACGTGAGGTGAGCGGTTGTACTTCCAGCAGTGTTAAATTAGTGATGGTAGGTTGGAGGGTACTCACCGCTGGACGTGGGAGACGTGAGGGGCTCACTCGAATGAAGTGCCCAGGAGTTACGCAATACAAAGAGTCCAGTAGCAAGACGTCGAGCACGTTCTGTGCGGGAGAGGCGACTGGAATCCACTTGCATCGGTTCTGGTACTGGAGGACAGGCAGTGGGTGAGGACGGTGAATGAGCAGTTATTTTTGGTAGAGAGGCTGTGAGATGTTGAGAAATCGTAACTGCTATCTGCATACAGCTCTCCAATCCAACCGTATTATCATAAATAGCCATTTGGGCTCTAAGCTGGGGATTTAAACCTTGATGGTAAGCAGTTAGTAATGTAGTTTCATTACAGCCACAAGAGGCCGCTAGAGTCCGGAACTGCAGAGTGCAATCACTGGCCGAAGAACTGCCTTGCCGGAGACAGTTGAGTTGTTCGGATATGGAGAGCGATCCTGTGGCTAGACCGAAAACCAACAGGTAAGTAACCAACAGGTAAGTAACCAACAGGTAAGTAACCAACAGGTAAGTATGTCAGGTGAAACAACATGGTATGGTTGAGACCAGACAGTGGCTGCATCCGAAAACCTAGGCAGCTGACTTCCTGCCTCGCTGCCTTATCAGGCAGACTTGTAAGGCAACGTTTGAGCATGAAGGTACCTCATGAAATGGATTTCGGACAGACTTATGAGGCAGCATAACAGATTAATGATCTACAGCAAAATAGAGCGAGCTTTGGTGAGAACTAAACAAATATTTAATTACTACAGTAGTAATTTCTTGCTAGAAATGACATCAAAAGTGGAAAATGTTGGTCAAAAACCTACATTTACACACAAACTGACCAGCAAAAGCAATTTTCGGACGCCATCTTTATTTTTCTAGCTCAACTGTCACAGAATGGAAAGCACAAGATTGTGGGATATCAAAGGCAGCTAAGGATACATCTATGCTGCCTTCAAAAATGATCAGATGAAGGAATCTCAGGAGATAGGAAGTAAAGCTAACACTGGATTCGGACATGCGTTGATGCCTTCCTACCTTAAAATGTGTCCTCCGAAGGCAGCATTTTCCAGTTTTCGGAAGCAGCCAGTGAGCGAACGGGAGGAGTGCAGGTATATAGTGCTGGCTGATGATCGCTGACAGGTGAAAGTGATTAGTACTCAGGTGATTGGGATCTGGTGACTATAGTGGGTGGCGACTGTGGTGGCTGTGGTGACTCTTTGACAAAACCCTTTCAATAAAGTATTATTTACATCTTTATCCAAATCAGAAATTATATTTCTTCTAAGATCCGGAAAAGACAAAGACCTTTCACCATTTTCAATAAAATCATTTACATAGGTCAAAAAAGATAGAGGAAAAGATCTTCAATTACCCCTTGAACATGTCTTACTGATCTAAACCCATCTTTGCTATTGATTTAGCCACATACCACTGACCTTTTGTAAAATCAATCGGGTCTTTTACAGTAACTATTCCTGTTTTAAAAAAACCTATCAATCACTGAGCTTGAAATTGAAAAGTTGGTTTTAAAAAAATGGTTAAAGGATAATGGTTCTAAAATAACATAATGTACACCATCCTCTCTAAACTTTAACAATTGCCAAGCTTTGAAAACAGATACATACAAATAAAAAAATAAACATTTACTTTTGAAACAAAAGATTTCTCAATTAAAAACAATTGCTTATCTAAACTGATTCCCCCAATATTTTGTAGAACAGACAAACCTAATGCAATCCAAGGTATCTTGTCTGAACAGTACAGTAGCTTTTGTAGTATTTAAATATAAAAATTAAAAATTCAATCTCAAATGTCCATCATAAATAATACACAAAACATCATTAACATATTACAGGTCATTGAAACCCATCTTATTATTTTCCAAACTATAGTATGCAAATTCTTTTTTTACTCTACCAGCTACTAATTTCATGAACATCACTTCAGCATTAATACTATGAAGCTGTAACCCTTGATTTTTTTTTCCGGTTCCCGTTTCACCGCGTCCACAGGACACTGGTGTCCGAGGCACATGTAACAACTTAGCCAATCGTGGCTGACGCAGTGATGATGTCGCAGGGTGCTCCCAGAATATAAAAAGGGCACCTGAAAACATGTCATCAGTTTCAATGTCTTCAGGAAGCCACTTGTCTGTGTGAAGACTGCAGTGTGTGAAAGAGAAGGAATGGTGATCGAACAATTTAAACACGGTATCCCTCCTTGCCCGCATTTCATAACACCTGGTGATGGTCACTACACGTGTGTTATATGTCTAGGAGTGGAGCATGTACGTTCAGCCCTCGAGGGGGCTGGATGTGTGCATTGTGATGATTTCTCTCTGAGAAAGCTCCGCTCTCGGCTGGCGCTCTTCATGAGTGAAGAGAGTCAAACTGCTGAGCCTCAAGGCCCGAGCCCGCAGATTGCATCTGTGGGGATCTCAGACGCAGATGCTTGAAGAGCATGAGCTAGTTCCCCTCACTTTTCCCCCTAGCTTTGCTGTCCTCATGCCTGAAACGGAAGCCTGCTCGGTGGTTTCTTCCGTGGAACGCAAGGACTCATTGCTCGCACATGATTCTGATGATTCAGAAGACAAAGTCAGTAGAGACAGACGTGTAGAAAATCAGTTTCCTGCTCCATGCAGCAGAATGCCAAATATGATGAGCTAGTGGAGATTATGACTTGTGCTACAGTCAGACTGAGCTTGGAATGGTCTGGCTTGAATCACCAGACTGCAAGCAGCCGCTTGGACGAGCGATATCTACGCAGTCATAAGTGCACCGCTCCGGTGAGCCTACCATTTCTCCCAGACCTGCATACTGAGGTATCAGGTTCGTGGGAACATCCATTCTCTGCTCGCATGGCCCATTCTTCTTTGAACTATTCTAACGCAGAGGGACTGAGTGAGTGGGATTATGTGAGGATGCTGTGGGTGGAGAGAAATTTAGCGAGATCTTTCCCCAGGGACATCCTCATCTATGAAGGATCCCGTTTTGCCCTCTAAGCCATGTCAGATGACATCAAGATTGGTGGGCAAAGCGTATTCAGTGGCTGGTCAGACTGGTGGAGCTTTGCATACTATGTCAGTATTACAAGCTTACTAAGTAGATCTTAATGAAAATGAAAAAAAAAAAAAAAAAAGAAAATTATAAAATTAATAAATGGACTGCAAAGATGATTTTAATATCAATGTCAGGTAAGAGAAAGATACGTATCAAGAATTTGATACACTGCTCACTTATTCACATTTATTATGAACAGCCACTTTTATAAAATCATGTAAAATTTACTTTTTTAAATAAATTTGAATTATATCAATAAATAATTCATTTAAAGACAGCACATGACCTTCTGTAATGCCCGTCTAGGAAACACACACTCTCTCCTCTGTATAAAAAACAGTGAAGTCATCGTCCAGCTCAGTTCAGTTCATACACAATTGTGTCAATGCACAATGAACTCTGATCAAGATTGTAAAACACACACACACACACACACACACACAAAACAGAGAGAGAGAGAGAGAGATTTTTCAACACACTTTATTTAAATTATAACAAAGTCATCAGAACAACAAATTACATTATCCAAAAATCAAAAAAAAAAAAAAAAAAAAGAAAGAAAAAAGTACAGAAGTACTGTCACGATTGGATCCCCTGCACCAGATCTCTCGGGCTGTCAGAGAGAGCCCTCTCCCGAGTATTAGTTTCAATTGGACTTTCTCACACATACCTGGGACTGACTGCGCACACACCTGCCACCAATCCTCTCATTAGCCATGCACTATAAAACACACACTCACACACAGTTCATTGCAAAGTCTTGATCAGACACGGTTATCATTTCTGAGCGTTTGTTCCTGATTGCTTGCCTGTTATCGATTGGACTGTTATTCTGGACTGTGATTCTTGCTGCCTGCCAGGCAGGTTTTTGAGCCCGTAAGTCACGACTTCAAATCACGACTCACGACTTTGTAGCGTTCCAGAAAAGTCACGCCAAACTGCGTAAAAGTGTAAACAAACCAACATGGTGGACCGTACGGGGCTTATGCTCATTAACAATTATTTCTATCGCCAAAGGTGCTTACTCCTTGCTTTTTTGAGGGAAACAGAGGAGGAAACAGTGCATGAGGCAAGAGAAGCTGTTATACCTTTTATTTTACCGCGCACTTGCATAAACACCGCATCCGTATGGGCTGCCATTGTTGTTTCGCGGGTATGTGACATCAGAACCCGTAACTGGGAGTACATCAATCTAGTACGAGTTCACGGGTGGGAAGTCACGGCTTTGACTGCTGTTCCAGTGCACTTTCACGGGTAGAAGGTTGGAAAAACACAGGTTACGATTTGCCTGGAACGCGGCATTAATTTAATGACTTCAATATTTATCTGTATCCTCAACTATGGAATGGCTTCAGAACACTTGGAATATAGTGCACAGAAACATTATGGTGCTTTTTAATGTTTTTGTGCCTTTTGTGGAGCTTAACAATAAAACAGAATAGTACACACACAGTATCGGATTTTGATCGGTCCCGTCCGTCCGATACCCGATCCAGCAAAAATGGCAGTATCGGAGCCGATACTGACCTGAATATCGGATCGGTGCATCCCTAGTCACTACAAGTCCTCTTGCCCTGTGAGACCCACCACGAGCAGCAACAAAGCGGTGAGTGAGCCGATTCAATCTATACATTGTGTTAAAGTACCAGTTAAAATAATCAATGGCAGTAAGAAGATAAGCGTGGATGGACTGTTAGACTCAGGAGCAGCTGGCAACTTCATTTCCAAAGAATTCGCTGACAAACATAATCTCGCTCTAACACCCTGTACTTCTCGCTTGGCAGTGGAGGCACTAGACAGTCGGCCGATTGGAGAGGGCCGAATCACACACATTACCAACCACCTACAGATGCAAACCGGTCTACTTCATCAAGAAACCCTGCAATTCTATGTCATCAGCTCTCCCATTCATTCACTCATCCTGGGTTTGCCCTGTTTAAGCCGCCACGATCCCAGTATTTCCTGGAGAAGTGGAGAGATAGTTCAATGGAGCACATCCTGTCATCAGAGCTGCATCATGCCCAAATCGCTCATTCCTGTCCGTACCATCTCTCTCACATCACCCAGACCCGAGGTTCCTGGACTCCCTAACGAATATGCTGATCTCTACGAGGCTTTCAGCAAGGTCAGAGCATCCCAATTACCTCCGCACCGCTCCTGGGACTGTGCCATTGAACTCCTCCCGGGCTCTACACCACCCAAAGGCCGAATCTTCCCACTCTCACAACCCGAGTCTGACGCCATGAAGAAATACATAGAGGAGGAATTAACCAAGGGATTCATCCGTCCATCCACGTCACCAGTATATGCCGTGTTCTTTTTTTCATCAAAAAGAAAGATGGAAGTCTCCGACCCTGTATTGATTATCGTAGCCTTAACGACATCACAGTAAAATTCAGGTATCCCTTTCCACTAGTCCTGGCAGCTCTGGAACAGCTCCGCCAAGCAAAATACTTCACAAAATTGGATTTGCGCTCAGCTTACAACCTGATTCGCATCAGAGAGGGGGACGAGTGGAAGACAGCCTTTTCTACATCTTCTGGGCACTACGAATACTCCGTTATGCCGTTCGGCCTTTTCAATAGTCCTTCCGTATTCCAATCCATGATCAACAATGTGTTCCGAGATATGCTGGACAGATGGGTGGTGGTCTATATCGACGACATCCTGGTCTACTCGAATTCCATGAAGAAACACATCCAACATCTCCAAGCCGTTCTACGCCATCTCATCCAGCACCAATTATACACAAAGGCAGAGAAATCTGAGTTCCATCAGACAAAAACATCATTCCTGGGGTATGTTATCAGTCAAGAGGGAGTGGCTATGGACGATCAAAAGGTCAGAGCAGTGCTGAATTGGCCAAGGCCCCAGTCTCTCAAAGAACTTCAATGCTTCCTGGGGTTCGCAAACTTCTATCGGCGTTTCATCAGAAACTTCAGCAACGTGGCGGCACCCCTTGACACTTCCATGACCCGTCGAATTAAAACACCGTTTCACCACTGCTCCCATACTCCACCATCCAGACCCCAGCAAGACCTTCATCATGGAGGTAGACGCCTCCAGCACAGGTATTGGGGCAGTGCTTTCACAGCGACACGAGCCGTCGTAACAAGATGTTCCCCTGTGCTTACTTCTCAAGGAAGTAAGCACAGGGGAACTTCATCTGCAGAACACAACTACAACGTGGGAAATCGCAAGCTGCTCGCCATGAAAGCAGCTATGGAGGAGTATCGTCACTGGCTTAAGGGAACACAGCTACCTTTTATTGTCTTAACCGACCACAAGAACCTGGAATACTTGAAGTCTGCCAAACGTTTGAATCCTCATCAGGCCAGATGGGCTCTCTTTTTCACACACTTTCACTTCAGTCACTTATCGTCCCGGTTCCAAAGCTGACCCCTAGTGAAAAAAAAGTATGCTCTCAGCAAGTATACTTGCAGCAAGACTAATTATTAGTATATTTCAAGTGTGTTAATGATTAGTTAACGAAGTATATTTTAGTTGTAATTAAGTTGTATTAAAACACAACTTTAAGTATATTTAGTGCATATTTAAGTACATTACAAAATAATTACGAGTGTCTTCAGAACACACAAGCAATATACAATGAATATATTATTTTACAGGTAATAGTATGCTCAGTACCTTTGGCTTATTTCAAATACTAAAAAATACACACTTTGCAGTCAATAACAATACACTTATTACTTATACTTTGTTTAATATAGTCAACGTGTAAAGTGAATCAAAAATCATCTTTTATCAAAGTTGTCCTAAAACCTTCTTCTTATGACAACTTTGCTGAACTTTTTTGATCCACTTCAAATGTTGACTACTGTACTTTGAATTACATAATCTCACACAATACAGTATTGTTATTGTGCTACTATTTTCCCAAAGTTGAATGCATTTGTTTTCAAGGCCATTAAAATAAATAAAATGTAACAACACCACTAATGAAGAGACATCTTTCATTGACAAATCCAATAGTTTTTATTTAAACTTAACATAGATTCAGCAAAACTTACCATGTTTTTTTTATTTAAGAAAAAAATAAAATATTGGACCAATGATGACCCTCTATACACAAATACAAATTGCACATTATATTTCATTTTCTGATGAGCTTCTCATTATTGTGTCTGATGGCCGCTTACACAGAGGCAGTGACCGCAGAAACTCGTGAAGAACAGCATCTGTTAACAGAATATACAGACGATATAAGGTCAGACAGCATGTTCAACTTTTTATTCACATTTACAATATTCTGTCTGAATCCTACATTGAACCAAGCAGGACAGCAGCAGGGAACTGTATCAGTATGGCATGTCGATATTGTTTCCGGTACATAGTCAAGCATACAACACTTTATGAATTAATATCGTACAGAATACGGGCCGATTTGACCAATCATATTATTGTTTTGGTGCTGCATACAATGTGCCATAAACCACCACACACAAACTCAAAAAGGAGATATCAAGCTGAAATATCACTCAAGGTCAGTAGCATCACTGGCTCGAGGGAACACAGCTACCTTTTATTGTCTTAACCGACCACAAGAACCTGGAATACTTGAAGTCTGCCAAATGTTTGAATCCTCGTCAGGCCAGATGGGCTCTTTTTCACACACTTTCACTTCACTGTCACGTATCGTCCCGGTTCCAAAAACACCAAAGCTGACCCCTAGTGAAAAAAAAGTATGCTTGCAGCAAGTATACTTGCAGCAAGACTAATTATTAGTATATTTCAAGTGTGTTAATGATTAGTTAACTTGAAGTATATTTTAGTTGTAATTAAGTTGTATTAAAACACAACTTTAAGTATATTTAGTGCATATTTAAGTACATTACAAAATGATTACGAGTGTCTTCAGAACACACAAGCAATATACAATGAATATATTATTTTACAGGTAATAGTATATACTGTATGCTCAGTACCTTTGGCTTATTCCAAATACAAAAAAATACACACTTTGCAGTCAATAACAATACACTTTGTTATTACTTATACTTTGTTTAATATAGTCAACATGTAAAGTGGATCAAAAATCATCTTTCATCAAAGTTGTCCTAAATCCTTCTTCTTATGACAACTTTGCTTTTTTGATCAATTTCAAATGTTGACTACTGTACTTTGAATTACAAAATCTCACACAATACAGTATTATTGTGCTACTATTTAAATACAGTTTAACACATTTTCCCAAAGTTGAATGCATTTGTACGGAAGCCCTGAACCGCATGGTGAAAAAAAAAAAAAAAAAAACTTGGTAGGGAGGAAAAAAAAAAATCGAAAAGTTATCTCGTTATTTCAACATAATAAGTCGTTATAACGACATAATATCGCGTTATTTCAAGATATTAAGTCGTTATAACGACATAATATCTCGTTATTTCAACATAATAAGTCGTTATAACGACATAATATCTCGTTATTTCAACATAATAAGTCGTTATAACGACATAATATCTCGTTATTTCAAGATATTAAGTCGTTATAACGACACAATATCTCGTTATTTCAACATAATAAGTCGTTATAACGACATAATATCTCGTTATTTCAAGATATTAAGTCGTTATTACGACATAATATCTCGTTATAACGACATAATATCTCGTTATTTCAACATAATAAGTCGTTATAAAGACATAATCAGTCGTTATTTCAACATAATAACTCTTTATTATCTATCAAGTATGATAAAGGACGTTCCCGTGATAACGTCCCCAGTGGCGCAATGCTAAAATGTTGGACTGCCAGTTTAGCTTTTACTGCGATCGCCGCGGTTCGAATCCGCCTTTTGCCGAGTTCGTTCTTCTCTAGTTTCACTTCACATATCAAAAAAGGCATTTATTTTCAATAGAAATTAAAGCAATGTTATAAAAGTGCAAATAACCTGCCTAACGAGTGTTTAATAAAATTCAAAGTATTTATTGGGCAGGATTAGCAGCATGTTCGATATTACCCACTAGAGGGCAGAATAAGACAGGGAATCAATTAAACAGCGCAATAGTTATGTTGAACTACTGTTACAATTTGGTGCTCCAAAATCCCAGAGGTTTATCATGGGAATTTGCGTTCATCCCAGGCTAACCTTTATTGAGGTTAAATTTATTAGACCATAAATTTATTAGACATCCTATTTATACTAAATGACAATAGCAGCATTTTCACGATATGCTATTTATACTAGGTGAAAATAGCGATATATTCTATTGACACCATGTAAAAGTAGCCTATCAGTTCTTTGCAAGAAGTGTAATTAGTATTTAGATGCTGTAGGCT
Organism: Megalobrama amblycephala; assembly: GCF_018812025.1. Lineage (NCBI taxonomy): Eukaryota > Metazoa > Chordata > Actinopteri > Cypriniformes > Xenocyprididae > Megalobrama > Megalobrama amblycephala. Next base: position 19,432,426 of record NC_063061.1, on the reverse strand, counting down.
GGTATTGGCAGATACTATTTGTACCTCAGTATTTTTGTACAGGATGCAATAATATCATATAGAGTGATTATATTTATTAAAATTATTAAATGGATGCTGCATTATTGGGAGAATAAAATCCCTCCACTTTCCACCAACCCTACTCAATGAACACTTTTAATATTATTAAACACTTGTTCACATTTTATTTCCACTTTTTGAACATTATTTTCATTTTATTGAAAATGTATATGATGAGAAAATAGGAGTGAGCTCTTTTATTGGGTGAGCTCTGCAAAATGCTGATTCGACCCTGCAGCGATCGCTGTAAAAGCCAAAATCTGAAACCCTACATGCTATTGTTACGCCACTGAATACATCGAATTACAACTGTCCCTTTTTAAACTTCAGTGGCCCAACCAGACATTGGAGCTATACTGTAAAGAGTGTTTGTCAACAAGGGACGCTATTTGCACTTACTGTAAATAGACACTCCGTGTCCTATTATTTCAATATATTAGCACCTATTTTGATTTTTATATCTTTAGAAAATATTACAAAGCAGTTTGTTTGCAAGCCCAGAATAATAATTAAAAAAAACGTAAAAAACGTTTTTTGGCCCCTGGACTAGTGCATCTCTATGTTTTATTATAGTTCAAATCAGATTGGACACCGGGCTGTAAGTTTGACACCCCTGACATTTGCACTGTAAATTGTTTTATTTACTATGGTCTAATAAATTTAACCTCAATGAAGGTTAGCCTGGGATGAACGCAAATTCCCATGATAAACCTCTGGGATTTTGGAGCACCAAATTGTAACAGTAGTTCAACATAACTATTGCGCTGTTTAATTGATTCCCTGTCTTATTCTGCCCTCTAGTGGGTAATATCGAACATGCTGCTAACCCTGCCCAATAAATACTTTTAATGTTATTAAACACTCGTTATACAGGTTACTTGCACTTTTATAACATAGTTTTAATTTTTATTGAAAATAAATGCCTTTTTTGATATGTGATGTGAAACTAGAGAAGAACGAACTCGGCAAAAGGCGGATTCGAAACCGCGGCGATCGCAGTAAAAGCCAGACTGGCGATTCAATAATTTAGCGTTGCGCCACTAGGGACGTTGATATTAAGATATTAAGTCGTTATTTCAACATAATATCTCGTTATTTCAACATAATAAGTCGTTATAACGACATAATATCTCGTTATTTCAAGATATTAAGTCGTTATAACGACATAATATCTCGTTATTTCAACATAATATCTCGTTATAACGACATAATATCTCGTTATTTCAACATAATAAGTCGTTATAACGACATAATATCTCGTTATTTCAAGATATTAAGTCGTTATAACGACATAATATCTCGTTATTTCAACATAATAAGTCGTTATAACGACATAATATCTCGTTATTTCAACATAAGTCGTTATTTCAACATAATAATTCTTCATTATCTATCAAGTATGATAAAGGACGTTCACTTATCAACGTCCCTAGTGGCGCAACGCTAAAGTATTGAACCGCCAGTCTGGCTTTTACTGCGATCGCCGCGGTTTCGAATCCGCCTTTTGCCGAGTTCGTTCTTCTCTAGTTTCACATCACATATCAAAAAAGGCATTTATTTTCAATAAAAATTAAAACTATGTTATAAAAGTGCAAGTAACCTGTATAACGAGTGTTTAATAACATTAAAAGTATTTATTGGGCAGGGTTAGCAGCATGTTCGATATTACCCACTAGAGGGCAGAATAAGACAGGGAATCAATTAAACAGCGCAATAGTTATGTTGAACTACTGTTACAATTTGGTGCTCCAAAATCCCAGAGGTTTATCATGGGAATTTGCGTTCATCCCAGGCTAACCTTCATTGAGGTTAAATTTATTAGACCATAGTAAATAAAACAATTTACAGTGCAAATGTCAGGGGTGTCAAACTTACAGCCCGGTGTCCAATCTGATTTGAACTATAATAAAACATAGAGATGCACTAGTCCAGGGGCCAAAAACGTTTTTAAGCAGGTTTTTTTTTAATTATTATTCTGGGTTTGCAAATAAATTGCTTTGTAATATTTTCTAAAGATATAAAAATCAAAATAGGTGCTAATATATTGAAATAATAGGACACGGAGTGTCTATTTACAGTAAGTGCAAATAGCGTCCCTTGTTGACAAACACTCTTTACAGTATAGTTCCAATGTCTGGTTGGGCCACTGAAGTTTAAAAAGGGACAGTTGTAATTCGATGTATTCAGTGGCGTAACAATAGCATGTAGGGTTTCAGATTTTGGCTTTTACAGCGATCGCTGCAGGGTCGAATCAGCATTTTGCAGAGCTCACCCAATAAAAGAGCTCACTCCTATTTTCTCATCATATACATTTTCAATAAAATGAAAATAATGTTCAAAAAGTGGAAATAAAATGTGAACAAGTGTTTAATAATATTAAAAGTGTTCATTGAGTAGGGTTGGTGGAAAGTGGAGGGATTTTATTCTCCCAATAATGCAGCATCCATTTAATAATTTTAATAAATATAATCACTCTATATGATATTATTGCATCCTGTACAAAAATACTGAGGTACAAATAGTATCTGCCAATACCAGCCTACAGCATCTAAATACTAATTACACTTCTTGCAAAGAACTGATAGGCTACTTTTACATGGTGTCAATAGAATATATCGCTATTTTCACCTAGTATAAATAGCATATCGTGAAAATGCTGCTATTGTCATTTAGTATAAATAGGATGTCTAATAAATTTATGGTCTAATAAATTTAACCTCAATAAAGGTTAGCCTGGGATGAACGCAAATTCCCATGATAAACCTCTGGGATTTTGGAGCACCAAATTGTAACAGTAGTTCAACATAACTATTGCGCTGTTTAATTGATTCCCTGTCTTATTCTGCCCTCTAGTGGGTAATATCGAACATGCTGCTAACCCTGCCCAATAAATACTTTGAATTTTATTAAACACTCGTTAGGCAGGTTATTTGCACTTTTATAACATTGCATTAATTTCTATTGAAAATAAATGCCTTTTTTGATATGTGAAGTGAAACTAGAGAAGAACGAACTCGGCAAAAGGCGGATTCGAACCGCGGCGATCGCAGTAAAAGCTAGACTGGCGGTCCAATATTTTAACATTGCGCCACTGGGAACGTTATCACAGGTATGTCCTTTATCATACTTGATAGATAATAAAGAGTTATTATGTTGAAATAACGACTTATTATGTCGTTATAACGACTTATTATGTTGAAATAACGAGATATTATGTCGTTATAACGACTTAATATCTTGAAATAACGAGATATTATGTCGTTATAACGACTTATTATGTTGAAATAACGAGATATTATGTCGTTATAACGACTTATTATGTTGAAATAACGAGATATTATGTCGTTATAACGACTTATTATGTTGAAATAACGAGATATTATGTCGTTATAACGACTTAATATCTTGAAATAACGAGATATTATGTCGTCATAACGACTTATTATGTTGAAATAACGAGATATTATGTCGTTATAACGACTTATTATGTTGAAATAACGAGATATTATGTCGTTATAACGACTTATTATGTTGAAATAACGAGATAACTTTTCGATTTTTTTTTTTCCACCCTACCAATTTTTTTTTTTTTTTTTTTTTTCACCATGCGGTTCAGGGCTTCCGTACCTCTATACACAAATACAAATTGCACATTATATTTCATTTTCTGATGAGCTTCTCATTATTGTGTCTGATGGCCACTTACACAGAGGCAGTGACCGCAGAAACTCGTGAAGAACAGCATCTGTTAACAGAATATACAGAAGATATAAGGTCAGACAGCATGTTCAACTTTTTATTCACGTTTACAATAGTCTGTCTGAATCCTACATGCCAAGCAGGGCAGCAGCAGGGAACTGTATCAGTACGGCATGTCAATATTGTTTCCGGTACATAGTCAAGCATACAACACTTTATGAATTAATATCGTACAGAATACGGGCTGATTTGACCAATCATATTATTGTTTTGGTGCTGCATACAATGTGCCATAAACCACCACACACAAACTCAAAAAGGAGATATCAAGCCGAAATATCACTCTCCGTTTGTTAAAGTAAAAAAAAAAAGAAAAAAAGTTTGTTAACTGGTAGACTACAATTTACCTCCAAATAGCAGCACTTTTCTCCGGTTGTTTCAGGATCGCGTAGGCCATTAAATTCCTTGCCGGGTTGTCAGTGAGCAACAAAATCTGATTGGTCACAGACCAAGTTGAAGAGACATTTGAATTCCGAATGAAATCTCAAGTTTAACCACTCAACATATTTTTTTTCGCATGTAACGTTACTTGTGCTACTGGTGTGTTGTTTAATATAGATTTGTGTGTACGATTGTAAAATGATTCTGCTAGTGTAAACTTAATAAACATTTACACATATTTGGAAATTGTATAGGCTACACTACATACACTTCCAATGGGCTTTTAGTCATACTGAAATAAATAAGCACAAGTAATATAATGAATTCCAAGGATGAATAAGTAAACTTAAAAAAAATATACTCAAATTTAACTTTGGATACACTACAACTTCAGGATATTAAATAATGCATTTTTTAAATATACTTTTAATGCATTGTTACAATGATCATTTTCAGCACACAGTTAAAATATTCCTCAAATATATTTTTAAATGCAAAAAAATACACTTTTAAAAAATAAACTAAACTTACACTTCAAGAATATTTTTCTAAAATATATATTTTTAGAAAATATACTAAAGTACAATTATTTTAAAGTGTGTTAAAAGTTGATACTAATATACTTTTTATATATTTAAAGATAGTACATTTTTTGTTTGTATATTTGCAATGTACTATAGAAAAAGGGAATATATTTAAAATACAATAAAGTATACTTTTTTTTCACTAGGGACGCACTCTCCCGAATCCACAAAGGTAACGAACAGCCCCATAATCATGAAACCATAATTACCACCAACCTTCTAGTGGTGCCAGTTCAGTGGGACAGAGATAGACTTGTCAAACACTCAAACACCACCACCACCCGAATGCTCGCCAGAACTCGGATACGTTCCTGATCAACACCGTGACAAGCTGCCCCATCACGTTCACAACAGTCCAAGCTCAGGTCACCCAGGTATCACTGCCACACTCCAACTGCTCAAGAGCAAGAATTGGTGGCCCTCCATGTCTGAGGATACAGCACGCTTCGTGTCCCACTGCATGACCTGCAACACTACCAAACCCTCTCACCAAGTGCCAGCCGGTTTGCTTCAACCACTACCCATTCCACATCGACCCTGGTCACATTTAGCAATAGACTTTGTCACAGACCTTCCCAACTCTCAAGGCAACACTACCATTCTGACCGTTGTAGACCGCTTCTCGAAGTCATGTAATCTGATTCCCCTGCCAACGTTACCCACCGCTATGGAAACTGCCGAAACTCTGTGTAACTTTGTATTTCGATTTTATGGTCTGCCAGAGGACATAGTGTCAGACAGGGGTCCACAATTCACCTCCAGAGTCTGGTCAGCCTTCTTCTGCCTTCTCAACATCAACATCAGTCTCACCTCCGGCTACGGTCTGGAGGAACGATCCTGGGTCAATGCCACCGACATTCTCGACCCCTCGCTCACTGATGAGTTTCATAGGATGCATCTGGAGAAACCGGCCCCCAGACCCAGAGGGAGACCCCGACGTTGTTTGCCTCCTCGCGTCAGGAGCCGCTCGCAGGGTGGGGGCTCTGTCAGGATTGGATCCCCTGCACCAGATCTCTCGGGCCGCCAGAGAGAGCCCTCTCCCGAGTATTAGTTTCAATTGGACTTCATTTCCCATACACCCACATACCTGGGACTGATTGCGCACGCACCTGCCGCCAGTCCTCTCATTACCCATGCACTATAAAACACACACTCACATGCAGTTCATTGCGAAATCTTGATCAGCCACGGTTATCATTTCTGAGCGTTTATTCCTGATTGCTTGCCTGTTATCGATTGGACTGTTATTCTGGACTGTGATTCTTGCTGCCTGCCTACTTGACTGCCTGCTATTGTTTATCCCTGTCTGCTGCCAGCCTCGACCCTTTGCCTGTCTCTGTTAACACTGTCTGCCGCCTGCCTCGACCCTCTGCCTGTTATCTGGTTTATGATTCCTGTACTGCCCTTATTGTTGAATAAACTGCAAATGGATCAATACACTTATGAGTCGTTACAAGTACAAAAGTCAAAAAAATTATTGCAACAAGGTAGTAAAGATCAGCACTTCTACAATTTTACAAATAGCTTCATTAAAATACCATTTTTGCAAAAAAAAACCTTTCAAAATCATTCATCATTCTGCGTTCTTTTAAAGTTGCTTTGTTTAAAACTTTTACAAAACATGTATATAAAACTTTACTTTGAACATCTTGCAAACTTAAATTTTCCAGCCCTCTCAGATCCAGAAAAGGTCCAGATAGTCCTTTGAGATTGAGGGAGAGAGAGAGAAAGAGTGGCTGCATCCGAAACCGCCTACTCAATGGGTAGGTACTTAATTTCAATAAGTACTTACTTAACGAGCGCTAAAAGAGTAGGTACTTAATAGCCAAATCTCGTTGAGTATGAATGCAATCCGGACATAATCTGCTATGTTGACGTTATCATGTGACCTACGACGTTATCACAAGCAAAATATATGAGTGACAGGTTTAGTTCATCTATCTGTAAATATCTTGATATTGATTAAACTTGCATATTTTGTGGTCGTGTTGAAACAGCTGCCCATTAATTTTGTAATTGTAGTATAACTAATATATTTTGGGTTAATTTAAGTTCTTATATTTTTAACTACTAATGTGACCCACAGTTTATTTTTTGTTGCAAAAACCCAAATTTGCGTGAATATGTTGTTAATTTCTTTATTTTATATGCAAAAATGTTCATCCACAAGCAACAGTGGCATAAATCTCCTTTACGTTTTCCTCTTTTTTCTTGTTGAATTAGCTCTAGTTTCATCCCTCAGGCTTATAAATAATAATAATTAAAAAACAAATGAATGAGTTTGTTTGCCCATATAATCTTTAGGGGAGGGACTCGATGAAGCAGCTTCAACTCAGCCTTATACTTATGACGTATCCTCTCCCGTGTTCTCCTGGGATAGAAAAGTATCCATCGAGGAACACTTCAGAATCTGGGCGAAAGCAGTAGGCCATCCGGGAACTTCTCGCCTACTCTTTTATGATTTCAGACATACTACTTGTTTCACATACTGTTTTCTCCTACTATATAGTAGGTAAGTAGGCGGTTTTGGACGCACTTAAAGTAGACGCACGTCTGAATCTCATGAGAATTTGTAAGTCACACAGGTAATTCTCGCTACTCTTTTTTGAATACTAAGGGTTTGGACATACTTATTCGCTCGCCTACTGTTTTTCTCCTACTAAATAGTAGAGAAGTAGGCGGTTTCAGACACAGCCATCGTGTGTGTGTGTGTGTGTGTGTGTGTGTGTGTGTGTTTGTGTGTGTAAGACTGAGAGAGTGACGGGAAGGACAGACATAGAGAGATTCAGAGAGTGAGATTCAGAAGATTTAACAACATTTTACACACACACAAAAAAATCCAAACGGTGACAAAGTAGTCAAATGTGTTTTTAATGACTGTAAATTAGAAAGTTGTCTGGACGACATTTCTGATGTGTGTCGAGTTTCATATAGCATGCTAAGAATCTCAAAATCACCCAAAAAGATTGATATGTTGCCATGGCAACAATATTTAAGAAATCCAGAATCCATTCACATATCTACATCTGCTGTGTTTTGACATTATTCAGATGAAGTTTGAAGCAAATCAGGTAAAAATAAGTGAGTGATTTTAAAGCATTTTTAAAAGTGACATATGTCCTGCTGCCAGTTGGTGGTGCTATAACTTTGACTCACAATAATCACATCCATGTGATTGGCCTCTTACAAGAACACACAGATGAAGTTTCATCCAAATCAGTCAATGTATGCAGACGTTATAACTCACTTCCTGTTTGTCTTTTCTTGCCATAAATTCATTTCAACACCATGGCTGAACCGTTCAAGATATCAAAAATCCTCTTGCAATTTACCATCCTCAATGTCTTGCTGACCGAAAATGCTGGAGATCAGATGAATCCCTTAGGAGGAGTACATCAAATTCCAGAGCATGCATTTTCCAATCAACCCTAAATAGCCGACTTCCTGTTGGGCGGAGGTATTGACATAGAGTGCAAAAGTTGTTTAGCCTGATGACAACGCCGTGGTATGATGAGCACACTCGGGCTCTAAAACGAGCTGTTAGAAAAACTGAACGTAGTTGGAAGAAAACAAAACTAGAAGTTTTTCGCCTTTCGTGGAAAGAAAAAATGATTGAGTACAGAACGGCTATAAGAAATGCTAGATCTACTTATTTTTCAAATCTCTTAATAGAAAACAAACATAATCCTAGGTATTTATTTGACACAGTGGCTAAATTAACTAGAAACAGAGATTCAACTGCTGACGTTTCCATAGAGCACAGCAGTAATGACTTTATGAACTTCTTTACTTGCAAGATTGATAATATTAGAGAGAAAATTAAAAACATGCAACCGTCCACAGTTTCGCTTCAGACAGTGCACTGTAGTGTCCCTGAGGTAAAACTAGAATCATTCGCCGCTATAGGAGAGGAAGAATTATCTAAACTTATCAAATCATCAAAATCAACGACATGTATGTTAGACCCAATGCCCACTAAACTACTGTAAGAAATGCTTCCAGAGGTCGTAGGTCCACTTCTTGATATAATTAATTCATCCTTAACACTAGGATACGTGCCAAAAACCTTTAAGCAGGCTATTATTAAACCTCTTATTAAAAAACCTCAACTAGATCCGAGAGATTTAGTAAATTACAGGCCAATCTCGAATCTACCTTTTCTGTCAAATATACTAGAAAAGGCAGTTTCAACACAACTGTGCTCCTTTTTAGAAAGAAATGGAATCTGTGAGGATTTCCAGTCAGGATTTAGACCATACCATAGTACTGAGACTGCTCTCGTTAGAGTTACAAACGATCTACTCTTATCATCCGATCGTGGCTGTATTTCTCTATTAGTGTTATTAGATCTCAGTGCTGCTTTTGACACTATCGATCACAACATTCTTTTAAAAAGACTTGAAAACTATATTGGCATTAGTGGAATTGCTTTGGCATGGTTCAAATCGTACTTATCTGACCGTTATCAGTCTGTAGTAGTAAAAAAAAAAAAAAAAAAAAAAAAATATGGAGTACCACAAGGCTCAGTACTAGGACCGTTGCTTTTCACTCTGTACATGCTGCCCTTAGGAGAGATAATTAGGAAGCATGGTGTTAGTTTTCACTGCTACGCTGATGATACTCAGCTCTATATTTCCTCGCACCCTGACGAAACCTACAAATTCACAAAACTAACAGAATGCATAGCTGACATTAAAAACTGGATGACAAGAAATTTCTTATTATTAAATTCAGAAAAAACTGATATCCTAATCTTTGGACCAAAAACTTCCTCACGAAAAAACCTTGAATACTCTCTAACACTTGACGGGTGCTCCATTAAACCTTCGTCCTCAGTTAGGAACCTGGGTGTGCTCTTCGATACCAATCTTTCATTTGAAAGTCATGTTTCTAGTATCTGTAAAACTGCCTTCTTCCATCTAAAAAATATATCTAAATTACGACATATGCTCTCAATGACAAATGCGGAACAGTTGGTTCATGCATTCATGACCTCAAGACTAGATTATTGTAACGCTCTACTGGGTGGTTGTTCTGCTCGGCTTTTAAACAGACTACAGTTGGTCCAAAATGCGGCAGCTAGAGTTCTTACTAGAACCAGAAAGTATGACCATATTAGCCCAGTTCTGTCAACATTACATTGGCTCCCTATTAATCATCGTATAGATTTTAAAATCTTGCTACTTACTTATAAAGCTCTAAATGGTTTAGCTCCCCAGTACCTAAGTGAGCTCTTAATGCATTATAGTCCTTCACGTTTATTGCGATCTCAGAATTCAGGCCAGTTGATAATACCCAGAATATCAAAATCAACTGAAGGCGGCAGATCCTTTTCCTATTTAGCACCTAAACTCTGGAACAATCTTCCTAGCATTGTTCGGGAAGCAGACACACTCTGTCAGTTTAAATCTAGACTAAAAACACATCTCTTTGCTCTTGCATACACATAACACATTATCAATACATTAACATTTTTCAAATCCGTTAAAGGATTGTTACGCTGCAATAATTAGGTCGGCCGGAACCGAGAACATTTCCTATAACACTAGATATACCTGTACATCAGAATAAGAATGGCATCTACGCTAATATCTGTCTCTCTGCTTATCCTGAGGTTTGCCGGGTGCTGGATCCAGGCCGTATCCAGATCAGATGGAGAACCTGTGTCTGGACCTGACTACAACGTAGCCCAGGAGACAATGGGCCTACAGATCCAGTTCTGGCTGCATCTATAATTCAGATTTTTAATCCCCGTATCCGCTTACATATATTTATATATAATCTATTTTTAATCTCTATAATAAAAATGTATAATTCAGATTTTGATCTCCATATCCATTTACATATATTATATATATCTTCCAAGGGGTTTTTTCCCTCCTAGGACTTTTTTCCCAGTGTTAGCACGCTGGGTTTTTCTCCTAGGGGGTTTTTTCCACCCCTGGGAGTCAGCCGACATTGGCTTAATGTAGCACCATCTTGTATATGTTACATATTACCACGCTTGTTTGTACAGCTTATTTTTAACCACTTCCCTTTTTTCTGTGCTTCTAATATGTAAAGCTGCTTTGAAACAATTACCAATTGTAAAAGCGCTATATAAATAAATTTGACTTGACTTGACTTGACTTGACAAATACGAATACGTACAAATATGTGTTCGTATGTGTCCAAGATTTCAGATTGCATTCAAGGGGGCACTGTAGAGCCCCCCTGCCACACCCATGTACCAGCTTTGGCCCAGCCCTAATGGCTGTGGATTCTGACCTGTGTGCAAATTTTTATAAGAGTTTTTGAGGATGTTAAGGGCCAAAAAATCCCCCAAAACCCTGATGAAAAACAACAACAACAAGAATCAGAATAATCCTAAGGAAAACAATAGGGCCTTTGCCCTTTCAGGGCTTGGACCCTAATAATAATCCTTAGGAAAACAATAGGGCCTCCACCCCTTTGGGGCTTGGGCCCTAACTATAATAGTGTACCAATACATTTGACCACTCCAGGCCCATTAGAAAAATGTAACTGTGGGAACATTTTTGCAAAATGAAAATACATAGTGCCATGTACGTTTCATGACAGTTTCAAGGTGAAATGTCCACTGAGTGGCGCTAAAAGCGGGTTCAGTTTTTTTCCAAAACAGATCAGCGTAAATATGGTACATTTTATATTACATTGGTTTTGTACGTAACACCGCAGTTCTGATTTGAAATGTCCGGTGAGTGGCACTAAAAGTGTAACGCTCCATTACGTTTTAAAATAACGTACCATCTACAATACACCTAAACCTACCCGATAGTGTTAACAAAAGCAAATGTGACATAAAAACACATTCGTAAGCATGCCGTTTTAGCTCATTTTATTCTCTCATCTTTGAGCTCTTTTGCAAGGACACGTGAAAACAAGTCTTTATTAATCTATAATCTGACCCTGTCATCATAACTGTGTATGAAAACGATTGAAAGTACTTGCTGTTTTACTGTCTTTAGTGTTCATTTCTGTTGGAAACTGCAGTGATATGTACGTATTGGTACATATTTTGCATTTTGCAAAAAATTTCCCACAGGTACATTTTTCTATGCGATCAGGTTGCAGCTGACACATGTATTGATTACACTATTATTACAAAAAGCTACTCAGTGTATGTTCTCACTAAATTGCTCCCAAACGTAAGATTGTTGCCTGTCATAATAGTAGAATAAGTACCCCTTAGTTCTAAAAACCTTACAGTATAAACAATTTGTTAATTTTCCTGGTTGTTACCCCTTTATTTTCCAAACTTTACTTATTATTTCCTTAAACTGTACCTATACATACATACTTTATAGGTACACTAATTACTGAAACGTACGTTGTAAATTCGATTTACTTACTTATTACTTTCCAGGCTGTAATCTAAAGTGTTACCAAATTTAGAATGAGAATCCAATCCAATCCACTTGTTTTTCAATCACTGTCTCATTATACATGTGTTTCTCACTCTACTTGTTAATCCTTAATTTGTCACAATGTAACCAAAATGTTTTTACCAAAATGACCCAAAATGATCCTGTGAGTGCTCGTCCATTTCTGGAAATAGGAATTATTATTCATAATAATCATTATTATTAGCCTAATGATCATTGGTGCAGATCCTGTGGGTTCCATTTCTGGAAAAGGCCGAACACTCACTGAAAAACACAAGATACTCTCCATTGTAACCAATCAAAAAGTCAATTAAGATTCAGGAACCTTTCTGATTAGTGGTTCTCTCATAGGGTCCCGGCGGGTTATAATACACACAATTTTACCTTTATGTTCAACATTACAACATAATGATAACAACCTGGCAGAAAATATTGCTTTCTGTTTTTTTTGCAAGATGATAAATTTTAATTAACAACATGTAAATAATGTATTTTTGTTTGGTTGGTAATGCATTTTCTGTCTGTGTGTCTCTCTTTGCGAGACACAAACAACTTTTGTGTAATTAATTCATAAAGTGCAACATCGCACAGAGAAAAAGACAGTAGCCTACTCTTGAAAAATTAATACCATGTAGCCTATAATTAATGTATATTAAATTCCATAATTGTATGGAATGTGGGCACCTACCGGTAGAAACAAAATTTTGCGCATATCATCGTTGTTGTTGTTATTATTATTATTACCAATTATTATTATTATTTTACAACATTATTATTTTACTAGCCTACATTATAATATAAATCTACTGTAAAAGCAGTAAATGTAACTGATAGCCATAGTTAGTAGCCACAGTAGCCATAGTGAACGGATTGCAAACCGTACAATTTAAGAATCTGTCAGTAAGGTTTATAAGAAAGGGGACTGATTGCAAAACTGTGGCCATAGATTTGCAGGCCTTTTCTCTCTCTCTCTCTCTCTCTTTCTCTCTCTCTCTCTCTCTCTCTCTCTCTTTCTCTCCTCGATGTGACTTCCCGGGCTTCCTAGTTAAAAGACTGGCATAAAAATAATAATAATAATAATAATAAAAGGGTCAATAAATCAATTTATTTTAATTAACCAAAATTTTGAATACAATAAATAAAAAATACAAATAAAATAAATAAATAAATAAATTCCTTTTTGATTTAAACATTTATATTTTTAATCACATTTTTGATTGGTATTGCAAATACTTGTTATACAGTACATTTCTTGTGCAGCTATTGAATAGAATTAGTCACCGAGGACTTACATTCTGAAACAGAAATTAAAAATATAATAAACAAAATATTTAAAGTTAGGAATCAATACATACAATTTTATCAGTGGCTGTGATCATGGCAACAAGTAATATGAATAAGTTTTCCTCTGGGGTGATAGTATCATGAAAACACCACTGAACCACATATTAAAAGGTGAGGGCTGGTAAAAATTCTTCAGTGAAGACTCTGACTTTATCAAGCAACATATGAATCAGATCTTTAAAGCAATAAATAATCTACCTTAGTAATAACTGAATACATCTGCAGTAAGTTTGTGCCGCTTTATTAGACATTCAACTAATACTAGGTCACTACCAAGTATTTCAAAACTATACAACATGTTTCTAAGATTATCAACATTTCTATTTATATGTAATACATTAAAGTGTTTCCATGTTTTGCAAAAATTATTAGCACATTTAAAGTAGTGTGGACTGTGAAATTTGTTCAGACATCAAGCATTGTAAACTGTCATATAGGCCTACCTGTACAAGTTTATGTGTACAGTATTTCCATGAGATGTCTGGCTGTTACTCTGTTTGCAGGGTTTGGGTAGAACAAGCAATGGACAATCTGACATTCAGACACAGCATTCTTCTAGTGGAGGGACTTCAAGTTACACCTCAGTCTACCTATGCTGTTTTCATCCTGCTTCTTTTGGTTTATGTCTTCATAATGGTTTCCAATATTGCACTTGTAATTCTGATCTCAACAGAGAAGAATCTTCATCATCCTATGCATTTCCTGTTCTGTAACTTGCCACTGAACGATATATTAGGGACCACTGTCATTTTGCCACGCTTATTGCAGGACATTTTAAAAGAAACTTCAGAGCGCTATATCACATATGTGGAGTGTGTAGTTCAAGCCTATTTTGTGCATATTTTTGTAGCAGCATGTCACTATGTTCTTATAATTATGGCCTTTGACAGATATGTGGCTATATGTAATCCATTGCGATACACGGCAATAATGACCAATAAAATGGTTATTAAACTATCAGCATCAGCCTGGGGGCTGTCAGTACTTATGGTATCAATTCTGATAGGACTCACTGTGCGTCTGTCTCACTGCAGATCTAAAATTGAAAACCCTTTCTGTGACAATGCCTCACTTTTTAAACTCTCCTGTGATGATGGTGTGGTTGTTAATAATGTGTATGGAATCATTTATACTGTGGTTTTATTTACCTTCTCAATTTTGTCTGTATTTATAACATATGGCAAGATTGCTACTGTATGCATAACCAGCAAAAACAAAGCACTCAACAGCAAAGCCATAAAAACCTGCAGCACTCATTTAGCTGTTTATTTAATCATGCTTGTTTCTGGCTCCACTTTTATTTTTCTTCATCGTTTCCCTCTCTACTCTGAGAGCAGGAAACTAGCTAGTATAATGTTTCACATTGTGCCACCAGGATTAAATCCTTTAGTATATGGTTTACAAACCAAAGAAATAAGACAGAAGTTTGCAAAATTTTGGTGCAGAGAAAAAGGAACGTCTTAATTTATTATGTCATTAAATTAATATTCATTGGTATCAGAACTCAATGTGTAAAGTCAGTAACTGGAATACATACAAAGCATTAGTATCAGTATAGGTCTTTAGTAACTTCTTGAGAACTTTTTTTAGTACTTAGTACTTTAAATCAGTGTCCTCACATGGCAAGGTTTTACAATATTTTTATTACAGTAAAGGATCTACGTATATATCCTAAATTGTACTGAACATAATTTCCTTGTACACTTTTTCATTTATAAAATCTACCGAATAAAATAACTATGTTTCTTAATCGAGTATGTATCATTATTGCACCTCACAAAAATCAAATGCTAAAGGGATAGTCCTTCTTTGAGTTTAGCAAAACTCTAATGTTTCAGTTTTTATAATAATAATAATAATAAAACATTTAATATAATGTTTGTATACTACAGAAGGCAGGAACAATAAATAGAATAGGTTCTACACCAACTATCAAGTCATTCCCTCAATGTTAATTTATTTTCAAATAATTTTAACTAGATCATATTCTTTAATATTCATTTAGAATATAAACAAACCTTATATTACTGTAATTGTCTAGATTGGCAATGTAACGTCTGGATGGATCCGTTCAGAGTCAATAAACTTTGGAATTCTCAGAACGCTTTTAACCTGATGAACTGTGTTTTTAAATCACTAAATCGGTTCCGGCCGACTGTGATTTTTGGCAGTTTTGTGGACCCGTGAGGTTAAACAGGAAACTCCAACTTTCTAACTTTGGAGACTTCAAAAGGAGCACCCCCCTGGTGTGGGCCCAGAGACTGACCAGATGGGCATTCCAACACACACCACACACACACACAAAAACACATAAACATACATTATTGACTGTATATGTAAAATACAACTAGGCCGAAATATACCCATCATGTATTTCAAGCATATGCATGTTTCCTAGTGTTTAGACTTAGTTTAAATGAGTGTATTTGTGCTAGTGTTCATTTTAATGATGGAATTTTGTCTGTAAAACATAACTCCTTCTACATGCTTTTCTTATATATCAAGTTTAGATTCATTTTAAAGCTATTTCCACATCTCATTCATCTATGTATATTACATGGCTGTCAAATGCATTGTTCGATTTGTTTAATGATGCTGTGAAGAAAGTACTCCATCTCGAAATCCGATCTGATAGTCATAAAGTATGCAAATTCAGCTAGGAGACCAAACAAAGGAACTTTGCCCGCCAAATAGTGCTGCGCATCTATTGGCCGTTACAATTCAGGAGGTGTGTTAGCTTGGTTTTCCATAAAAACAACGACACACAATTTTTCCTTTGTCTCCCGATTGTCTCTCGACTGCCCCTGAACTGCCTCAGGCGACAGCGCTGTCATCACGCGCTCTCCTTCCGGGACGACCATTTCCTTGGACTCTCTCTCTCTTCTTTCTTCTCTGTCATCTTACGCGTCAGTTAAACCTCATTTGAAAACCCTGCCGGAGAAACCCTCTCGGAAAGGACCAACCAAGCCAAGCGCATTGAAACTCTGCTGCACACCTACTTGAACCATATGCAAGTATAAATCTCTCTGAAATTTGTTTAAACTGATTTCTGCGCTGGCTCTCAAAAAGGGTTAACTGTCGTAATTTGCCATTCTTTGACCATCCTTCCTTTCCTGTCTCTACGTTCCCTTTGTATATATTTGTATGTTCTGTACTTAGCCGTATAACCTCTGTAGTAGTAGTTTGCATATGTGACCCATCACGGAAACCAGGGACACAAGTCGGCAGCACAACTATCGAGCAAAATGAGAAAGAAACTTTTTTTTTTCAAAATTGGTGATTTTCGTTTTTTTGCAGAATCTGTTAGTTGAGATCACGAAGAAGCCTCTCCATGTTTGAGATAGCAGTTTTGGTATATTTAAAAGCGTACATTTTGAGGTTGAAATCGTCTTGTTTTTAGGAGATTCTAGCACGCAGTAGGGGCGTGTCATTGTCTGTGAGTATTTCCATACTGGATAGCCGGCTTTTGTTTCTTTTGTTATTGTAACCGCCCTCCGAGGGAAGCGTGGCTACTTATTGTGCACGTTGCAGCAAAACAGACTTAAAATACTCCGTCATTTTTTGTCATAGAGACATAAGTAATATATCAATTGAAACTATAGAATGTCTTCTTTTATTTGTGTACACTCAAAGTAAAAACAAAAAGTTGTGCTTTTTGTAAAATAAAGAAAACTAACATGATGCGTGATCTCTCGTCTCCCTCTGAACGAAGTCCAATCTGATAGTTCTCAGAAAATGAACTGTAACTTAGTGAATACTAATCACAAAAAAACGTCTCAGGTTATGACTATAACCATAGTTCCCTGAGAGAGGGAACAAGACACTGCGTCCCGAAGGGGGCGCTATGGGAACGCCCTCAGCGTGAATGCGTCTGATGCACGTGTGTCAACTAGTCCAATGGCGAGAGTGAACGTCAACGGCGGGTGACGTCACGACCAGGAAAGTATAAATACACATCCGGAAAGACCGGCTTCAGCTTAAACTGCCAAAGCAAATCGATCACAGGGATGCAGGGAGTATGGCAACGCGACGCAGTGTCTCGTTCCCTCTCTCAGGGAACTATGGTTATAATCATAACCTGAGACGTTCCCTTTCGAGGGAACTCGCACTGCGTCCCGAAGGGGGCGCTATGGGAACGATATCCCAAAACACCATAATTCCAAAATGCCTGTCCGTGTGAAACTGTGGCACACTAAGACAAGAGCACTGATGAGCCTGGAGCTGCATCCAGGCCAAGATAGTAGGGTAGGGTAAAGGAACACTTTGACCATCCCCGGTGCACACTAAAGGCATGTAGGGGATACAGACAGGCCCTGAAGGTCTCCTACTCTATAGGGAAGAAATGGCAGGAGGAACACAGTAAAAACTTTTTTTGAGTAAAAAAAATTTTTTCTGAGACAGAGTCACGCGGCTCAAATAGAGCTGCAGATAGCCTTCCAACACAAAGGCCAAATCCCAAGCAGGAACCCTAGTGCATGTTACAGGCCTCAGCCTCAAAGTGCCACGAAGGAAACAATACCTCAAAGGGTATACCCCACAATTGTACCATCCACGGGGACATGGTATGCAGAGGATAGGTTCCTTGTGGCTGGAGTTCTGGAGTAAAGTATGGTCACCACAACCTCAGTTGAGAGACCAGATACTATGAGTTGGGCCCCCTCAGGGGCCAAACCCACAGGTTCAATACTTCTGGACGGGGTGAAAAATCAAGCCCGTCACCTGAGATAGGTCTCTCTTGATCGGAATCTCCAAGGGAGAGCCGTCGAGGAGAGACACGGGGTCCAAGAACCATATCCGACTTGGCCAGCAAGGCGCTACTAGCAGTAGACTTATCCCTTCCTGGCGAATTTTGTCCAGAACACCTGGGAGCAGAACAATTGGGGGAAAAATGTACAGACTTAGCCTCGGCCATGTCTGTACCCTGGCATCCAGTCCAAGAGGAACTGGATGCGTAAGGGCTAACCACAGTGGACAGTGCATCGTATTCCTGAGACGCGAAAGATCCACCTCCACGTGGCTATAAATCTCCCATATGAGCTTGACCACTTTGGGGCGAAGTCTCCATTCCCCTAGCCTCAGCCCCTGTCTCGACAGGATGTCTGATCCTATATTCTAGGTCCCTGAAATAAGATAAGATTGTTCTCGAGGAGAGCATCTTCCCCAGGGACCACAGGAGGATCTGGTGCGCCAGATAGTGGGCACAAACGCAAACCCCCCTGTTGATTTATATAAGAGACCATCGATGAACTGTCTGTCCAGACAGCTCGATGACCTTTCAGGTCTGGGAGGAAGAACTTCAACGCATTGAAGACCGCCATCATCTCCAGGCAATTATGTGCCACGAAAGATGATGACTCCTCAACAGCCCTTGAGCTGAGCAGCCTTCCATTACCACTCCCCAGCCTGTGAGAGAAACATCTACCATGAGAGTGACTCAATGATATTAAGCTCCTAACACAGGGCCCTGGGACAGGAACCAACTTTTCTTCCATATAACCAAGGCGCGGAGACACCGCTGCGTGATCTTGATCATAGGAAGTGGATTCCCCCTCAGGGAAAACCCTTGGTCCTGAACCATCACTGTAAGGGTCTCATGAACAGCAGGCCAAAAGGTATCACCATTGGACACAGCTGTCATCAGACCCAACAGTTTCAGAAAACTGTTTTACAGTGAGTGACTGGCCTAGTTATATCTCCTGTGTGACTGAAAATATTGCAGCAATACGAGTGGGCGACAGAAGTCACTGAATCCATACCATGCCCAGGAAGTTGGTTCTCTGTAATGGAGAAACCACACTCTTCTTGGCATTCAGCCACAACCCCAATTTTTTTATGAGCAAGAACAACATCTCAATGTTGAATTGACCATCTGTTCCGACTGCGCTAATATTAGCCAGTCATCTTATCAGTTCAGAATGCGTATGCCCTGCAGCCTGAGCAAGGCCAGAGCTGCATCTACGCATTTCATGAACGTGTGGGGTGATGGAGCTAGACCAAATGGAAGAACCTAATATAGGTATACTTTGCCCCTGAAAGCAAACCCGAGGAACTTCCTATGCTGTAGAACAGTGGTTCCCAAACATTTTTTCCTGCGCACCCCCTTCTATGTCCCAACCGGGTTGGCACACCCCCAATCCCCAATCAAAAAAAAAAAAAAAACGCAACAAAGCTTTGTTTTATCGCCATATAAAGACTCATGTTTAATCATGCGCAAATAACCAGAACACGCATGACAATAACAACATCAACAAAGTTTCAATATAATGCAACAAAGCTACGCACAAGCTTCCACTTTTAAGAGGACGAGTGACAGACACAGGCTCAGTGACTACGTTTACATGGACAGCAGTAATCCGATATTAATACGATTAAGACAATACTCTGATTAAGAAAGGACCATGTAAACAGCGATGTTTTATTACCTTAATCCGAATAAAGTCATACTCGAAGTAAACACAAATCGAATTAAGACAGGTGGAGTATTCCTAATTTAGTCGCATTATTAGAGTGCATTATAGACATGTACACACCTTACACTATTAACGTCATGTGGGAGTTTTCGCCACATTTTGCCACAGGACACATAATACACACACGGTAGTGGTCAACCGTTTTGACGGCAAACAAGAGAGATCAAGAGTCAAGCAAGAAGCCACAAATCAAATTCCTCTCACCTCATCTCTCATCAGAACCGCTGAGTTTGTCGCGGTGGCATGAATAAAAGATGCCGAATTAAAGTACAAGAGGCCTGTTGCTGGAGAATTTGTATCCACCGTTGTCTATTAACAGAGCCCCACACATGAGAGAGAAAATAAATAGTAGCCTGGGCTAAATCGTGCGAACGATTTACTAATTTGTTCCCTCTATGTATAAATCGAGGGAACGAATTAGTAAATCATGCACACAATTTATTTATTTATTCTTGCATGTCACATGCGGGCTCCGTATATATGTTTGCACGTATTGCATGTCAAATAATTAACTGCACTTGAAGCTTTCGTAAGATTAAAAATGAAAACACCCAAAAACTGTATATGGCACGAACTGTGTGGTGATGATACGTGAAATTCTGTAGAGAACGTCGGACGGCGCGTTGTGGGGACGTAATGACGTTTGCCATTAATCGATCCATGTTCTATAACATGTAAAATGGGAACATGAATGGAATATTCTAAAAGCAACTCATGTAAACACCTTAATCATAATATTGTCTTATTCAGAATAAGGTCAGTAATTAGATTACTGCTGTCCATGTAAACGTAGCCATTAACAGAAAGCACGGTTATTTTCAGCCGCATAAAAGAAACATTGCAGCAATAGGCTATGAATGAAACGAGTTGGCACGCATATAGCCTAGCCTGCAGTGCATAAAAGAAGAGCAGTGCGTAGAAGAAGACAGCAGCTGTCTTCTTCTACGTTTCTATCAAAAACTAATAAATTATAGTTTTTTATTTAAAATAAAAGCGATTACAAAGGAAATGTTTACTGTTCATGTTTTTTTTTATTATTGTATGGAAAAATCCCACTTAAAATAACAGACCGCCATTAGATTTTTCCTCTCGCGCACCCCCTGGTGGCAGCTCGCATACCCCTGGGGGTGCGCGCACCACACTTTGGGAATCCCTGCTGTAGAAGGACGGAGACATGGAAGTATGCATCCTTTAGAACTATCATGACAAATCAGTCCACGGATCTGGTCTAGAGTCAACATTTTGAACCTAAGTCTCCTGACTGACTGATTCAAATGATTAAGATCTAATTTAGGATGCAACCCTCCATCCTTCTTTGGAACAAAATAGTAGCGGCCCTAAAAGCCCTAACTCTCTGCTGGGAGGAGGAACCCATTTTGTAGCTCCTTTCGCAAAAGAGTTTACTTTCTGTTCCACTACCAGAGCCTGCCCATTGAGATACATCTTTGGCAGAAGCCTCAACTCTGCCAGAAAATCCACAAAAGGGAACCAGCCTCTCAAAGACTGGTCTCTGGTATACCTAGAGCAGCCACTTTGTTGACCTGAAATACACTGGCAGGAAATAACCCATGTGACTGCTTTTCGACCCTCCTCAGAGGGTGCGAACCTGATGCAGCGTCGAGTGAGCGCTGAATCAAAGCTTGCTGGAAACCGCTGCGCCCCAAAGCACTAAGAGTGATGGGGTTGGCAGATCGGTCCCCTGAGGGCAACGAAGTGGCATGGGCACCGTATACTGAGGTGTACACCGTTCCACCCCGCAGGGGGCTGCCCCAAGAAGCCTAACACCACAGGCGTCAGGATCTACATGAAAGGTTGAACTAATACATGAATCTAACTACTTAAAGTCAGATAAATATGTATTATTTTAATTTCTCAAAATTAAATTACAGCCAACTGTCCATTTAACTCCTCAAAATTAAATGCAGCAAATGATCTATCAGACAAGTTAATATGGTCTTTATTTAGCCTTTCATCCAGACCGTTTTTACCTGTCTGGTTTATATGTGACTGCATTTAATTTTGAGAGATTAAATGTAATTTGATGTGTGTATGGCCTATATATATATATAGTTAATGTAAAATGTATATGTAAAAACGGTCTGGATGAAAGGCTAAATAAAGAGTTATTAGTGCAGACATATAGCTGTTTTAAAAAAACATGCAATATCCTATTTAATTCCTCAAATTAAATGAATCAATGAACCACCAGACAAGTGTACACGGTCTGAATGATTAGTTGAATATTTATAACTGCCGTCTGCACACCCTAATCTACGCGTCGCCTCGGCAGACGCGAGATCCGTGCCACTAGACTCTTTATTGCAGTTTGCAGACTCGAAATCTTAGCGTCGCCTCGGTAGATGCGAGATCAGAGCCATTCGATTCTTTATTGCAGTTTGCAGACACGTAATCTACGCGTCGCCTCGGCAGACGCGAGATCCGTGCCGCTAGATTCTTTATTGCAGTTTGCAGACTCGAAATCTACGTGTCGCCTCAGCAGACGTGAGATCAGAGCCACTAGAATCTTTATTGCAGTTGCAGACTCGAAATCTAAGTGTCGCCTCGGCAGACGCGAGATGAGAGCCACTAGAATCTTATTGCAGTTTGCAGACACGAAATCTATGCGCCGCCTCGGCAGACGCGAGATCCATGCCACTAGAATCTTTATTGCAGTTTGCAGACCCGAAATCAACGCGTCGCCTTGGCAAACGCTTGATCCGTGCCACTAGATTCTTTATTGCTTAAGACTTTATTCCCTCGAGAAAAAAATCCAAGAGGAGCAGAGCTAAAAAATTCGATAGTGCATCACATCGGGAAATTATGAATGAACACTGTCAGATCCCCTTTTTTTTACAAGAACTGACGTGCATGCTCTGCTCTAAAACAAACAACACATGAATCGCGTGTATCCCCACTCGTATAGTAGCGACTAGCGAGGGCAATGAAGCACACACGACTCAAGTTGCTATGTGCTCGCCAATAAGCTCCTGTCTAGAATATATATAATGCTTGAGGACAAACAACAATAAATAGACAGAGACAGTTTAACACAGAGCGCTTTGCTGAGGCACAAAAGAGAAGCCGGTCTTTCCGGATGTGTATTTATACTTTCCTGGTAGTGACGTCACCCGCCGGTGACATTCACTCTCGCTATTGGACTAGTTGACACACGTGCATCAGATGCATTCACGCTGAGGGCGTTCCCATAGCGCCCCCTTCGGGACGCAGTGCGAGTTCCCTTGAAAGGGAAATGCACTTATGTCTAAAGACACGTTGAAATGTCAGGTTTTAAATCGTGTAAGTCAAATCGAAAACAAACATTCTGTTTATGTAATCTGTATGAAAAGAGAGCCATGTCAGAAGTCTGTGATTCAGCTCATTACCCGCTAATGCGGCCACGCCCACGGAGGGAGCGCTATTCAGAGGCAAAGTCAGTCAATACATGTATACATCGTCTCAATCGTGTATTTATTGTCTTGAAAAGTGTTGATCTGTATGTTAAAGCCATGGTTGGCGACCTCTAGAAGACATGCCGTTAGTTCCTGGTTCCTGTTCTTTGGATGAATTTGTGGACTAAATGTGCACAGAGCGCCCTCCGGCTGCAAGTATGAATTGAAAACACAGAATCCAGCACTCATAGTGATGACAATAAATATTGAATAAATATTACTCCTCTGTATAGAAAATTGACATAAACATACGAGAATCCATCAGTATTTCTCCAAATGTGCATGCTTTTAAGCTAAGCCTATATGAAATGCCACAGAGGTAACATAATTGTTCAGACACTTTGCATCACAGAAATACATTAGGCTATATTTTAAAGTATATAATACCATTATTTGAAATTGTAATAATATTTCACAGTATTGATGTTTTTTCTGTATGTTTGATATACACCATCACAGAGGGTTTTTTTCACAGCCTACCTGACTGAAAGGCCTCATTATTATGCAAGTCATTTCAGGTCATTATTATGTCATTCTTTTGTCTTCTCAGGTGAGAAAATTTCATTTCATGATTATAGTGACCAAAATGATCACGGTTATCACAGAATCCTGTTCAAAAAGTCCTAATGTTACCCAATGAAATCAATTCACCAAGTTTTATGTAGAAAACCAGCAAATAACAAATAAAATTAGCATCAATATGTACTTTTTCTTTACATAAACATTAAAATAATAACATTAAAAATGATGGCCAGATTTTAAAGGAGTGTCTTGCAACATGTTATCTCTAAATCATTTTCAGCCTCAAAATTTTATAATTTTAATTTTATAAAAGTAAAAAAAAAGATAAATTACTGACATTTACAATGCACACGATCCTTTATTATTAATAGTATGCGGTCCATGCAGCTTTACAGAGGGGAGCTTTACAGGGGGTATGGCTTATCTAAATGAGATGTAAATGAGCCCTATTGTCACTCCCAGCAGGTGAGAACAGGTGAGAACTGCAGAAACTTTAGAGGTGTTTTTATGCCCTTAGAGCCTTTTTGAGTGCCTACCTTCAAATGGCCACAACTTCTCCAAATATTATCAGATTTCCATGTGTTACACATCGTTGGAAAGCTTGGAGACTACACTTTCAGAATCTGTGAATAACTCAAAATGCCCCAGAACTGACTTGTGTCCCTACTTTCCGTGACTGGTCACATATATTAAACACATTATTCATGCTCGATTGTTCTTTTTGCTCATTTCAACCAAAACCAGGTCACTTTAACGGTCTTCGATTGCTTTAGGCTTTGATTCTATAATAGGAATTGTTCTCGTGGCCAGAGAACAACTCCGCTTATAACATTCTAGGAGGAGCTAGGTTTGCTGGACGAACGTAGTTTCTCTAAATAATTATTAAACAAGAACTAATCATATATGTGATTGATTATAATTCGTTGTAATTAATTCACAATATATATTTAATTCCCCTTGGGTTGATATATGCGTCATAATTGACCATAAAGCTTTATGACTTATTATAATTCATATATATATATATATATATATATATATATATATATATATATATATATATATATATATATATATGAGCAATATCACACGAGTAGCCGTGCGATATGGCTGTATATCAGATACGTGCTGATATACTGTTACAGATCCCTTGTTCCCCTGGACTCCATATCCCATGATCCTCCTGTTTCTACACCTGCACTCACTTCCCTCGTCAGCTCCTCATCATCACTCATCACCTGCACCTGGACTCTATTGTTAGCACTCCCTTTATATTGCACTCACTCCCTTCACTCCTCGTCCGTCTTAAATGTTATGTAGATGTGTATGTTGGATACTCCTGGCTTGTTTATATTAAAGTATTGTTCATTATAGTGGAAATCTGTATCTGCCTCATCCCTCTGCACCAGCAACACGTAACAGAAAGACGGACCAATACCGCTGGATTTCCACTAGAACATGGAGACATTCCCCGGCTCCCTGGCTACCGCTCCTCCAACGCCTCTCACTCACCTTTCTGCTGGCGATCGCCTCATCGGGCTTCTTCAGGTTGGTCGTTCACTGGAGAGGTATGTGGAGGAGTTCGTTGAGCTGGCTTATCTGACTGACTGGCCCGATGCTAATTTAATCGCCCTGTTTTTGGACGGTCTGGATGACAACACTCTCCGTTTCCATGAACCTGATTATCGTCTCTCCTTAAGCGAAACTATCAATTTTATTTTGTTTTTGAATAATTCCAAATTCTATGTGGATGAGTGTTGGTCTCCAGTCCGTCCAGAAACACGGTCGGCTGGGCCAGTTAGTCAGCCTCCGTATTCCTCCGCTTACCCCTCCGGTGAACTTCCTTCCTGCCCCACGCTGGGCCCACACTCTCCTGCTGGGTCCGGAAAGCGGAGGAGGAGGAAAAAACCTGCCGCTCCAGCCCTCTCCGAGGAGGTTCCAACCTCACACGAGCCGCCAAGTGAGGCGGCCTGGCTTATAGACTTTTGGTCTGAGCAAATTTCTCCAGTCTCCGCCGAGCCTGCATCTCCAGTCTCCGCCGCCGAGCCTGCATCTCCAGTCTCCGCCGCCGAGCAAGCAGCGCCAGTCTCCGCCGCCGAGCAAGCAGCGCCAGTCCCCGCCGCCGAGCAAGCAGCGCCAGTCCCCGCCGCCGAGCAAGCAGCGCCAGTCTCCGCCGCCGAGCAAGCAGCGCCAGTCTCCGCCGCCGAGCAAGCAGCGCCAGTCTCCGCCGCCGAGCAAGCATCTCCAGTCTCAGCCGCCGAGCAAGCATCTCCAGTCTCAGCCGCCGAGCCCGTATCTCCAGTCTCAGCCGCCGAGCCCGTATCTCCAGTCTCAGCCGCCGAGCCCGTATCTCCAGTCTCAGCCGCCGAGCCCGTATCTCCAGTCCCAGCCACCGCCGAGCCCTCAGCTCCAGCCGCCGCCGAGCCAGCCGCTCCAGCCGCCGCCGAGCCAGCCGCTCCTAGTATGAACTGTGTTATAGAAGTCTCCAGCACTAAGACTGTTTACCCTCCCTGCCTCCCTCTCCCACCTCCATCCTTTTGTGTTGGCACTGAACCTCCACCTCAAGCCCCCTCGCCCAGATCTCCACCTCGGACCTCTGGGCGATTACCTACACCCTGGCTCCAACCTCCCTCGTCTCCACTATGGCCCATCAGTCCTCCAGCCTCACAAGTCTCCATCCTGCCTCCGCTCACACCTTGGTCCCTCGTCAGCCTGCCCTCCCCTCTGGACTGCACTCCTCCGTCTCCGCTCCGTCCCTCCGTCCCTCATTTCCAGTTGGCTTCCTCACTCCCCCTGGTGTTCACTTTGTTGTCTGTCGTCCTTATTCAACTGCGGCCTTCTGGAGCCCCGGCTGTGCTTCGGTCGGCGGAGCCGCTGGTTCCGCCATCTCCTGCCGGTCCTTCAGCGCCGCCTGGGCTCAACTGCTCTATGGCTTCGGCCCCTAATCCCCCATGGCCGCCTCCGGCTCCTGACCCGCCGTGGCTGCCCGCTGCACCTGACCCGCCGTGGCTGCCCGCTGCACCTGACCCGTCGTGGCTGCCCGCTGCACCTGACCCGCCGTGGCTGCCCGCTGCACCTGACCCTCCATGGCCGCCTTCGGCCCCTGACCCTCCATGGCCGCCTTCGGCCCCTGACCCTCCATGGCCGCCCACGGCTCCTGACCCGCCATGGCCGCCCACGGCTCCTGACCCGCCATGGTGTTTGAGCCTGCCCTGGAGACCTCCACTCCAGTCCACTCCTCCCCCTGCTCCGGTTTGAGGTCTCCAGGGCGCCCGCAGGGGGAGGTACTGTTACAGATCCCTTGTTCCCCTGGACTCCCATGATCCTCCTGTTTCTACACCTGCACTCACTTCCCTCGTCAGCTCCTCATCATCACTCATCACCTGCACCTGGACTCTATTGTTAGCACTCCCTTTATATTGCACTCACTCCCTTCACTCCTCGTCCGTCTTAAATGTTATGTAGATGTGTATGTTGGATACTCCTGGCTTGTTTATATTAAAGTATTGTTCATTATAGTGGAAATCTGTATCTGCCTCATCCCTCTGCACCAGCAACACGTAACATATACAGCCATATCGCACAGCTACGAGTGTGATATTGCGTTTATACAACAGTTCGACGGCACGAGTGTGTAAATAAATAAGAACAACAACGGAGTGTCTTTAAAACCCTCTTTTGTGCAGCACTACTTCCTTCCGCCACGGATTCAAATCTCAATTTGACAGTTGGACCAAGCCTCCGTTACTAATTCTAAAACGTCACTTCAGAACTAGTAACGAAGGAACGTTGAGTCGCTTCATTGAAACACATTGCATTTTGTACAGTATTAGAGAGAGCGAGAGCGAGAGAGAGAGAGAGAGAGAGAGAGAGAGAGAGTAGGCTATTACCTGTGTCTGGTATACTGCATTACATTCATTCTTCAAGTCGATGTCTATAATATTATATCCTTTATACAAGTCCGTTTGAATGTCCGCTGAGGAAAGCGATCTTTGTATTTGTCCTTTTCCGTAACATCCATTACACCACAGCGCTAAAACAACTTCCTTTTGCAAAAGTTCCTTTCAATTTAAAAGTCTCTAGTGCGTCACTGACTCATTCTCCTGTAAAGTGTTGCCGCCATCTAATGGCGTATTAATGTAATGTTCACTGAATCCATATTACTTAATGGACATATTTATATAAAATCATATTTATTAACGATAATATTTAGAACAACAAATAAGCACAACTGTACAGTTCAGTCAAACATAAAGCACTAGTAAAAAATTAGGTCACCATTTACGCTTGTATGTGGGTTTTACAAATATTTAACGAATGAAAAGGATTTTAAAGAGCTTGTGACAAAACCTCCTAACTCCATTGGATCCTCAAACTGTCAATCAAGCCTCATTAATCTGCCTCACCTCCTGAATAAAGTGCGCACGCAGTTTGGACATCTCCTCTGTGCAATGCAAAGGTAAATAAAGATCTGATGTTTGAAAAAAAAATTGTAAAGCATTTTCTTTACTCAAAAAACCATATGTTTATAAAGTTTTATGTTTTACGTTTTTAAAGAGCAGAGAAGAGTCTGATATGTCCCGTCTAATTGTAGCCAATATGCTATATAAGGATGTAACGTAACGTTTATTATTATCAAATTTAATATAGCACAATTCGACTTGCTCTGGAACAAATAATAGATTAATAAGACCAAAGATTGCCCGTTCTATGTACTCAAATTGAATTATGTCTCATGTTTAACCACTATAAGAGCCAGCGGCAAATCCCTGAGGAACTGGCCGAGATGAAGCTGTTCTCGGCGGTTACAGAAGCACTGAACGGCCGCTGACCCACTCGAGCTCGCATCTCCGAAAACGTCAAAACAAATTGTAAAATAGGCGCTGTTATTAAATATGAGTCACATATTTCAGGTCTAAACAACTACATTCTCGCCTAAAAAACTATTAAAACTACAGTTTGTGGTACAAGAAGTAGTATTTGTAAAAATTACGGTTGATTTGATCGGCCGCCATGACGGTCACTTCAAGCGGAGTGATACAAACGGTGAAAAGGCAGTAGGAGTGCTGTTATCACTGAAATATCGCATGGCTATCAGCCAATCAGATTCGAGAACCAGACAGAACTGTTGTATAAATATATATATAAAACCCATAAATTGATTAATAACTGTACAAATTGCTACAGCAATGTGTTTATTCTCCCCTATATTAAGCCATTCTTATTTCTATTTAAAAAATAATAATAACAGAACATGAATCTATCATTTCACCACTTCTATAATTCAGAGTGACATCAAAAACCACAACTGCTTCAAAAGGTTATAAATGTCACAATCAGCTGCTGGGTCATTATTTAGTAGAACAAAAATAACTACATTTTCAGTCTAAATTTAAGTTTTATGTAATTGAATTACATTCAAATTTTCCATCCATTTGGATTACATAGTTTTTACATAAACAAACTAATAAACTTAATGTGATCCATATTTGTAAGTCATATGTAAATTAAATAGGTAAGATTTATGTAATAGTATGCAGAAAAATGGGTTTATATAACACTGCTTAGTGTTCATGTGTGTGCAGACTACTGAGTTAAAGTACCATTGAAGCAGTGTCTGAGTTAATCATCAGCAATGTCAGACGAGATAACAAATACAAATTATTGGCTATACAATAATTTTATTTGTTATTTGTCTTATGATATTGTCAACACCATAAAAAAATGTCACAGTGAAAAATAGGCTAAATGTCACAAAGAAAAATATGCTCAATTAAATGACATCTGTCAATCAAAACTATAGGCTAAGCCACAAATATGAATAAATAAAAACTGTTGGCTAACTAGCTATACTGCAAAATTAAATCTCTTTTTAACATCCACGCAAGAACAGAATGTCGCTGACTGACAAAGGTTTCATGTTTCTCCTCCAGAATCTGACCACAATAGCTGAATGTTTTCTCTGAAGGTGAACTTGTGGCCGGGGTGCAGAGAACATATCTTGCCAGGTTGAGGGCAGGGAACTGTTAACTGTTTGAATGCCACCACTGCAAAAAGTTTTGCACAATGCACAAATACGTGTTATACAGTACAATCCTTGTGCAGCTATTGATTAGAATTAGTCACTAAGGACTTACATTATGAAACAGAAATTAAAAACATAATAAACAAAATATTTAAGGTTAGGAATCAATGCATACAATTTTATCAGTAGCTGTGATCATGGCAACAAGTAATATGAATAGGTTTTCCCCTCTGGGGTGATAGTATCATGGAAACACATTTGAACCACATATTAAAAGGTGAAGGCTGGTAAAAATTCTTCAGTGAAGACTGTGACTTTATCAAGCAACATATGAATCAGATCTTTAAAGCAATAAATCATCTACCTTAGTAATAACAGAATACATCTCCAGTGAGTATGTGCTGCTTTATTAGACATTCAACTAATACTAGGTCACTACCAAGTATTTCAAAACTATACAATATGTTTCTAAGACCATCAACATTTCTATTTATATGTAATACATTAAAGTGTTTCCATGTTTTGCAAAAATTCTGATTGATTTTCCTTATTAGCACATGTAAAATAGCGTGGACTGTGATATTTGTTCAGACAACAAGCATTGTAAACTGTCATATAGGCCTACCTGTACAAGTTTATGTTTACAGTATTTCCATGAGATGTCTGGCTGTTACTCTGTTTGCAGGGTTTGTTTAGAACAAGCAATGGACAATCTGACATTCAGACACAGCATTCTTCTAGTGGAGGGACTTCAAGTTACACCTCAGTCTACCTATGCTGTTTTCATCCTGCTTCTTTTGGTTTATGTCTTCATAATGGTTTCCAATATTGCACTTGTAATTCTGATCTCAACAGAGAAGAATCTTCATCATCCTATGCATTTCCTGTTCTGTAACTTGCCACTGAACGATATATTAGGGACCACTGTCATTTTGCCACGCTTATTGCAGGACATTTTAAAAGAAACTTCAGAGCGCTATATCACATATGTGGAGTGTGTAGTTCAAGCCTATTTTGTGCATATTTTTGTAGCAGCATGTCACTATGTTCTTATAATTATGGCCTTTGACAGATATGTGGCTATATGTAATCCATTGCGATACACGGCAATAATGACCAATAAAATGGTTATTAAACTATCAGCATCAGCCTGGGGGCTGTCAGTACTTATGGTATCAATTCTGATAGGACTCACTGTGCGTCTGTCTCACTGCAGATCTAAAATTGAAAACCCTTTCTGTGACAATGCCTCACTTTTTAAACTCTCCTGTGATGATGGTGTGGTTGTTAATAATGTGTATGGAATCATTTATACTGTGGTTTTATTTACCTTCTCAATTTTGTCTGTATTTATAACATATGGCAAGATTGCTACTGTATGCATAACCAGCAAAAACAAAGCACTCAACAGCAAAGCCATAAAAACCTGCAGCACTCATTTAGCTGTTTATTTAATCATGCTTGTTTCTGGCTCCACTTTTATTTTTCTTCATCGTTTCCCTCTCTACTCTGAGAGCAGGAAACTAGCTAGTATAATGTTTCACATTGTGCCACCAGGATTAAATCCTTTAGTATATGGTTTACAAACCAAAGAAATAAGACAGAAGTTTGCAAAGTTTTGGTGCAGAGAAAAAGGAATGTCTTAATTTATTATGTCATTAAATTAATATTCATTGGTATCAGAACTTAATGTGTAAAGTCAGTAACTGGAATACATACAAAGCATTAGTATCAGTATAGGTCTTTAGTAACTTCTTGAGAACTTTTTTTAGTACTTAGAACTTTAAATCAGTGTCCTCACATGGCAAGGTTTTACAATATTTTTATTACAGTAAAGGATCTACGTATATATCCTAAATTGTACTGAACATAATTTCCTTGTACACTTTTTCATTTATAAAATCTACAGAATAAAATAAGTATGTTTCTTAATCGAGTATGTATCATTATCGCACCTCACACAAATCAAATGCTAAAGGGATAGTCCTTCTTTGAGTTTAGCAAAACTTTAATGTTTCAGTTTTTATAATAATAATAATAATAATAATAATAATAAAACATTTAATATAATGTTTGTATACTACAGAAGGCAGGAACAATGCATAGAATAGGTTCTACACCAACTATCAAGTCATTCCCTCAATGTTAATTTATTTTCAAATAATTTTAACAAGATCATATTCATTAATATTCATTTAGAATATAGACAAACCTTATATTACTGTAATTGTCTAGATTGACAATGTGTTTAATCTGCCCTATATTAAACCATTCTTTTTTCTATTTAAAAAAATAATAATAACAGAACATGAATCTATCATTTCACCACTTCTATAATTCAGAGTGACATCAAAAACCACAACTGCTTCAAAAGGTTATAAATGTCACAATCAGCTGCTGGGTCATTATTTAGTAGAACAAAATAACTACACTCAAAAAAATATTTCAGTCTAAATTTAAGTTTTATGTAATTGAATTACATTCAAATTTTCCATCCATTTGGATTACATAGTTTTTACATAAACAAACTAATAAACTTAATGTGATCCATATTTGTAAGTCACATGTAAATGAAATAGGTAAGATTTATGTAATAGTATGCAGAAAAATGGGTTTGCGGACTACTGAGTTAAAGTACCATTGAAGCAGTGTCTGAGTTAATCATCAGCAATGTCAGACGAGATAACAAATATAAATTATTGGCTATACAATAATTTTATTTGTTATTTGTCTTATGATACTGTCAACACCATAAAAAAAAAGTCACAATGAAAAATAGGCTAAATGTCACAAAGAAAAATATGCTAAATTAAATGACATCTGTCAATCAAAACTATAGGCTAAGCCACAAATACGAATAAATAAAAACTGTTGGCTAACTAGCTATACTGCAAAATTAAATATCTTTTTAACTTCCATACAAGAACAGAATGTCGCTGATTGACGATGGTTTCATGTCTCTCCTCCAGAATCTGACCACAATAGCTGAATGTTTTCTCTGAAGGTGAACTTGTGGCCGGGATGCAAAGAACATATCTTGCCAGGTTGAGGGCAGGGAACTGTTAACTGTTTGAATGCCACCACTGCAGAAAGTTTTGCACAATGCACAAATACTTGTTATACAGTACTTACATTATGAAAAAGAAATTAAAAACATAATAAACAAAATATTTAAGGTTAGGAATCAATGCATACAATTTTATCAGTAGCTGTGATCATGGCAACAATTAATATGAATAGGTTTTCCCCTCTGGGGTGATAGTATCATGGAAACACCTTTGAACCACATATTAAAAGGTGAGGGCTGGTAAAAATTCTTCAGTGAAGACTGTGACTTTATCAAGCAACATATGAATCAGATCTTTAAAGCAATAAATCATCTACCTTAGTAATAACAGAATACATCTGCAGTGAGTATGTGCCGCTTTATTAGATATTCAACTAATACTAGGTAACTACCAAGTATTTCAAAACTATACAACATGTTTCTAAGACCATTGACATTTCTATTTATATGTAATACATTAAAGTGTTTCCGTGTTTTGCAAAAATTCTGATTGATTTTCCTTATTAGCACATGTAAAATAGTGTGAACTGTGAAATTTGTTCAGACAACAAGCATTGTAAAATGTCATACACTGTAAAAAATGACCGTGATTTTAAGAGTAAAAGACTGTAAAAATGCTGCGGTGAAAAACTGTCAATTGGTTTACAGAAAGTTTCCGTACTAAATACGGTGAATAACTATAATAGATCTAACAGTACATTTAATGTAATTTTACGGTAAAATACCGTTAAATTCACAGTTTTTGGAAGTGAAAAATAACAATTCATTGTAAAATTTACAGTGAAAAACCGTAAATTGACATTCCCACAATTCCCTGCGTGACACTTCACATTTGATATATTTTCGTTTAAATAACTCTGTTTCTTCTTAGTTTTTCTCATTTTTTTCTAATCAGTTATGTACATTAGGGTTTTATGTTACATCTAATATTGTTAAATTAATGTTTATTGTATTTTTAAAATTTCATGCATGTTACCATGATGGTGTTTAGTGTGTGTGTGTGTGTGTGTGAATGACACTGTGTGCACCTTCTATATGTTAGTGTTGTTCTTCTCAGCTTGTGGAAAATCTGCTTGTGATGAACTTTGATTCATCATGTGACTCTCATCACCACTGTGTTTGGTGACTGTCAGTGTATTATAAAGGTACAAAACAGATATTAGTACTTCATTAGGTTGGTAAATTAACATTATATCAGTTAATGAAATACGTCATTTTACCGTAAATTTAACAGATTTTTTTTTTTTACGTTGCTACTGTATTTTTTACGGTAAAGTTCTGGCAACCACAGCTGCCGTTTTTTTACTGTAAATTTTACTGGGATTTTTTTTACAGTGTATTTACGTAGTGGAGGGGAAGGGAGGATCGGACTCCGTTGTTAAATGACAAAAGTAGTGTAGAGTGCGTCATTTGGGACGCAACTATTGTTTTTGAATTTTGAATCTCGCGTGAACGTGAATATGAGACGAGATTGTTTCGGGTCAGTGCAGCTCAACTTGCAAGTGCTGTTTTTTGGCGTAGACGTGCCAGAGGTGGTTAGTGCTTGCCTCAAACACACCACTACAAGTCAATTAACCATTGTAAGGACTTAGAAAACTATTTATGAAGGTAAAAAAGTTACTTAGTTCTGCTTTAATGCCAGAGGTATAAGAAACCAACTGAAAAGAAAATATTTAGTTTTGTATTGTCAAAGCAAAGGTGCAGAATTTTACTTCATTCAGGAGTCTCATGATTGTGGTGCAGATGTAACTTTTTGGAGAAGTCAGTGGGGGAATGATGTTTGGTTCTCTTTTGGTACTAACAAATCTGCAGGAGTAGTTATATTAAAATGTAAATTCAAAGGATGCATTCACAGTAAGCAAACAGATACTGAAGGAAGATGGATAATTCTACATGTTAGTATTGATCTTTCTCAATTTATTATAGTAAATGTTTATGCCACAAATAATAAGCGGAAGAATAATCATTTGTTTTTAACAATTGAGAGTAAAATCAACCAATTGTGTTCTAAATTTCCTTGCAATGATCATTTGGGGTGGGGACTTATACTGTTATGGATGAAGAAATAGACTGGTGGCCCCCTAAAAACAATGAAAAAACATGTGAATTAAAAAACATATGCGCAAGATTGGATCTTTTGGATATCTGGAGATATACTTACCCACACCAACAAATGTATATCTGGAGCAATAATGATTTGACTAAACAATCTCGTATTGATTTTTGGCTATTTTCTGCAAATAGTGCAGATGATGTTGATAAATAAAAACTCTAATAAAAACTTGTTAGAGAATGAATGGTTTAAAAATAAAGCCACTAAAATTATAGGAAAATATTGGAAATGGGCATGTATCTTCAATAAATTTGGTCACAATTGGGAATTAATGGAATTTGAAATACGAAGCATAGCTATGAGTATAAGGAAAAAATTGCTAAAGTAAAAAAAGAAAATGAATTGAAGAAATAATGGAATTATCCAGTAAACAAATATTAACAAATGAAGAACTTAAACAAATGGCTTCCTTGCAATTACAATTAGACAAAGCTAAAGGTGCTTTTATAAGGAGTAGACAGAAGTGGATGGAACAAGGTGAGAAAAATACAAAATGTTTTATCAATTTAGAAAATTATATGTAAACTCATGATTAATAATAAGGCATGAGAAAACAATAAAGGTAACGCTGAATATGTCACCCAGTTTTATAAAAATCTATACACTTCAGACCCTTATAATGATAGAGAAACAGATTTATTTTTGAGTAACATTTCTGACGCAAAAAAGAAAATAGATGAAGAATTTAAATTATTTTGTGACAAAGATATTATTCTAGAAGAGGTAAAAAAAAAAATGTATTGTAGGCTTGAAAAATATAATAAGTCTCCAGGGAACAATGGGCTTACCAGTGAATTCTATAAGATGTTCAGGTTTCAGTTATGTCCTTTTTAGCAGCCATGTTTAAAGAATCCATTGAATGTGGGGAATTACCTGCAACTCTCAAACAAGGACGTATTACAATTATTCCTAAGTCGAATAAGGATAAACTTTACATTGACAACTGGAGACCAATTACCCTTCTGAATAATGATCCTAAACTTTTTGCTCTAGTTTTTGAAAAAAGATTAAAGAAAGGTCTAGAAGAGATCATTGAGGAAGAACAGTCAGGGTTTATGACTGGGAGACATATCAGTAATAATATCAGATTAATTTTAGATATGATTGATTACAATTGCTGTACAGTATACCAACAGATTCTTTTATGCTATTCATAGACTTTTACAAAGAATTTGATACCGTGAGTCATGAGTTTATGTTCAAATGTGTTCAACATTTTGGTTTCGGAGATAACCAATTCATCATTTATAAAACATTAACAGATATTAGTAAACCATTTATAAATACAGCTATAAATGCTTTGTTCTTGATTTATAAGCATATCTATAACGAGTTTAATAATTGTATTTTCATACTTTATTACATTATTCACAAACCAGTTACTTAGGAGTTGTCAGTGGTTCATAAAATCATTCAGGAAGTGTAAGTAAATGATTAATAAAATATTTAAATGAACATTTATGCATCTTATTATTTAGACATATAGTATTAGTTATTTAGTGTGTTAATAATTGCTAGGATATTTGTTTACTGTGTTCGCGTGGCAAATCACGTTTGTTCTCGTTTCGCTCTGAGTCAGTAAGGCGTAGTATTTAAACAGTTGTAATTTAGCATTCATTAGAGAAAATCATTCAAGCTACAAGCATTCAAGCTACAAGAGGATCTGCATACTGTAAGTGTTTTGTGTTGTTTCTAGTTTGATTTTAGTGCTGTGTAGTTGCTAGGAAGTGTGTTTACTGTGTTCGCGTGGCAAATCGCGTTTGTTCTCATTTCGCTCTGAGTCAGTAGGCTAGGATTACCCCACTGCTTAAAAAACCCACTCTGAATCCAGCACTTTTAGAAAACTACAGACCAGTATCCCTTCTTCCTTTCATTGCTAAGACACTTGAGAGTGTTGTATTCAACCAACTGTCTACTTATCTCACACAGAACAACCTCCTTGACAACCACCAGTCTGGTTTCAAGAGTGGCCACTCAACTGAGACTGCCTTGCTCTCAGTCTCACTCTGAAGCCCTGAGACTGGCACAAGCGACTTTAAAATCATCAGTACTCATCTTGCTGGATCTGTCTGCTGCTTTTGACACAGATAACCACAAGATCCTCCTGTCAACACTCATGTCGAAGGGCATCTCGGGAACCGCACTCCAGTGGTTCAAGTCTTACCTCTCAGGTATCTTGGAGAGGTGAGGTGTCCAAGTCACATCATCTTGCTACTGGGGTACCTCAGGGCTCCATGCTTGGACCACTTCTCTTCTCCATCTACATGTCATCGCTAGGATCTGTCATTCAGGATCATGGTTTCTCCTATCACTGTTATGCTGATAACACACAACTCTACCTCTCATTTCAACCAGATGATCCGACGGTTGCTGGTCGCATCGCAGCCTGCCTGACAGCCATTTCTGCCTGGATGAAGGACCACCACCTTCAACTCAACCTTGCAAAAACGGAACTGCTTGTGGTCGGTGCCAACCCAACACTTCATAATAACCTTTCAATTCAACTTGGGTCATCAACCATTACTCCTTCCAGGACAGCCAGGAACCTTGGAGTGGTGATGGATGATTGTTTAAGCTTCACAGATCATGTTGCGGCAACGGCCCGGTCCTGCAGATTTGCCTTGTTCAACATCAGGAAGATTAGACCCTTCCTATCGGAGCATTCCACACAAATTCTTGTCCAAGCTCTTGTTATATCCAAACTGGACTACTGTAATGCTCTCTTGGCTGGCCTTCCAGCATGCACTGTCAAGCCTCTACAACTGATCCAGAATGCTGCAGCAAGACTGGTCTTCAACGAACCGAAGAGAGCGCACGTCACTCCTATCTTCATCAGTCTGCATTGGCTGCCAGTAGCTGCTCGCATCCAATTCAAGGCTCTGATGTTTGCCTACAGAACGGCCGCTGGCTCTGCACCTCTGTACCTTAACTCACTACTTCAGACTTATGCGGCCTCCAGAAACTTGTGTTCTGCAAGTGAACGGCGCCTTTTGGTGCCATCACAAAGGGGCACAAAATCACTCACACGGACCTTCTCCGGGTCTGTTCCTGACTGGTGGAATGACCTGCCACGCTCTATCCGAGCAACTGAGTCTCTAGCCATTTTCAAAAAAATGCTAAAGACGTATCTTTTTCGTCAGCACCTGACCCAGTAATAGTAGCACTTACCTTGATCTATATTCTTCTTCCATCTATTTGTGTATTTATAAAAAAAATAAAAAATCCTTGCTACGAGCACTTTACTGACATAACTGTGACTTCACACAGCGCTTACATACTGTTGCTCTCATGTTGATTTGATTGATTCTACTATTCTCATTTGTAAGTCGCTTTGGATAAAAGCGCCTGCTAAATGACTAAATGTAAATGTAAATGCTTTATTAACACATATTCCTAGTGTCAAAACTACCTCAGTACTAACTTTAAAACATTAGAGAACAGCAGTGCAGAAGATCACTGAACCTTTAAATCTCATTTATAAAAGCATACATAGTCCTCACTTTAGATGAGCTCACAAAAATAGTTACCTAACCACTTCTAAATGTTTTATAATTACCTGAATTAATCATGAATTACAGTAGGAATATGTTTTAATAAAGCATTTATTAACACACTAAGTAATTATTACTATATGTCTTAATAAGATGTATAAATGTGTTACAGTCTGGTTGTTGCAGAGAAGAAGCTTCAATGGACTTCTACTGAACATGGGTATTTATTGAACAAAGGAACAGGAACACAACCAAACACACTAGCAAACAATAAGAACAGACAATGAGTGCTGGGGAGTGAATCCATTGTA
The DNA here is from genome assembly GCF_018812025.1 of Megalobrama amblycephala. Classification (NCBI taxonomy): domain Eukaryota; kingdom Metazoa; phylum Chordata; class Actinopteri; order Cypriniformes; family Xenocyprididae; genus Megalobrama; species Megalobrama amblycephala. Next base: position 19,393,447 of record NC_063061.1, on the reverse strand, counting down.
AAGGGTGTGCAGATGATGAAGTCCAGGTGCAGGTGATCAGTGATGATAGAGAGATGACGAGGGAGTGAGTGCAGGTGTGGAAACAAGGAGGATGATGGGAAATGGAGTCCAGGACAGAAGGGAACTGTGACAGTATTAGAGAGAATTAGAGCAGGCTCGTGGAGTACTGGAGCTGACATGTGGAGAATTAGAGCGGGCTCGTGGAAAACTGGAGCAGGCCCTTTGAGAACTGGTGCTTGCTCATGGAGAACTAGAGCTTGGTGTATTTGTGAAGCATACTGTTTAAATAATACAGTAAAAGAGGTTACATTTAAAATTGTACATGGTATATATCCAGTTAAAAGTGTGTTAGAGAGGTTTAATTTAGAGATTGATTATTCATGTGATTTTTTTTCAATGGAAAAAGAATCGTCTCGGTTACGTATGTAACCCTCGTTCCCTGAAGGAGAGAACGGAGACGTACGTCAGTAGTGACCGACGAATTGGGATATCACTTAGAGAGCCCTATCATCTTCGTGTAAACTAAAACAAGCCAATGGAATTGGCGTGCGAATTTTGCATAATGCGCACCGCCCCCGACAGGTGTATATAAATAGGAAGCGGATGCAATCGCACTCTGTTTTTCGCTGAGGAGACAACTGGTGTCCGCACTACAGCGAGGGTACAGAAACTGTGGCGACGGGACGTACGTCTCCGTTCCCTCCTTCAGGGAACGAGGGTTACATACGTAACCGAGACGTTCCCTTTCAGTCGGTCACGTTCGACGTACGTCAGTAGTGACCGACGAATTGGGATCCCAACTAAAGCGCCACAGTTACGAAACCCCTTCCAGTGCCCAGCGCAAGCTCAGCCGCCCATAGCACCGGCTGACGGTGAAGGGGGCGAGCTTACACCGAGAGAGTCTACTGCTGTCTAACCACTACCCACTAAGTAACTAGACTACACTGGGGAAGCGAACCCGTAAGGGACGCTGCGGATACCACTACCTACCCAATGGGGGAGGAGTTTACGTGGGAATACACATATGGACTGGCCCGGGGGGCAGTACGCATATGGAGTCCCTGGGATGGCTCCACCTGGTTAGGGGGAGACTCATCTGACAGGTGACAGCAGAGCTGGCTCTGCTAAGGGAAAGACACGGACTCGGCCCGTAGGGAGTTTTAAACCGTGGACAATTACACATATGGGACTGCTCACGTAGAGGGGTCACGACATATGGGCCCCAGCGAGAGGCGCACCATTCGACGAACAGGTTCCACTTCAACGCATAGAGACTCCTAGTGGAAGGAGCTCTAGCGGAAGTGATGGTGTCTACGACAGCTTGCGGGAGATCACTCAGAACCTCCGCATCCTGTCCAGGGACCACACGTGGAGGTTCCATAGATCGGGACGCGGGTGCCACAGGGTGCCCCGTCTCTGAGTCAGGAGGTCCTTCCTCAGAGGAATCGGCCAGGGAGGGGCTGTCGCGAGGAGAATGAGGTCTGAGAACCAGGTCCGAGTGGGCCAATACGGAGCCACTAACAGAACCTGCTCCCCGTCCTCCCTGACCTTGCACAGGAGTTGTGCGAGAAGGCTCACTGGGGGAAACGCATATTTGCGCAGACCCGGGGGCCAGCTGTGTGCCAGGGCATCCGTGCCGAGCGTGCCGCCGGTCAGGGAATAGAATCACTGGCAGTGGGCAGTTTCCGGGGAGGCAAACAGGTCTACCTGGGCCTCGCCGAAACGCTGCCAAATCAGCTGAACCGCCTGGGGGTGGAGCCGCCACTCGCCCGCAAGTGGAGGCTGCCGTGACAGCTCGTCGGCTGCACGGTTGAGCACACCTGGGACATGAGTGGCCCGAAGGGACCTCAGATGCTTCTGACTCCACAACAAGAGATGGCGGGCGAGTTGCGACATGCGACGGGAGCGTAAACCACCTTGATGGTTGATGTACGCAACGGCCGCAGTGCTGTCCGAGCGGACCAGTACGTGCTTGTCTGACAGCAGCTCCTTGAAGCGGCCCAGTGCAAGACGTACTGCTAGCAACTCCAGGCAATTGATATGCCAATGCAGCTGAGGCCCCGTCCAAAGACCCGACACTGCATGCCCGTTGTACGTGGCCCCCATCCCGTGGCAGAGGCATCTGTGGAGACCACAGCATGCCTGAACACTTGTTCCAGGGGTACTCCGGCCCGCAGGAACGAAGGGTCCGACCACCGGACAAGGGTGCGGCGGCAGCTCGGTGTCACGGGGACACGGAGCGTGCCGCGCTGCCACGCCCATCTCGGGACCCGGCTGCGGAGCCAGTGTTGAAGCGGTCTCATATGGAGCAATCCGAGCGGCGTGACCGCGGCTACAGATGCCATATGCCCCAGGAGCCTCTGAAAATCTTTCAGTGGAGCCGCTGTCCTGCGCTTGAGCGAGCTCAGGCAGTTCAACACCGCCTGGACGCGCGCCTCGGTGAGACGCGCAGTCCGTGCGACCGAGTCTAGCTCGAGACCGAGATAAGAGATCCTCTGCCCGGGGGCGAGTTTGCTCTTGTCCCAGTTGACCCGAAGACCCAACCGGCTGAGGTGAGCTAAAACCATGTCCCTGTGTTCGCACAACTGCTCTCGCGAGCTGGCCAGGATCAGCCAGTCGTTGAGATAGTTGAGAATACGAACGCCCTGTTCCTTGAGGGGAACAATGGCCGCCTCCGCAACCTTCGTAAAGACGCGGGGTGACAGGGCCAGCCCGAAGGGTAGGACTTTGTACTGATATGCCCGACCCTCGAACGCAAACCGGAGGAAGGGTCTGCGTCGAGGCAGAATCGAGACATGAAAGTACGCGTCCTTCAGGTCTATTGCTGCAAACCAATCCCGGGGACGGACGCATTCGAAAATGCGCTTCTGCGTGAGCATCTTGAACGGCATCTTGTGAAGATACCGGTTCAGGACGCGCAGATCCAGGATTGGCCGTAGCCCACCACCCTTCTTTGGTACAATGAAGTAGGGGCTGTAGAACCCCGACTTCATATCGGCTGGAGGGACCGGCTCGATTGCATCCTTCGCCAGGAGGACAGCAATCTCCGCCCGGAGAACAGGTGCACTGTCCAACGACACCTGAGTGAAGTGGACACCCCTGAAAACCGGGGGATGCCGGGCGAACTGAATCGCATAGCCGAGTCTGATAGTGCGAATGAGCCAGCGGGACGGGCTGGGAAGCGTGCTCCACGCCTCCAGACTCCGAACCAGCGGGACCAAAGGCACCACAGACGCACCGGGGGTGGGGCAGCAAGGCAGAGAGGGACCCGACTCGGACGGCATGGGAGCGGCCCGGAGTGAGGTCGGACTCTGCGAGGCAGCAGTGCGAATGGGAGACGGCGCACGGGACGCTGTCTGCGCCATCACACTGCCGCCTGCTGGCGAATGGGGAGGGCGCTGCCAGCGGTGAGGCGGGGCCTGGCACACTGGCAGACACACCTTGTTGTGACCTGGAGTTTGAGGAAACTGCTCTTTTTGTGAAAAAGTGGGTACCGCTGGACTCCGGAGAGCCAGCGGCGGTTGTTTGACAGACGACACAAATTTCCCCGACCCTCCTCCGGGGGTGGGAGAGATGGTGGAAAACTCTCCCGAAGAGCAAGATCCTTCCCCTCCAGGTTGCCCGTCTCAGGGCCGTGACTTCTTTTTACGCTTGCCACCTGGTTTAGCTGAGACGGGCTGGGCACCACGCCTGCGACCGGCACCCTGCTGCCTGGCTGGTGTAGGCTGCTGCTTTGCTGTTTTAGCAGGGGCGGAGGACGATGCAGGCGGGCGCCCTCGGCGACGAGCGGGCTGAGGCTGAGCCACGGGCGGCTGGGTGGAGGCAGCAGCGGACCGCCGTGGCATGACGTGACTGATAGCCTCAGCCTGCTTCTGTGCAGCGGAGAACTGTTGGGCGAAGCTCTCCACCGCGTCGCCGAATAGGCCGACCGGGGACACGGGGGAATTTAGGAACCGCTGCTTGTCGGTATCCCGCATGTCCGCCAGGGTCAGTCAGAGGTGGCGTTGCTGGACTACCAAGGTAGACATCGCATGACCAACAGCGCGTGCTGTCACCTTCGTTGCCCGGAGGGCAAGGTCAGTGGCAGCGCGCAGCTCCCCAAGCAGCTGTTGGTCAGGACCTTCCTGGGGCATCTCCGACAGCGCCTTTGCTTGGTAAACCTGCAAGAGGGCCATCGCGTGCAGGGCGGAGGCAGCCTGCCCACAGGAACTGTAAGCTTTCTCAGTCAGACCGGCTGAGAACTTACAGGCCCGGGATGGGAGACGCGGCTCACCACGCCAGCCAGTGGCCGTTGGACACAACTGCATCGCAACGGACCGCTCGACTGGTGGGATCCTCGCGTACCCCCTGGCTACCCCGCCGTCCAGGGAGGTGAAGGCGGACGCGGGGCCAGGCCTGGTACGGGCACTATACGGTGTCTGCCAAGACCTGGTCACCTCATCATGCACCTCCGGGAAGAAAGGCATTGGGGCGGGACGCTGGGGCTGACCAGCGCGACCCCCCCCCAAGTACCAATCATCCAGCCGAGATGGGCCGGGACAGGGTGGAGGGTTCCACTCAAGCCCGACGCACAAGGCGGCCCGAGAGAGCACAGCCAAGAGTTCGGGATCCGACTCGGGCAACGCTACCGTCCCGGAGGGCGGCAGCGCGTCCGGATCTTCCTCCCCCGAATTCTCAAACTCGCCTTCCGACGCAGCGATCGACATCTGATCCTCCGCCGGCGCACCAAAGGTAACGGCTGGACAGTCCGAAGAGGGCCCAGCGGAAACCAACGGCGGCAAGATGGGTTGCGGTGCTAACGAGGGGGCAGGGGCCCGCGGAGCGTTTCCGCTCGGCGGGGGAGCCCTGACTGTTATCCTCAGGTCGCCCTCCCTATACAGCGTCGTACCGTCATTCCGGTTCCCGGGGCCGGAAAAAGCTGTAAAGCTTTCGTCTGTAAAGCTCTTTTAGAAGGGGAAGTCAACTCACTCGTGCTGAAGCACCCAGGGAGCGACGCGATGTGTCAGGTACACCACTCCCTGACACACCGAGGAACCGGCCCAAATCGCTACACACACACTCTTTGTGTTGCTGTGAAAACAGCAGTTTTAGAGCTTATAGCTCAGCTCCTCGGACACTCGCGACCTCGCTGAACGTGCCCTCTCACCAGCACCGATAGCTTGCTGTAATCCTCTTCTGAGGCAATGTTTTAGAATAAAACAAACGAAGAAAGGAGTCTTCTAAACAGGACACCAGTGAATGGCTCCGAAGCGAAAGACAGAGTGCGATTGCATCCGCTTCCTATTTATATACACCTGTCGGGGGCGGTGCGCATTATGCAAAATTCGCATGCCAATTCCATTGGCTTGTTTTAGTTTACACGAAGATGATAGGGCTCTCTAAGCGATATCCCAATTCGTCGGTCACTACTGACGTACGTCGAACGTGACCGACTGAAAGGGAACTATTGTTTATCTGTTTTGTAATTGTATATACAAAAAGATTTTTTGGGTGAATGTGGAAAATTTAATCAGAAGAAAAACTTGTTATATTTAAATAATAATTTGAATATATGCATGTATTATTCCAATGAAAATAATAATAATAATAGTTTTACTTTTATTGTACAGCTGTTTATTATTATTATTTTGGGGAAAATTTCATATACACAAGAAGAAATGGTCAGGATCCAAGCCAAATTTTATTCATTTTCTTCAGGAGACAAAGGACTAGTGCAGTCCTTTGTGCAGGACTTGGAGAACATTATAAATAAAAAAATGAATATTCAGTTATATATTTAATATATATAACTGTTATATATATTATATATATTAACAGTTATATATATAATATATTTTTAAGGAATATTCAGTTTTTGATTAATGGATCAATGTTTTGTACGCTCTGGTATGTGTTTTTCTGTGTATTGATATGTAAATTTCTGTATATTATTGCATATTTCTCTGGTTAATAAAAAAAAAAAATAAATAAATAAATAAAAAAAAAACTTACAACACTTAAAACATCTACTGACCATAACTTATAAAACACTGCAGTTTAACCACTTCCACTCCATATTTTGGATTTCCCCCTGAACCATGACCATGATCTCAACATCTTAAACAAAAGAAAAAATCAGTTGTTAGTTTCGTGTTTACATTGTAATAATATACATTTCACAAATAAAAATGTAGATTTACTCAAATTACATAATTTTATTGAAGTCTGCAACAGCCTAGGTCCAAAGTCTGTCCTGGAGGGCCACTGTCCTGCAAAGTTTAACTCCAACTTGACTCAACACACCTGCCTGGAAGTTTCTATTATGCCTAATGAGACCTTGATTAGCTGGTTCAGGTGTGTTCAATTGGGGTTGGAGCCAAACTTTGCAGGACAGTGGCCCTCCAGGAACAGCATTGGACAACCCTGGCCCAGGAGGAATTCAGAAAGGAGGTTTTTCAGGAAAAAAACTAAAAAAAAAAAAAAAAGAAAGAATTTTGTTTCAAGCCATTACAGCACCACCTAGTGTTGAACAGCTGTGTACCTAAGTAGCTGCGCACATTTGGAACCATTCTGCCAAGTTGGAATCTTTACGATTTACAGGTGCATCTCAATAAATTAGAATGTCGTGGAAAAGTTAATTTATTATAGTAATTCAACTCAAATTGTGGAACTCGTGTATTAAATAAATTCAGTGCACACAGACTGAAGTACTTTAATTCTTAGCTTCTTTTAATTGTGATGATTTTGGCTCACATTTAACAAAAACCAACCAATTCACTATCTCAATAAATTAGAATACTTCATATGATCAATAAAAAAAGGATATTTTAAACAGAAATGTCAGGCTTCTGAAAAGTATATTCATTTCTATGCACTCAATGCTTGGCTGGGCCTCCTTTTGCATGAATTACTGCATCAATGCAGCGTGGCATGGAGGCAATCAGCCTGTGGCACTGCTCAGGTGTAATGGAAGCCCAGGTTGCTTTGATAGTAGCCTTCAGGTCATCTTCATTGTTGGGTCTGGTGTCTCTCATCTTCCTTTTGACAATACCCCATAGATTCTCTATGGGGTTCAGGTCAGGTCAGTTTGCTGGCCAATCAAGCACAGTAACACCATGGTCATTGAACCAGCTTTTGGTACCTTTGGCAGTGTGGGCAAGTGCCAAATCCTGCTGGAAAATGAAATCAGCATCTCCATAAAGCTTGTCAGCAGAAGGAAGCATGAAGTGCTCTAAAATTACCTGGTAGATGGCTGCATTGACTGTGGACTTCAGAAAACACAGTGGACCAACAACAGCAGATGACATGGCAGCCCAAATCATCACTGACTGTGGAAACTTCACACTGGACTTCAAGCAACATGGTTTCTGTGCCTCTCCACTCTTCCTCCAGACTCTGGGACCTTGATTTCCAAATGAAATGCAAAATTTACTTTCATCTGAAAAGAGGACTTTGGACCACTGAGCAACAGTCCAGTTCTTTTTTTCCTTAGCCCAGGTAAGAAGCTTCTGACGTTGTCTTTGGTTCAGAAGTGGCTTAGTACATGGAATGTGACAGTTGTAGCCCATTTCCTGAAGACGTCTGTGTGCGGTGGCTCTTGATGCACTGACTCCATCTTCAGTCCACTCCTTTTGAAGCTGTCCTAAGTTCTTAAATCTAGTGCTGTAGTACTCGAGTCCGGACTTGGACTCGAGTCTGGACTCGAGACGTTTTTCTGTTGTCTCGGACTCATCTCGGACTCGTTGATATTTGCACTCGGACTTGTCTTGGACTTGGTCATTGGTCTCGCCAAAAGTTCTAGTTGGTCTCGACCGAGTCCAGCAGGTCAGTCTCACTTCTTACCGATTCCGAGCCGATCTTTTTTGTTACCAGCGGCACAGGCAATAATGTCAGCTGCGCGTTCTCGCTCTCTTCTCTCACGGTGAAGTGACACACATTGGCGCGGGCGCCTCCTCTCTCTCTCTCGTCTCAAGCCTTGTTTACACTGCACGCGTCTGCGGTGCATTATGGCTCTGACAAGGTTCTGTTCCGTCCTCTGAGTGCTGTCAACTCACACCAGAAGCATTTCAGAAGTGATGTGGCTGGATTCGCGAGACCACTAAATTTGCCTGTCTGACGTTGTTTTCGTTGATTTTTCATGTTTTTAATGGCTAAATTGTTATATTTTGTGCAGTTTTCATCATCGATATGGCTATGGAGCGAATAAGCCACGCTCACTTGGGTAAAATTGGTTTTATATTCGCACATTCGGACTTCTGATAAATTCAGACTTTCCAATAAATGTGCAATAAATTAATGTTTGCAAATTTTAAGCAGCGGCATGATATTGACAACCAACGATTGTCAACTTACAACATTTTTCACAGTCGATCAAAATAGGCAAGTATTGTTTTAATGGCATATTTACTTGTGAATGTCCACTGAATGTCCAATGTAGTGTGATTAACAAGGCTATTGAATACGGATGTCCGAATGTGCGAATATAAAACCAACTTTACCCAAGTGCCACGCTCAGTCTCAAACAGAGACGGAAGTCAAACAGAGTCACAATGACCAAAATGATTGACTTACTGCGCTTAAAAGATCAAATACATACAAAATTATGTCAAAATGCAATTATTCAGATAAACACAGTCAGTTTTGGATCGTTAATTAGCTAAGAAAAAGAACGCATGTTGTGTAACAGTATTGGGTCCATTCATAAACTCTTAAAGGGACAGCAGTCCAATATTCCTGCTGCTGTCTGTCATGTTATTTAAAGAACAAAAGACAAAAAAAATCACTTTCTGCTCTTGACTGAATACGTTTTTAACTTCAATGGTAAGAATAAATCTGTATTTAATATTTACAATAAAAAATACAGAAATTAAGGTAACCAACGTGGATGTGTTATTTTACATTTGATTACTTTAATTTCTGTAGTATTTCTTATCTAAATAAAAACCTACTTAACCTGAAAAACTTAGTTCCCTTTCGATACTCTCACTCATACTGCGTATGGGGAAAAGCTCCTTTTTCCTCCTCGCTGAAGCCTTTTTCAATAGCGCAGTGTAACTGCACGTCTATTGGCTCAAAGGAATGAAACTCTTTGAACCAATGACGGCGTGGCGTAGTCGCGCGAGCCTATGGCGAAACAGCACGCCAACAAGCCCGCCAAAACGAGCGTGGCTTATGGCTATATAAGCCGGCGTTTCGCCATGGGATTCAGTTCTCTCTCCTTCAGCGACGACTACGCTTCGCTGGATCCTTGCTGATCACCTTCGCCGCTGGAACGAGCTCTCCGCCGTAGAAGAGGCTTCGCAGAGGACAGCTGAAGACCGCTGCTTGCTCCCGCCGGTGCCGCCGCAGACTGCCGCCCAGAGCGCCGCTCTCGACTGCCCGCCGCGAGCTTCCGGTTTCGCTCTCAGCGAATCTCCTGCTACCATCCGGCGAGTTTTCTAAGCGCCTTCAAGCGGATTCTTCCGCCGCTGCTTAAGAGCTTCTTCCGCGGTCTTTACCGCTCTAAAAGAGCCCACCCAAGCGCCGTTTTTACGGCGGCGGCGTTGTTTTAAATGCCGCGCCACGTTTGTGGCACCTGCAGAGCCCCTCTGCAGGACGATGACGGCCATGGTGAGTGCGTCGGATGTCTGGGCAAGTCCCACGCGGAAGCCGCACTCACCGAGACTTCATGCCCGCACTGCGAGTGCATGAATCTCGTTTCTCTCCGCGCTAGGATCGCTTTCTTCACTGAAAGCGGCTCCGCCTCCCACGCCTCCCTGTCTTCTTCCTCCCGCGAGCCGGCCAGGAAGAGACAGCGAGGCAGAGGAGCTCAGCGCCCGGAGTTGGGGGAGCTCACGCCGGCCCAGCGCCCGCCTATCTCTCCCTCTCCCGCGAGAGAGCCGTCCCCCGTCCTCTTTGCGCGCCCGGAGCAGCGTCCCTCAGCGGAAGCGAGTGACCTCGTCTCCTTTGGCGGCTCGGAGGATGAGCAGCTCGACGACTCCACGTCGCTCGCTGCATCTGAACCGGAGGAGTGGGCCGACGAGGAGGAGCCCGCCCCCCTACCGTCACTGGAGCCCATTGACTCCAGGCCAGGAACGGACGCCGAATTACTCCGCGTCTTCTCCAAGGCCGTCGAGGAGCTCGACCTGGAATGGGCTATACCTGAAGAGCCGACGGGCAGTAGGCTAGATGAATGGTTTCTGCCGGGGCCCCGCCAGACCCCTCGCCAGCGATCTGCGCCCTTCTTCCCTGAGGTACACGCGGAGCTGACGATGTCGTGGCGCGCTCCCTACTCCGCCCGCCTTCGCACCTCTTCACCCGCGGCTTTCACCTCGGTTGACGGCTCACAGGAGAAGGGCTACGAGCAGTTGCCGCTGCTAGACGAGGCCGTGGCCGCTCACCTCTGCCCGAGCAAGAGGACCCTTCCCTCCAAGCCCTGCCGTACGACCTCCGCCATCGCTGGCTGAGCGTACTCCTCAGCAGGGCAAGCTGCGTCAGCTCTACACACCATGGCCATCCTCCAGGTCTTACAGGCCAAACTCCTCCGTACCCTGGACGAGCCTGGAATCGACGCGCCGGCCTTCCGTGACCTACGCAGCGCCACTGACCTGGCCCTGCGCACCACGAAGACCACGGCCCAGGCCATAGGGAGGTCCATGGCCAATTTGGTTGTTTTGGAGCGCCATCTCTGGCTCAACCTCACGGAGATAAAGGATGCAGACAAGATGGCCTTCCTGGACGCCCCTGTCTCACCCTCAGGTCTGTTCGGGCCAGCTGTGGAGGGATTCACTGAGCGCTTCTCCGCTGCACAGAAATCATCCCAAGCTATGCGACATTTCTTGCCAAAGCGCTCCAGCTCTTCATCTGCTGCAAGTTCGTCCAAACCTGCGCCGACCCAGCCCCAGAGCAAACCAGCCCCCTCCGCATCTCTAGCAGCGCCACCCAAAGAGCAGCGCCAGCGGGCCCGCCCTGCGAAGCGCTCCACACTCCCGAGACGCCAGGGTCCCCGGCCCAAGATAGTGCTGGACCCGATGCCTCTGGCGTCTTCCAGATCTACCAGGAAGAAATAGGATGGGGTTAAGTCTCGCCACGGCCGGACCACCCCAAAAACTCTCTCGCGTGCATTCCCCGCCACCTCGCCTAGCCCCGGGTGTTGGGAATCATCGGGTTACGTGCCCTGGGCCCACAGATGTTGCGCCCACACAAACCGCTGTTTTAATGGCGAACCCAACATTTTTAAATTTCCAAAAAGAGAGCAAATTTCCTCATCCTGTAACGATGGTACAAATACCCCTACACAGCGGTCTGTCACCGGACGCTATCCAGCCACTGGTCACACGGGTAGAGGCCTGGCAAGCCATCCCAGGCGTGTCACAGTGGGTCATAGGAACCATATCCCGCGGCTATTCCCTGCAGTTCGCCCGAAGGCCCCCGCGCTTCAGCGGTGTGGTCACCACTTCAGTCAAAATGGACGACGCGCATGTCCTCCGTACAGAAGTGATGTCTCTGCTACAGAAGGGAACCATAGAAGTTGTTCCCCCAGCAGAAAGACAGTCGGGCTTCTACAGCCGCTACTTTGTTGTCCCAAAGAAAGATGGCGGTCTCAGACCCATCTTAGACCTCAGGCTTCTAAACCTCTCCCTCATGAGACGGAAGTTCAGAATGCTAACGTTGAAGCAGATCCTCGCGCAGATCCGCCCCGAGGACTGGTTCTTCTCACTGGACCTGAAAGACGCATACTTTCACATCCAGATAGCCCCCCACCACAGACGATTCTTGAGATTCGCCTTCGAAGGTGTGGCATATCAATACAAGGTCCTGCCCTTCGGGCTGTCTCTAGCTCCTCGCACGTTTACCAAGTGCATGAACTCGGTGCTTCTCCCTCTAAGAGAGATGGGGATCCGAGTTTTAAATTACCTCGACGATTGGCTCATACTGGCCCAGTCTCATACTGGCCCAGCTAGAACATCACAGATCCGTGCTCCTCAGCCACCTTCAGTGCCTGGGATTCAGGGTCAATTTTGCCAAGAGCTCGCTGCTCCCCAGCCAACGTATCACGTTCCTGGGCGCAGTCTTCGATTCAGTCCATATGAGGGCTGTAATCTCTCCAGAGCGCGCTCTGATGATTCAGAAGCTCTCGGCATCGATCAGGAACAAGGTGGCTGTCTCAGACCCATCTTAGACCTCAGGCTTCTAAACGTCTCCCTCATGAGACGGAAGTTCAGAATGCTAACGTTGAAGCAGATCCTCGCGCAGATCCGCCCCGAGGACTGGTTCTTCTCACTGGACAGGGTCAATCAGGCCTGTGTCACAGCTCTGAGACCCTGGACAGACCCCAGCTGGTTCAAGCGTGGAGTTCCCCTTCAGGCGGTGTCAAGAAGGAAGGTGCTCTCGACGGACGCTTCCAACACGGGTTGGGGAGCCGTTTTCGAGGGCAGACTGGCCTTCGGCTCGAGTAGAGCCATCTGCACATCAACTGCCTCGAGATGCTGGCAGTGTAACACGCCCCGGCCGCATTCCAGAAGTTCCTGAAAGGACACCACGTCCTGGTCCAATTGGACAGTATGACGGTCGTGTGATATATATAAACCACCAGGGAGGCCTATCGTCCAGCCACCTTTGTGCCCTTACAAAGCGCCTCCTCGAATGGGCAGCGCCCAGGCTACGGTCGCTCAGAGCAACCCACATACCTGGGAAGACGAATTTGGAGGCAGACATGCTGTCTTGGAGCAATGTCCCCTCGGACGAGTGGATGCTCCATCCCCAGACGGTTCAGAAAATATGGGAAATCTTCAGGAAGGCAGAGGTAGACCTCTTCGCCTCAGAAGACACTTCTCACTGCCCAACCTTCTTTTCAAAGGAAAGGGATGCGCTGGCCCACAAATGGCCCAGGCTCCTCCTTTATGCCTTTCCCCCGATCGCGATGATTCCTTGCGTCATCAGACGGATCAGGGAAGACAAACACAGAGTCCTCTTGGTGGCCCCACTCTGGAGGACCCAAATCTGGTCCTCGGAGCTGTTCAGGCTCTCCACAAGAGCCCCATGGCCAATCCCCCTGAGACGAGACCTCCTCTCTCAGGCGAAAAGGACAATCTGGCACCCCCAGCCCGAGCTGTGGGCTCTGCACCTGTGGTCCCTCGATGGGAGCCGGTAGATCTCCCCGGGAACATTCTGCACACCATTTCTCAAGCTAGAGCTCCGTCTTCCAGGCGTCTCTATGCTCAAAAATGGTCAGTCTTCGTTGACTGGTGCTCAACGCGCAGCGTCGACCCTGTGGAGAGTGACATATCTCAGATATTGTTTTTCCTCCAAGAGCGGCTGGACAGTGGTCTCACCCCTTCCATGCTCAAGGTTTACATTGCAGCCATTGGAGCATTCCACGCCCCTATCGCTGGCCAGACGGTGGGAAGAAACGGCCTCATTGTCCGTTTCTTAAGAGGTGCAGGGCGTCTTAACCCTCCTAGACCACTTACCGTTCCCTCTTGGGACCTCTCCACTGTCCTTGCAGCCCTCAAGGGCCCGCCCTTTGAGCCGCTGCAGTCAGCTGATCTCCGGCCGTTGACGCTCAAAACCGCTCTGCTACTCACACTGGCATCGGTTAAGAGCGTCGGCGACCTGCAGGCCCTCTCTGTGAGCCCTGCATGCCTTGAATTCAGGCCCAATGACTCTAAGGTCGTTCTGAAACCCAGGCATGGCTATGTCCCCAAGGTGTTCTCGACCCCGTTCAGAGCACAGGTCATTTCCCTCTCGGCGCTGCCTCCTTCTCTGGACGAGCGAGAGGTCCACTTGCTCTGCCCCGTCAGGGCATTGAGAATCTATATTGAGCGTTCCGAACCATTCAGGCAGTCGGACCAGCTTTTTGTCTGCTTTGGAGGCCGCACCAAGGGGTCCCCGGTCTCAAAGCAACGCCTCTCGCGTTGGATAGTTGACGCGATCGCTCTATGCTACTCCTCTATGGGCCTGGACTGCCCCATAAGAGTAAGAGCCCACTCCACTAGAGGCATGGCCTCATCCTGGGCGTGGTCTAGTGGTATTTCTCTCAAAGACATCTGTGACGCGGCCGGCTGGTCCTCGTCGTCCACTTTTGTCAGGTTTTACAACCTGGACATCCCGACCTTACATGCTCGGGTCCTCTCGGTGTGATACGACGGCCTCCTCGAGCTCCGTCGCCACTCCTCCTCAGGGGTTTTTCCTGCTCCTGTACTTAGGGTTCGACGGCCTTGGCCCCTCACATATCCTCTGGGCCCCCCTCGCGCCCATGATATGTTTTGTCGTTCCCTGTCGTGGCACGGCGTGATTGTATTCGTTCCCCATACGCAGTATGAGTGAGAGTATCGAAAGGGAACGTACTCGGTTACGTACATAACCTCGGTTCCCTGAGATACGGGAACAAGTACTGCGTTTTATGCCGTGCCTCGACACTGCGGCTCAGTGTCGTCGCTTCAGTCGACTTTTAACTGAATCCCATGGCGAAACGCCGGCTTATATAGCCATAAGCCACGCCCGTTTTGGCGGGCTTGTTGGCGCGCTGTTTCGCCATAGGCTCGCGCGACCACGCCGCGCCGTCATTGGTTCAAAGAGTTTCATTCCTTTGAGCCAATAGACGTGCAGTTACACTGCACTATTGAAAAAGGCTTCAGCGAGGAGGAAAAAGGAGCTTTTCCCCATACGCAGTACTCGTTCCCGTATCTCAGGGAACCGAGGTTACGTACGTAACTGAGTACGTTTCATAGCTCTCTATTCTATTGCATTTATTTGCTGTTTGGAATTTTTTTTATGTGTTCTTATTTTATTACTGAGTTTTATTTTTTTCTAGTTCAAACAAAAGCCACAGCAGAACTGAGACTCATATCGATGTTTTGTGAACGAATCCGTTGCTGTGTAAAAACCATGATTGATTCAATGATTCAATTACCCTTTCAAAAATACATCCACTTGCTTCGCTACTGAATGAATGAATGACTCGATGACTCACTCATTAAGACAGTGACTTACCGCCACCTACTGGCGGTTTTAGTTCAATATTTAAAAGTATCACACGTTTTAACATCATTGCTTATTTCTCTTTCGGAAATTTTTAATTTAAAACATTTATTTATTTTATAAAGGTATTTATAGAGGTAAAAAAAAAAAAAAAAAGCACTTTAATGCACAATCAGTTTAAAGGGGAAAATATTGTCCCTTAATGGAAAAGGTGTGACTGCAGCAGTCTAAGTGGAAGAGAGGGGGTATGCAGAAGAATGTTAAATGCCTCAGGGTGTACGCGACTGTAAAATGTTTGGGAACCACAGTTGTAGAGAATTTAAAAACAAGTAATAATGCAAAAAATAATAATGCAAAATTATTATTTTAGAATCTAAGATATGCTGTCTCTCACATCACATAAATTATCAATAGTTATGTATGTGGTCTTGAAGAGGATTCTTTTTTTTTCTGTCTCTGTCTTGACTGTCTCGTTTGGACTCGGACTTGACTTGGACTTGAACCTCTTTGGACTCAGTCTTGACTTGGACTCGAACCTTTTGGACTTGGACTTGACTTGGACTCGACAAAGGTGGACTTGACTACAGCCCTACTTAAATCAGCTTCGCCTGACAATCTTCTCAAGTCTGCGGTCTTTCCTTTCACTTGTACACCTTTTCCTACCACACTTTTTCCTTTCAGTCAACTTTCCACGAATATGCTTTGGTACAGCCCTCTGCAAACAGCCAGCTCTTTCAGCAATGACCCTCTTTGGCTTACCCTCATTGTAGAGGGTCTTGATGATCATCTTCTGGACAACTCTCAAGTCAGCAGACTTCCCCATGACTGCTGTTGGGATTACTGACCTAAACCCAGTATTTATACCCTGAGAATGGTATTTAATAGAACTTGAAATTAAATATTCTAATAATTTGAGATACTTATTTTTTGATTTTGATGAGCAGCAAGTTGTAATCATCAAAATGACTTATGTCTAATAAATCTAAAATATATTTAAGTTTTACTTTTTGAATTAAATTACAGAAAAAAAGAAAGACAAAAAAAATCATGATATTCTAATTTATTGAGATGCACCTGTATATTCTCTGATGCCCATACTCTTATAGGATAGAGAAATAAAGAAGAAGAATATAATAAGTACAAACAAAATAGGATTCCAGCTCCTTCTGTGGTTGGATCTTTACAGCGCATTACAGATCAGTAGTCCACCAAAGAGAATTGTTTTACACTCTAAGGGGATGACGACAAAACAGTTTGTGTGTGATACACATATAAAGTGGGCAAGCTAACTCTTCTGAAACACATCACAGTTTTGCTATTGAATCTCTTGATTACCAAGTTAAAGGGGATGCAACAGCTCTGTGCCACTATATATTAAACTAAAGTGACAACTGTTTATCTATTAGTCATTTAACTTGGTAAGTATAAATATATTAGTGGGGTAAACAATTTAGGGGTGAATTTATTTTTCATTATCGGCAACTATTTATTTTTTATTTTTTTCTGACAATGTTTCTACTTTTGTCTTTATTACTTTGATATCACACACTATATGTGCTCCATTAAGTCCTGTTCTGACTCTGGGGTGTTTCACAAAAGCATCAAAAGCCTTAAATGACTGTAGAAAACCACAATCTACTGTCTCTACGATCTAAGGCTTATACAATGCTTTTGTGAAAACGCAGCTCTGTACTCTAATACATGTTTTGTTTATGTCACAGATGGACAACCTGACATTCAGATACAGCATACTCTTAATGGAGGGGCTACAGGTTACAAATCTGTCCAATCATCTTGCTTTCATCCTTTTTTTGCTTGCTTACATATTTATTATAGTATCTAACACTGGGATTTTGATTCAGATCTCAGTGGAACAAAGGTTACGTCAGCCTATGTACATTCTTTTCTGCAATTTGTCAGTGAGTGATTTATTAGGCACAACCGTTCTTTTGCCACGCTTGATGAGTCATATTTTAACAGACCCCTCTGAGCGCTACATCACATATGTGGAGTGCACTATGCAAGCTTTTTTTGCACATGTGTATGGAACCGCATCACACACTATTCTAATGGTCATGGCCTTTGACAGATATGTGGCCATATGCAAACCATTGCAATACCCAACTATAATGAGCAACAATATGGTAGTTAAACTGTCAGCAGGTGCCTGGGGTGCTGCAGTACTGCTGGTGGGGATTCTGATTGGCCTCAGTGTACGTCTGTCTCACTGCAGATCTGTGATTCAAAATCTGATTTGTGACAACGCTTCACTATTTAAACTGTCCTGTGAAAATACAGTGATTAATAATGTATATGGATTGACTTTTACTGTGGTTTTACTCACCTCCTCACTGGGGTGGGTGTTATTGACATATCTCAGAATAGCGATGGTATGCTTCAAAAGCAAAAACAAAGCAACCAACAGCAAAGCAATAAAAACCTGCAGTACTCATCTGGTTGTTTATGTAATCATGATGGTTTCTGGATTCACCACAATTTTTCTTCATCGTTTCCCTGCATACTCTGAAAGTAAAAATGTATCTAGTATTATTCGCCATGTTATTCCACCGTGCTTGAATCCTATAATATACGGTTTACAAGCCAAGGAAATAAGACAGAGACTGTTTAAACTTATTTATAAAAGTAAAGTTAACTCAATGTGATTTTTTGGTTAAATTACAAATATTTTGTTATATGTCAAATTTTCTTTGAGCGTTATAAACCTTAAATCGTAAATATACATTGGTCTATATATCTGTTTCATTCTAAACATTGTTGTGTGAATAGCCTATATAACATTATATGCATGGAAGGCATCAGCTAACAATCTTGTGATAAATGTGGACAGTGGAACTATGAAATACGTACTATTAATAAAAGATCTTTTATGTCGCTGGTAAACATGGAAATCACTGTAAAACTTACAACAATTAAAACACATACTGACCATAACTTCTGAACTTTGTGGTTTAATCTAATAATCAAAAATGTGGAATTTAAAATAATGTTATAATAATTTTTAAATAATATTGTTTGTAATAATGCACAGCAGTGCTTTGTTTTATATGACCACATTTTCACATTAGAAAGATGAAGGTAATTATATACAAATATATAATACAATATATACACATAAATATACCATATAGCTGTCATGTTTAGAGTTTGATTTTGTTCTGTTTTCATGCTTTTCCCCTGTCTTCAGTTTCATAGCTTTCTAGTTTGTTAATTGTTTTAGATGTCCTTGTGTGCCTGCCTGTTTGTCTCCTTGGTTACTGATTAATTAGTGTCTTTACAGTATAATCAAAAGTTTCATATTGAGAGTGTACATTTAAGAAAAAAAAAAAAAAAACATAGTTAGCTTGTATATTTTTTTTCGGTACAAATAGTTTCAAAATAAGTCAAAGACTCAAGATTTGTGTCACCAAGCAAAACACAGAATGCTATAAATTCGTTCCCTTTCGATGGAACTCGTGCTGCATCGATGATGATACTTTGGGGAACGCTTTTAGCATGACAGCGTCTGAAGCACATGTGCAACTAGTCCGATCCTGATTGGTGCTGCGTCACCTCGTGACGTGTGACAGTGTAACGCGGAAGCTACAAAGGGAAGCCGGCAACACAGTAACATCAGCTTTTGCTCTTCAGCAAGCACTCTGTGTCAAACTGTCAGTCCTATTTGGTGATGTTTGAAAGTGTGAGTCTTTCTGCCCGCGCTTGCGTTCCCCACGGCATCTGATGTCATGAGGATCACAGAGGAGCTTGAGACCGCTTTGGCGGTTTCTCCACCCTCATCGGCCAGCCACGGTGCTCCCATTCTCAAAGCTGAAGCCCACTCTGCAGCTTCTTCTGCCCGGTGCTGGAGCACGATGCTGAGCTGTCTGCATTTGAGGATATGGATGTGCTTAGTGTCGACACAAGGGGAACCTTGCCTATGAAATTACAGGAGGTGACACACGAGATCGGTGTATATTGCTGCTTTAGGCGCCTATCTTTAGCGAAGCGGCGCGTCAAGCCGCTTCTGGGACGCTTCTCAAACGCACCGCATTGCGGCTGGTGTAAACACGAGCATTGACTAGAGTGGCCACGTATCAGCTACGGTAGCCGCGTCGCAGCCGTAATGCGTCACACACGCGCGCAGTGTAAATGAGGCTTTAGTCCTCCAAGGTTTATAATGGTTGTGAATGGTAACCCACATTCTGAAGACAGAAAAAATGCATCAATCCATAAAAAAGTTATCCATATGGCTCCAGGGGGTTAATAAAGGTCTTTTGAAGCAAAGGGTTGTGTTTTTGTAATAAAAATATCCATATATAAAACTTTATAAATCTGAATAATGAGCTTCCGGTAGACGACCGCATGCAGAATGCGCAAGTTGACTTGCGCCAAATGAGTAACCCGTAATGCGATGTATGATGCAGGATGTAGGAGTATCGTAAGCTTAGACGCCTCTCCAGGTTCAAACAAATACGGCTGGGCAACAAACTCAAGCCCCTCTTCTCTTATATCGAAATCCTCTGACATTTCTCTTTAAAATTTCTCGTTTTAGACTTCTAATTTGTGACCAGTGTTTTGTTTTGCTCTCTCCTCTTCGCCTCCACGTTCATCATTGCATCATTGCATCATTGCGTCATTGCGTTCGGGTCAAAGGTTGCTCTTCTGCCCAAATTGGCGTGCGCAATATGCATACGGTTGTCTGCCGGAAGCTTGTATATTTGAATTTATAAAGTTTTATATCTGGATATTGTTCTTAAAAAACACATCCCTTTGCTTCAAATAGCCTTTATTAACCCCCTGGAGCCATATGGATTATTTTTTTATGGATGGATGCATTTCAACTATCCCTTTAATCTAGTATACACTTTAATCCAGTATGCCATAGGGCAGAGCTTTATAGCTATACAGCTCAATTCAAGCACACAGGATGGATCAAGGTTAAAACAACCTAATATATATATATATATATATATATAACTTTCCCTCATATGACAATGACGTGACTGGAAATAAGCAAATAGACTACAAAACCTGAACCTATCCTCTTAATAGCACTGCTGGCTAATGTTAGCATAGTGTCTAACTGAAAATAACTCCTCAGCAATCAGATACAGCAAAACACACAAAAAGACTGTAATTCCCTGGAATTTGGGCTGCTGTCAATGACAAGATCATAAATAAAACAGTCGATCATGAGGTTTCTAATGAACATCACGTTGTGTGAAATTATTTAGTCTTCTCTTCACCGATTTAGCATTTATCTGAACTCTCTTCCGCTATCGCGGCAACATGACAAAGAACGCTGATTTTGACTTTGTAGATAGAACCTTTTTGTTTTCTAACTTAAAAAAAGAAACATCACATAATGTAAATAAGTTGTCACAGAATATGAATATGTGAATAACCCAATTTTGACAAAAATGTCAGATAGAACCTTATAATTCCAAGAGGGACAACTTATTACCTGAGGGGGAAAATGACAAGAAAAGAGTTCATTTTTGCTCACTACAATCACAAAAAGCATCTTTAAAGAAAGAGACTCTTTAAAACTCTTTAAAAAGAGAACAAAAAGGCACGTTTATGCATATGAGTGTTGGAGACGCAGATGCTGGCAAACTGCGACGTGTCTAACAACAACTGCTGCTCACAAACTTTGTAACCTACCAAGCGCCTGAAATAAGCCAGAGAGAAGTCCTCCATACCCTAGGGGATGGAAGGGACAGAGTCTTACTCGGAGAATGGTCGAAGCTGCTGTTTCTACCACAGGGAAGAGTGCTTCGGGACTCAGTTCCTATGTTTTCAGCCAGACCAAAATGCTACGGAAGCATTTCCAGTCCCAAGGGAAGGGAACGCTACGGAGACCACACCCTGCCGATGGGAGGTAATGTGTGGGAAAACACATATGGACTGACCCGTGGGACAGTACTACATACGGGAAAATCTCTGAGGTAGGTCTTACCTAGCGAGGGAAGAATGCTACAGCACAGAGACAGGGCAGAGCAGAGCCGCCCAGGGAAAGACACTGGTTTACCAACAGGGAAACTGTACTGTAGACAATACTAGGGCTGTGTATTGCCAAGAATCTGGTGATACGATACATATCACGATACAGGAGTTACGATATGATATATTGTATATGTTGTGATATTTCTAGTTATTTTAGAAAGAGGATCTAATTTTAGAAAAAAACTGTCATAAAGAATGCCTCGGGTTACTTTACTGTAACTTCAATACTTCAATGCACTTAATACAGTGTTGTGGGAACGTCTTTAGACGTGACCAGCTGTGAATATATGTGTAAAACAACGTCAGTGAAATTGACCCATATTTATAGCCTTGCGTGACGTCATTGGAATGCGTCGTAAGTGAGGCTATAGTTAGATGTGCCACCTGTGCATCAGCAGATATTTTGTCTGAAGAGCAGTCCTGGGACATCTCAGTGCGGCAATGAGGGTTACAGTGAAGTAACCTGGGGCGTTCCCTTTTAAAGGCTACACTCTAAGCTGCGTTTAATACAATGCTGTGTGAACGAGAATACCCATGCCGCCGCATTGTCTGTCCAGACCCCCTGGCTGTGAAGTGTGTCACCAAGTGCAGAGAGTCTCAGACACTAGTTTGTGATGCTGATTCAAGGACGTAAGAGCCCAGAGTAACATGAACATCCAAACTATATAACCTTATGAATGTGTGCTGTGAGGACAAACCTGCCGCATCAAAAACATGTTGCAAGGGAGCACCCCCACCAAAGCTCTAGAAGAGGCAACTTCCCTAGTGGAATGAGCCCTGATATTCGTTGGCGAAGTGTGACCATGCGCCTCATAGGCAAGGGCAATAGCATCTCTCACCCAATGTGACATGGTCTGTTTCGTAGCGGCCGCACCCCTGTTATGGTCGCCATGACAAACAAACAGTTGCTCTGACTTATGCCACTGGCTGGTGCGGTGGACATAAGTCTGAAGAGCATGGACTGGACACATTCTGTGAAGTCTCTCCTGCTCCGCCGTTGTGAACAGCGTAGGGCAGAAGGCTTCGAGAGTGGCTGGATGCAAGGTCGAGAAAGGTACCTTCGGCAGATAGGCAAAGCTAGACAGACCTTCTTCTCAAATATAATAAACAGAAACTTAAACAACACCCGCACTCTTTTTGCTACTGTAGAGAGACTAACAAACCCCCCAAGTCAGATTCCTAGTGAAATGCTCTCAGACAGCAAATGTTGTTAGTTAGCTTCTTTCTTCTCTAAGAAAATTAATAATATCAGAAAGGTGATCAGCACATCCTTGAGCTGCACTGGGGTAAAACAGATCAGATCACAACCTCAGAAAGTAGCTATTATGTCTGATTTCGAAGCAATTGATGGTAAAATTTTGGAAGAAACAGTACAGCACCTTAAAACATCAACCTGCGCCCTTGACACACTTCCCACATCTTTTTTTCAAAAGAGTGTTTAACTGTTTAGAAGCAGATCTCCTAGAAGTGGTAAATGCCTCACTTCTCTCTGGGACTTTTCCAAAATCCCTGAAAACTGCAGTTGTTAAGCCCCTCCTGAAAAAGAGCAATCTGGATAACACCATATTGAGCAACTACAGGCCAATCTCAAATCTTCCTTTCATAGGCAAGATCATTGAAAAAGTTGTTTTCAATCAGCTGAACAAGTTCTTAAGCTTGAATGGATACTTTGACAACTTTCAATCTGGTTTCCGACCGCATCACAGCACAGAGACAGCACTCATAAAGATAATAAATGATATTCGCCTAAACACAGATTCAGGTAAATTATCAGTGCTGGTTCTACTCGACCTCAGTGCTGCGTTTGACACTGTTGATCACAACATTCTTCTTGACAGGCTCGAAAACTGGGTTGGGCTTTCTGGGATGGTCCTTAAATGGTTCAGGTCATACTTAGAAGGGAGAGGTTATTATGTGAGTATCGGTGACTATAAGTCTAAGTGGACACTCATGACATGCGGAGTCCCTCAAGGTTCAATACTTGCACCCCTCCTGTTCAACCTATATATGATGCCACTGAGCCAAATAATGAGAAAGAACCAAATTGCATATCACAGCTATGCAGATGACACCCAGATTTACCTAGCCCTCTCACCTAACGACTACAGCCCCATTGACTCCCTGTGCCAATGCATTGATGAAATTAAAAATTGGATGTGCCTAAACTTCCTTCAGTTAAACAAAGACAAAACTGAAGTCATTGCTTTTGGAAACAAAGACAAAGTTCTCAAAGTGAACACGTACCTTCACTCTAGGGGTCAAACAACTAAAAATCAAGTCAGGAATCTTGGTGTGATTCTGGAGTCAGACCTGAGTTTCAGTAGCCATGCAAAGACAATAACTATATCAGCATATTTTCATCTTAAAAATATTGCAAGAATTAGATGCTTTGTCTCCAGTCAAGACTTAGAGAAACTTGTTCATGCTTTCATCACCAGCAGGGTGGATTACTGTAATGGGCTCCTCACTGGCCTTCCCAAAAAGACCATAAGACAGCTGCAGCTCATACAGAACGCTGCTGCCAGGATACTGAGCAGAACCCGAAAACATGAACACATCACACCAGTCCTCAGGTCCTTGCACTGGCTTCCAGTTGCATTTAGAATTGATTTTAAAGTACTGTTACTCGTTTATAAATCACTCAATGGCCTAGGACCCCAATACATTGCAGATATGCTCATAGAATATAAACCTAACAGATCACTCAGATCATCAGGATCAACACACTTAAAAATACCAAGGGTTCACTCAAAGCAGGGAGAGTCTGCTTTTAGCTGTTACGCCAGCCGCAGCTGGAACCAGCTTCCAGAAGAGATCAGGTGTGCTCCTACAGTAGCCACATTCAAATCCAGACTCAAAACACATCTTTTTATCTATGAATTTGCTGATTGAGCACTGTGCTATGTCCGAACTGTTTGCGCTTTATTTTATACGTATTATCTTTTTATTCTTTAAATTCCTTTTCCTGTTTTTATTTCATTTTTAATGTATTTTATATCTTTTATGTATCATCTTGATTCTGACTTTTAAAGCATTTTAAATATTGCGGTAAAATTCTCTGTTTTTACTGTTATTTCTATTCCTTATGTTCTATTTTTATTATTATTCTTTATGTAAAGCACTTTGAATTACCATTGTGTATGAAATGTGCTATACAAATAAAATTGCCTTGCCTTGCCTAGTCAGGATGAGGTTTCAAAATAGCTTTCACCATTCCTGTGGCAAAGTCTAAGCAGGATGGCACAATGGACAGAGCCTGCAGATCCCCAATTCTTTTTAGAGAAGTTATAGCCATGAGAAAAAACATTTTTAGAGTTAACAGCTTATCTGAAACTGACTCTAACGGTTCAAAGGGGGTCTCAACCAGGCCCTCCAGGACTTTTGCACCCCGTCAACCAGAGCGTGGCAAGCCGAAAGAGCGGCCACATAAACCCTAAGAGTGGCGGGGCATGTGCCTGTTGATAATTTCTCCTGCAAAAAATTAAGAACTGTAGCAATTTGGCAGTTTTACTGGATCTGCATTGCGTGCAGTACACCATCTTTCAAAGACACTCCATTTGTTGGCATAACTTGATCTAGTGGAGGGAGCTCTCGCACTCAAAATGGGCTCAATAACATCAGGTGAAAGCCCTGTGTCTCTCAGTTGGTTCCCTTCAGGGGCCAAACATGAAGGATCCACATCTCCGGCCGGGGATAAAATATTGTCCCCTGCACCTGAGACAGAAGGTCCCTCGGTCCCTCAGCCCAAGGCGAGCCGTCGAGGTGAGATATTATCTCCGAGAACCATATTCTGTTCGGCCAACGCGGCACTATCAATAAGAGGCAAGTCCCTTGTTGACAAACTCTGGCTAGAACTCCCGGGAGCAGAGCAACTGGAGGAAAGGCATACAGGCGCATCGAAGGCCATGTATGCGCCATCGCATCCAGACCTAGGGGGGCTGGGTGACTCAGAGAGAAGAAAAGGGGACATTGCGCTGTCTGTTGAGAGGCAAAGAGGTCCACCTCCGCTTCTCTAAATCTCAGCTATGTCTGTTTCACTATGTCGGGGTGAAGTTTCCATTTCCTACTCGGTAGTTTCTGTCTGGACAGTAAATCCGCTCCCACATTCTGGCTCCCAGGAAAATACACTGCCCTCAGTGACAGGAATTTGTCATGGGCCCAGAGAAAGATCTGTCATGCTATCCTGTTCAGATGGCGCGAACGCAGACCTCCCTAGCAATTTATATAAGAGACTGCTGTTGTGTTGTCCATCCGCACTAGGACATGACAGCTTCTCAGCTGCTGGAGAAAGTATTTCAGGGCCACATATACAGCCATCAGTTCTAGGCAGTTGATGTGCCAGACGAGCTGATGGCCCTCCCATTCCCCTTGGGCTGGACGGCCACTTAAGACCGCTCCCCAGCCCGTCAGGGAGGCGGTGTCTGTCGTTAACAATCTACAACGACATGGCACCCCTAGAGTGGGATCCAAGGTGAGGAACCAGGGTCTGAGCCACAACTGAAACGGTCTCATATGCAGCAGGCCCAAAGGGATTACAGAGGACACTGATGCCATGACAACTAACATTCTCTGAAACTGTAGAACACCCAGGTGAAAAAAAGTACATTTCTATAATATACTTAAAGTGCTCTATTTTCATGCACTAATTTTGTACTTAATATACTACAAATTCTTCTTTAGTACTTCTTAAGATCATCTTAAGAACATCTAAGTGTACTTAATTGTGCTATTTTGAGACAGTATGAAATATAAACTAAAATGTGCTTTTAATATACTATCTCTGTATTTAAAAATGTATTTAGATACCACTTATAGTGCATTTGAACCCATAATGTATTACTTCAGCTTCAACACTGTCAGGCCAGACCAAACAAGCTGGTAGGAAGAGGTCCTCCAGGTCGTCTTCTCCTCATCCAGCCAAAAGATCTACACAGTCTGCACGGATATCATCTCCTCCGATTGTCTGCGAACCTGTGGATATAAATTCTCAGCTCATCCAGGTTGTCTAAAGCCTTTCAGACACCGTCAAAGGTTTAGAATTGAAGGTGACGAAATTTGAAAAAATTCTTCCGCTAACTGTAACCTTTCAGCTAGTCCTCCTACGAACTCTCTAGCAATTCCACCGATTTTCCTCCTCCTGCTGGATTAAGCATTCCCCCGTGTCTGCTGTGGTGATGTGGCAGTTTTCCTCAAAACGTCTGATCCCAGATTGCAGGGTAACCTCTCATTAGCCGAATTCGTTATTGCTTTCAGCATTTACCAAGACATTTTGTGTCAAGTTTTTCCAGATCGAAGGGAAGAGTTTGATTTTTACTTAACAATGATAACGAATTTTAACCAAAGATATGTGGGTACATTATTTATGAATACCACAAATCCTTCTCAGCTAAATCCGCTTCCTTCATTTGTCTGTACAACACAAGATTGGACTGGTCTGTTACCGACACCGAACTGCTTGTCCATCACTTTGGCAGTCAAAAGATCTTGACTTGTGCTATATGTAGCTCTCATGGACACTCGGCTTTATTCTGCCCTAAAGAATTTGGAAGAAAAACTTAAAAATAAAAATACTGAATAGACATCCATCAACTCCTATTAATGTCCCAGTTCTCTCTAGCTATCTCTCTTCTCACCCTGATCCAACTTTTGTTGATTACTTAATCGCCGGTTTGTCTCAAGGGTTGATGTGTTTTCAGCTCTGCTAGAGAAAGAAGTAAATAAAGGATATGTTATTGGCCCTTTTGCTTCTCCTCCTTTTTCTCCTTTTCGAATCAATTCCATTGGCGTCTCAGATTTTGGATTCGCTTATTAAACAATTGGAACGGCTTTTCTTTTTTCTACAATGATGTTCCCGAATCGTCCGATGAATTGCAATTATTCACTGACACCGCCCCTTCTATTGGCTTTGGAGGTGTCACGTTCCTGTTCACTCCGGACTCCATTTCCCATAATCCTCCGTTGCCTATCACATGCACTCACTCCACCAATCACCTATTGCCACAAACTCCTGAAGCTCTTTACCTGGACTATTTAAGACTCACTCACACACCACCTCATTGCGAGGTCTTGTTTACCCAGTGTAGTACTTCTGAGCGTTTGTATCCTGTCTGCCAGTCTGTTATTGATCCTGCCTGTTTCCGGTTTATGATTCTCTGCCTTCTGCCTTTGGACTGTTTATTGTTATCTGGACTGTGAACGATATCTGCCTGCCCTGATCTACTGCCTGTATCCTGACCATGATTCTGCCTAGCCCTTGCTGTTCCTGTTTGCCCCTGCTTTGACCCTGCCTGTACGACCACGCTTACTTTAAATAAAGCTTGCAAATGGATCTCTGCCTGAGTCCCGTCTCGTTACAGAAGACCTTGCCAAAACAATGATCCAGCAGCTTTTCTGATGAACACTGGTCTGGTAGGAACTTTGCATTATTGTTATTAGGGCTCAAACAGGGCTCACAATCGCTGGAGGAATATGTTGTGGAATATTTGGACATTGCTTATTATTCAGACTTGCCGGACTGTGTGCTGATAGACTTTTTCTGGGAGGGCATTAATCAGCCACTCAAATCACAACTCATTCGTGAGGGACCCCGTTCATCTCTAAGTCAGTTTTTGGATTATGCTTTATTGACTGTTGGTTCTCCGTTTACTGTGGGTGTCGCGGAGGAATGCGACACCTCGTCTAGTCATGTAATGGCTGCCGCGCCAGAGGACACTCACAAAATGGCGGCTACCATAATAACAACACCAAGTCAAGTTAGCACTGACTATCCTGAACCAAGTCAAGTCACCGCTGATCTCCATGAACAAAGTCAAGTCACAGCAGATCTTCATGAGCAAAGTCAAGTCACCGCTGATCGCCCAGACTCACGTCATGTCTCCGCTGATCGCCCAGAGTCACGTCACGTCACTGGTCCTGTCCAAGAGCGGAGAGGATTGCGTTCCAGTGTGGCTGATCCACCGCTGATTTCAGCACGAGCGGCTGGCATTCCTAAGCCTCCATCTGCTGCTTCGCTCTCAAGCCCACCGGCCGCTTCACTCTCAAGCCAGCTGGCCGCTTCCCACTCAAGCCAGCCGGTCGCTTCGCACCCAAGCCAGCCAGCGGCTTCGCTCTCAAGTCCGCCGGCCGCTTCGCACTCAAGCCAGCCGGCCGCTTCGCACTCCAGTTTGCCGGTTGCAACGCACTCAAGTTCGGCGGTTGCAACGCACTCAAGTTTGTCGGGTGCAACGCACTCAAGTTCGCCGGGTGCAACGCACTCAAGTTCTTCGGGTGCAACGCACTCAAGTTCGTCGGGTGCAACGCACTCAAGCTCACCAGTTGCTACGCACTCAGACTCCCTGGATGCAATGGACAAGATGGCCGCCCCTTCGGTGTCTGTAAACATAGAGCCCGCTCCAGCCAGTGAGTCCATTCCAGAATCCGCTCCAGCCCGTGCGCCCGCTGCAGCGTCCACAGAGGAGGTGAACACAGAACCACCGCCTCATCCACGTAGGAGGAGGAAGAAGGCTTCTTTCATCCTTCAGGGCTCGGAGGATTTCCCAGAGCCCGCTGTGGGCCCGGAGACCACTCCAGAGGTCTTTCTTGCTCCGTCCAAGCGTCTTGCCCTGCCGGCATTACCCAAGCACCTTGCCCTGCCGGCGCCGCTCAAGCTCCTTGCCCTGCTGGCGCCAACCAAGCTTCTTGCCCTGCCAGCGCCAATCGAGTTCCTTGCCCTGCCGGCACCAGCCAAGCTCCTAGCCCACAAGCCCGTCACTTCCACCATTGAATCCCCCAAGAAAATTTTTTTCGGGTTTACAGTCTATGTACTCTGAACTGCCACAGTCACCAATGGCCCCTGAATTGCCAGGGCCGTCCTCTGCATCTGACCCGCCGTGGCTGCCTGAGCCACCTGACCTGCCGTGGCTTCCCGACACTCCTGACCTGCCGTGTAGGCAGTAAATATCACTACAGCTGATGTAACGAAACCAGAATGCATAGCCATTGACTGAAACATACATCAGACGAATCCGTCTGTCTGTTTTGCATGTTGTTTTCAAAAACCATATTATAGATGTGTCGTCTTGGGATGAACCGCGGTGCAAGTGCATGCCGAACCGGCAGGAATACAATGTCCACTCACAGGACAGGGGCGTCCTTGTCAGCCATGAGGCAAACCTGGGGGACCTCCTGGCGAACTGAATCACATAGCCGAGTCTGAATGTCCAAATGGGCCAGCGGGACGGGCTGGGAAGTTCTAGCGAGGCTTCCAAGGCCCGTACGAGTGGCCCACAACAAAGGGACACCGACGAACCCACGGGGGCAGCGAGGGCACTTGGGCCTAACCAGGGAAGCACAGCGTCCCGAAGTAGAGGCAGGGAGTGTGATGCACTTACCTGGCTCTTTGGGTCCCCTGAGGGACTGGTTAGGGAGGCGTGAGGAAGCAGCGTGTCCTCTAACGCACACTCCGTGCCTGTGGCGAAAG
Source organism: Megalobrama amblycephala (assembly GCF_018812025.1). NCBI lineage: Eukaryota > Metazoa > Chordata > Actinopteri > Cypriniformes > Xenocyprididae > Megalobrama > Megalobrama amblycephala. Next base: position 19,364,046 of record NC_063061.1, on the reverse strand, counting down.
AACAGGGGCTGGGAAGGAGGAAACAGCGCGTCACTCACTGCCCACGCACACCCGTATGAACGGAGAGTCAGGAAACCACTCTTTCTTTAGAATTTGGGACCACTGGACATTGGCCCAATGGCAGAACAGTAGTAAGATTCTCCACCCAGCCTTCCTCCGGGGGAAGGAGTGGTGCGTACACCAACTCCTGAGAAAGAGCCGTTCCCTGCAAATCCGGGTCACCCATCCCAGGGCCACCTCACTAACCATTTAGGTTTAGTAGTTACCAGGGGACGGGCTGCATCACCTTCCTGCAGAGGGCTCGGCCTCATGGCTGAGCCGGGATGGAGTGCTGCTCGCAGGCAACAAGCAGACTGGACCATGGTCAGAAATGTCTGCTTCTGAACTGACAAGAACTGCTGTGCAATCCCCTTGTGAGATGGGAGCATCAAGAAAGCGTACTTTGTCGACATCTTGCATCTCTGCAAGGTTTAGCCAGAGATGCCATTCCTGGACCATGAAGGTGGACATTGTCTGGCCGAGGTCCCGTGCCGCGACTTCTCTCACCCAGAGGGCAAGGTCAGTAAGTATGCACAGATCCTGCATCAACCCTGGCTCATAACTACCCTCATGCTTTGCTTTGACCAGCAGGATGACCATTGCATGCAAGAAGGAGGCAGTCTGTCCAGCAGCACCATGAGGCTTAACAGCTAGAGCTGCCATCACCTCACGGGCACTGGATGGGAGCCACAGATGATTCCTCCAGGTGGCAGCACTTTGTGGGCATAAATGCACCGCAATAGCACAGTCCACCTCAGGAACCCCCATGATCCCCCTGACCGCCCCACAGATGAGGGTAGTGATAAAGTAAAAATTTTGAACAGAATTTGGCACTAATGTACTTCCATACTGCCAAAGCTCTTCATGCACTTCCGGGAAGAAAGGCATGGGGCGGGGCGAGGTGATCTTTTGCGTTGCGCTCCGAGCCCAGAACCAATCCACCAGCTGCAATCGCTCAGAACGAGTCTGAGCGCGTGGCGGCCCGGGAAAGCATGTCTGTCAACTCTGAATCTGATTCAGCATGAGCAAACACCGCCGAAGGGGTAAGCTCAGCATCATCTTCCTCTCCAGAGAACAATAGCCCTCTCACCAATGCAGCTATCAACATCTGATCCTCATCCGGAGTGCCCAACGACGCGCTGGGTTGCCGTGGCAACACACTGTCAGCAGGCAGCTCACCAGCACACGACACGCTGAGAAGCGTGAGATTTCCCAATGGAATGCTCTCGCTGTAACCCTCAGTCTCCCAAAGTGTTGAACAGACCCGCGGCTGTGATTTTACACCCAAGCGGCGGCTGGGCAACAACAAAGGGGACTCAAGCCTTTACAAGAAAGGGGAGTCACGACCTGCGTGTCGACGTGATCATGTTCCCTCAAGAACATGAATCACCCACGAATGCTGCATCAACATGCTGGGCATGTGAGACAGCGATCATGGCCGTCAGATGAAAACAGGAAACACGGACAGAGATGTCTTTAAAAAGATGCTCACTGCCGTGCTTGCTCGTTTAGGGAAATACTCTAAGCCAGTGGTTCCCAAACCTGTCCTGGAGTACCCCCAGCCCTGCACATTTTGTATGTCTCCCTGTTTCTGACACACCCATTTCAGGTCTTTCTGTCTCTACTAATGAGCACATGAGTTGAATCAGGTATGATAAATGAGGGAAACATACAAAATGTGCAGGGCTGGGGTTACTCCAGGACAGGTTTGGGAACCACTGCTCTAAGCCAAGGCACCCAGGGGTGAATGCCGCCCTGCGTGCACAGCAATTTGGATGCAAACACCGCTGGAATGCACCATCACACCTGCAGAGAGATCCCACAACGAGCTGCAAGCAAAATTGCAATTAAAATGGCTGTTTTCGGAGTGTTCTTCTCATAGCAGTTAAAATTGCTGTTATTTACTCAGAAATGTACTTTCAATAGAGGTGAATTGTAAAGAGTGATCGCTGTACAACCACTCAGCTCCGAAGCAAAAGTATGAATGAAGTGAGCATGCCGATCATATTTATACCTGTTTGTGCCGGGTAGGTGTGGTGCGGCATGTAAATGTCACTGGCCAATCTCGATTGGTTCATTTTGTACCACTTGGAGGAGATTGGGCTCCCAGACGAGACCCCATTACGTCAGTATCGACGTAACGTCAAGCGTGACTGACTAAATGGGAACTAAGGGTTAGTATCCTTTCCTGCTTCCCTGTGAAAATACCACTGCACACTGTAAACTGTTCAGACAGAACTGATTTGTTGAGATCAGTGTTGTATTAAATAGACATTACTCATATTTAAGTATGTAAAAGTACCTTTCTGCGGAAAAAGTGCAACTTAGATTAGAAAATGTCTCAGGTTACAGATGTAACCCTGGTTCCATGAGAAGGGAACGAGACGCTGCGTGGTAACGCATTGGGAACCTTCTGCGTGATGTCGTCACTGAAGCACTCATGTATCTAACCAATCGCGTAGCGAGACGTCAGAGACGGGTGACGTCACGGACCAGGAAACTATAAAGCATACCCGGATGCAGAGCACGCTAGCTTCTGGGTAAGTCTGAAACAAGTGCTCGCAAGTATGCAGGGGGTACGGCAAGAGACGCAGCGTCTCGTTCCCTTCTCAGGGAACCAGGGTTACATCTGTAACCTGAGACGTTCCCTTTCGAGGGAACTATCGACGCTGCGTGGTAACGCATTGGGAACGCTATCCCAACTGTGCCGTAGCGGCAAATACTTGCCAAGTTATCTTGACAGGACTGAAGACCCCGGAGTGGAGCCGACATCAAGGTTATAAAACCTCATGAATGTGTGCTGACGTGACCAACCAGCTGCATCACAGATGTCACTGATGGAGACACCCAACATCAGAGCTTTTGATGCCGCCATACCCCTGGAAGAGTGGGCACGAACACTTAAAGGAGAAGGCTGTCCGGCCACCTCATATGCAAGTGTGATGGCCTCGACCACCCACTTGCTCATCCTCTGCTTGGATACAGGGCCCCCCTTCTTAGGGGACCCATAACAGACAAACAGCTGATCAGTTTTACGCCACAGGGCAGCTCTGTGGACGTACGTATCCAAAGCCCTTACTGGGCAGAGCAGATTTAGTCTTTCCTGATCCAAGAATTTAAAAGGAGGAGGATGGAAGGCCTGGAGCACGATGGGGCCTGGGACATGGGTAGGGACCTTAGGGACATAGCCTGGTCTAGGATTCAGGAATGCCTTCACCATTCCTGGAGCAAATTCAAGATATGAAGGAGCAACTGACAGTGCTTGTAAATCTCCTATCCTTTTTAGAGAAGTGATAGCGAGTAAGAAAATAGTCTTTAGAGTGAGAAACCTCTCAGGAACCTCCTCTAGTGGTTCAAAGGGCGCCTCGGCCAACCCTTGTAAAACCACGGCCAAGTCCCAGGCCGGAACCCTTGTGCGCACTGGAGGCCTCAACCTCAGTGTGCCACGGAGGAAGCGAGTGACCAGGGGGTCTCGACCCACCGAAAGGACACCCTCAGGAGGAATGTGAAAGGCAGAAATAGCCGCAACGTAAACCTTCAATGTTGAAGGAGATAGGCCCTCCGAGAACTTTTCTTGGAGGAAAGTTAGCACATAGCTAATAGAAGCGTGGACAGGATCCACATTATTGCGCCTGCACCAGGCGGAAAACAAATTCCACTTGTATAAATAAAGCTTCCTCGTGGCGGGAGCTCTGGAGTTCAGAATGGTTTCCACAACCTCGGTTGGGAGACCTGCATCTATGAACCTGGCCCCCTCAGAGGCCAGGCCCACAGTTTCCATAGTTCTGGGCGGGGATGTATTATCAGCCCGTCTGCTTGCGACAGGAGGTCCTGTCTGAGGGGAAGCTCCATTGGGGAGCCGTCTAATAGGGACACTAGGTCCGAGAACCATATTCTGGTTGGCCAAAAGGGGGCTACTAGTAATAGGCTGACCCCCTCCCGGCGTACTTTCTCCAGAACTCCCGGGAGCAAGGCGATCGGGGGAAATGCGTACAGACGCCGCCTCGGCCACGTCTGTACCATGGCATCCAGCCCCAGAGGTGCTGGATGGGTAAGGGAGTACCAGAGCGGGCACTGGGATGACTCTCCCGAAGCAAATAGGTCGACTTCTGCGCGACCGAAGTTTTTCCACAGGAGATCCACCACTTCCGGGTGGAGTCTCCACTCCCCGGGCCTCGGACCCTGCCTCGACAGGGCATCCGCTCCCAAATTTTGATGCCCTGGGATGTAAGCTGCTCTCAGGGAGAGCAACTTCCCTTGGGCCCACAGGAGGATCTGATGGGCCAAGTAATAAAGTTGGCGAGACCGCAAACCCCCCTGATGGTTTATACAGGCGACCACTGCCGTGTTGTCCGTTCGGACCAGCACGTGATGACCTCTCAGGTCTGGGAGAAAGTGTTTCAATGCCAGGAACACCGCCATCATCTCCAGCCGATTTATATGCCAGGAGAGTTGATGGACCTCCCATAAGCCCTGAGCTGGGCGACCACTCATGATCGCCCCCCAGCCCGTGAGGGAAGCGTCTATAGTAAGCATTACGCGACGACCAGAAGTCCCCAGCACGGGTCCCTGGGACAGAAACCAGGGATCTTTCCACATGACCAGAGCACGAAGGCATCGTCGTGAGACTTTGATCATGCGAAATGGATTTCCCCTCGGGGAGAATCCCCTGGTTCTGAGCCACCACTGTAAGGGTCTCATGTGCAGGAGGCCAAAAGGTATCACGTTGGACGCAGCTGCCATCAGACCCAACAGTCTCTGGAACTGTTTTACAGTGAGTGACTGGCCTAGTTTCACCCTTTTCACGGCCGTTAGGATGGCACTCACACGAGCGGGAGACAGATGTGCCCGCAACGTGGTGGAGTCCCAAACTACACCCAGATAAGTGATAGTCTGCACCGGAACTAGCACACTCTTTTTGTCGTTGAGCCTCAGCCCAAGCTTCTCCATATGACGCAGAACAACATCTCGATGCTGGACTGCCAGTTGCTCTGACTGAGCTAGAATCAACCAGTCGTCGATGTAATTCAGTACGCGGATGCCCTGAAGCCTCAGCGGGGCCAGAGCCGCATCCACGCACTTCATGAATGTGCGGGGTGATAAAGATAGGCCAAATGGAAGAACCCTGTATTGGTAAGCTTCGCCCCCGAAAGCAAACCTGAGGAACTTCCTGTGAGAAGGATGGATGGACACATGAAAGTATGCATCTTTCAGGTCTATCGCCACAAACCAGTCCTCGGACCTGATCTGTGGGACAATCTGTTTGAGTGTAAGCATCTTGAATTTGAGCTTTTGAATTGAGCGATTTAACACACGTAAATCTATTATAGGACGCAGTCCTCCATCCTTCTTTGGAACAATGAAGTAGCGGCTGTAAAAACCTGACAGCTTTCTGGGAGGAGAGACCCTTTCTATAGCTCATTTTTGCAAGAGTGTCGTAACCTCTTGTTCCATAACCAGAGACTGCTCGGGGGTCACCACTGTGGGAAGGACCCCGTTGAATCTGGGCGGGCGAGACCCGAACTGTATTCTGTAACCCTTTTCTATCATGAGCAGTACCCAATTCGATATATTTGGAAGGAGTTTCCACTCTGCCAAAAAATCTACTAAGGGAACCAGTCTCTCGGGACTGGCCTCTGGTGTTTTTTGAGCACTTGACTCGATGCTCTGACGCGGCGCCGGCAGATGATAACCGAATCAAGTGGCCGGCCCTCCTCGAAGGGTCGGCGGGGACCGCCGTGCCCTGACGCACACTGGGTGGCAGGGTTGACGGACTGATCCCCTGAGGGTGCCGAAGGGGAGCGGGGGTTAGATATAATTTTCCCCGGCTTCCTTCGGAGGGGACCACCCTCAGTGGGTCCTGACCCACAGATATCAGGACCGCTTCGAAGCCTTCCGAGCGACAATAACGGCCCGCAGGTCCGTTTTGCCCTTGGGAGGCTTCTTCTGAGCGGACCGACCCGATCCCCAAGCTGTTTGCGGGGGAGCATGGGCGGCCACGCTCACTTTTTGTTGCGCTCTGTGGTGCGCTGAGGAGCTTGTAGACGGCCGAGGCTGCTCCCGCTCAGCAGCCTCGGGGGGAACTATAGAGCGGTGGGGGATGAACCTCTGGAACGCCGCTGCCTGTTTTTTAGACTCCTGGAACCTCTCGACGACTGTATTTACAGTGTCGCCGAAGAGGCCCACAGGGGACAGCGGCGCGTCCATAAGGGCAGCTTTGTCTCGCTCCCTTATGTCCGAGAGGTTCAGCCACAGATGTCTCTCCGTGGCCACCAAGGCTACCATAGACCGGCCGATTTCTTTGGCCGTCTCTTTGGTGGCACGGAGAGCTAGATCAGTTGCCATCCTGATCTCTTGGATGCATTCAAATGTGGCCTCCCCGCTCTCATCAATCTCCCCCAGCAGGTCCGCTTGATAAGCTTGGAGTAGCGACATAGTGTGTAAACACGCCGCTGCCTGACCTGCTGCCGTATATGCTTTGCCCACCAAGTTAGATGTAGTTCTTAGCGGCTTGGTGGGCAACGTCGGGGCTTTCAGCGACGATGCCGACTCGGGTGAGAGATAGCCCGCAAGCGTCTCTTCAACCCGGGGCATCGCCGCGTAACCGTGCTGTCTCAACCCTATATACAGATGTTTGTGGGCTGTATACACGATGCTGCACGGGCCTTTTCCACGACCTCGACACCTCAGTGTGGAGGTCCGTGAAAAAAGGCAAACCCCGACGCTGGGGTAGCGTCGGGGTTCTGCTGGCCAATCGATTTTTAATTTGGCAACAGCCCTGGTCACTACCTCCAGGAGCTCCTCATATGCTGGGGAAGAGGATGGCGGGTCCTCATCCCCAGCCTCGACGCTCACCACATCAACCTCCTCGGAGGAAGAGAGATGAAGCGCCGGTGCCTCTCTCTGGGGGGAAGAAACCGCTACACGTGCTTCCGACACCCGGGGAGAGGCACTGGGGCTGGCGGGTAAAGGGCGAGATAAGGCTGGGCCCGTCTCGACCCCCTCCGCCAGCTCCATTTGCGAACCCCACGACAAAAGCCGGCGCTGCGCCTCAGCAGCAGCAGGACCCGACCCGCGAGGAACGCTCGCCGAGGCACCCTCCTCGAAGAGTGCCCGGCGAGATCTCAACACTCTGAGGGTTAGTTTCTCGCAATGCACGCAGACAGCTCCCTCAAGAGCTGCCTGGGCATGCTCAACCCCCAGACAAACGACACACATATCGTGTGTGTCCCCATCCGGAATATATCTGGGACAGGGATGCACACACTTCCTGAATCGTTTTTCTTCCGCCATTATAACTGTCTTTCTCATATATATATGTGGTGTAGTGCAACTCTTGTCCTCAGACGAAGAGATATTTTGTCTTTTTCAATAATAAGGAGACAAACAACACCAAATAAGACAGACAAGATAACATAGAGCGCTTTGTTGAAGACACAGAAGCTAGCGTGCTCTGCATCCGGGTATGCTTTATAGTTTCCTGGTCCGTGACGTCACCCGTCTCTGACGTCTCGCTACGCAATTGGTTAGATACATGAGTGCTTCAGTGACGACATCACGCAGAAGGTTCCCAATGCGTTACCACGCAGCGTCGATTGTTCCCTCGAAAGGGAAGTACCTTTTTATTATTATTATTATTATTATTATTACAGTTTAAATGTTTTGTAAACATTCAGTCTACCAAAAAAAAATATTTTGGTAATAAAATTTAATAAAAAAAAAATGGCACAATATACACAAAATGTGCTATGGCCAAATTACTTCATAAGCAAATTTCTTCATAATATATCTGCCAAAATTTCAGAAAACAGCTCTATCTTGTGGTTATAACCAACATTCTAGAATTAGTAGTGTTTAACAACACAACACAAACACACACAAAAAAAATCAACAGCTTTACTACTCATGGCAACAGATGATATCAGTTTTCCCTGTTGGGTTGATGAAAGAGAAAACTCATATAAACCCCACATTAAAAGGTAAGGGCCATTAAACTTTTATTCAGAGAACTCAAGCAAGTAATACGGTTTAACTAAATAATTAGAGGGAGGATATTAATGAGACTAAGGCAAGATGCAGCATTTACATTTATTAAGTAACATTATTGTATATAGACTGCTATCAAATTAAATTAATTTACGTAGTGAACTTTTTGTTTGTACATTTATAAATCAGGTATTTGTCAACACATATGTGTAAACTAGTTTATTAATTTATGTAGTGTTAGCAAAAAATGCAATATTGATGTCATGTCATGTCATGTACTGTACTGTACAACAGCAAGCAAAGTATGTTGTAAAACAATGGCAGAGCCACAGAACAATGGCAGAGCATTAGTTTATAGTGTGCAGTATATCCAATTAAATAATTCAAGTAATGTATATTATTAATCAAAGTGACATCTGTTTGTTACTCTGTTTGCAGGATTTGTGTACAGCAGCTAATGGACAACCTGACATTTAGAAACAGCATTCTCCTTGTAGAAGGACTCAAAGTTATGCATCAGTCCTCTTACCTTGTTTTCATTGTGCTTTTTTTGGCTTATATGTTTGCAATGGTATCAAACATTACACTTATATTTCTGATTTCAACAGAGAAGAATCTGCATGATCCTATGCATTTTCTGTTCTGTAACTTGCCAGTTAATGATATAATAGGGACCACTGTCATTTTGCCACGCTTAATGCAAGACATTTTAAGAGAAACCTCAGAGCGCTATATAACATATGTGGAGTGTGTTATTCAAGCTTATTTTGTGCATGTATTTACAGCAGCATGTCACTATGTGCTGATGATCATGGCTTTTGACAGATATGTGGCTATATGTAATCCATTGCGATACACAACTATAATGACCAATAAAATGGTAGTTAAATTATCAGCATCAGCCTGGGGGCTGTCAGTACTTGTGGTGACAATTATGTTGGGCCTTACTGTGCGTCTGCCTCACTGCAGATCTAAAATTGAAAACCCTTTCTGTGACAATGCCTCACTATTTAAACTGTCCTGTGAAAATGCAAGTATTAATAACGTGTTTGGAGTTGTTTATTCCGTAATTGCAGCCTGCCTGTCAGCTGTATCTATATTTATAACATATGTCAAGATTGCTACTGTATGTATAAGGAGCAAAAACAAAGCACTCAACAGCAAAGCCATAAAAACTTGCAGCACTCATTTAGCTGTTTATGTAATTATGTTTGTTTCTGGAGCCATTTTTATTTTCCTTCATCGTTTTCCTGAATACTCTGAAAGCAGAAAACTATGTAGTATACTGTTTCACATTGTACCACCAGGATTAAATCCCTTAGTATATGGTTTACAAACCAAAGAGATAAGACAAAAGATTGTTAAAGTTTGGTGTAGAAAGACAGGGTATTCTTGAATTTATTATGCATTTTTAAAACATAAAATGTATTGGCCTTTTTTTTTTTTTTTTTGATGTACGCTAATCTTACAGTTGATTTTAAGTGGAAACATATGTAGCCACCTTTAAGACAAATATGAGCATATAGACACTGGGACGTTATTACTGGTACGTTATCACATAAACAATACTAAGATGAAAGTGATTTAACCCTTGGGGCTCTGGAGGAGTTTTGACATGCCCTGACATTTGTGCTTTTTGAGTTGCTTATAAACATATGAATGACAAAAGTGTCATTACACTGTATTCAGAATGAACTATGCTACCATAATATGTGAGCAACATGTATGTACATGTTTGCATTGAGAGAATAACGTTTATGCGTGGTTATTGAAAAAACTAAAGAATTAAGTCACTGAAATAAGGCTACAAAAAAAATACTGAATATGTGTCCACAAGACTTCTGGGTATTGGAGGGTGAAGCCTAGAATTTTTGCTTCAAAATGTGAAAATCATCCTGCCTACTCATTCACATAAAATAATTTATTGATTTAAATTTTGTAAGACACTTTTTGTTTAGAAAAACAGTATGCGTGGAGGTGTGAATAATCCTGAATAATGCTGTAATTCACACCTGAAGAGACAAAGACCCACATAATGAGCTGAATAATGAGCCTTTCAGTCAGGTATGTGAGAAGAATGTGAGGAGTGAAAACAAAGTAGTTTATTTTGTAGTTTATTTAGAATATAGTTAACAATATAAATGAGAGTCAAAGGCACATTTTGAGTACACAGTTTTACCTGGAAATAAATCCTTTTCAGAGATATTTTAACATCATTTACTTGGTATTCCAAGGCGTTTGGTGTTTCTATGCACTGAAAAAACAAAACAAAAACAAAAACAACAACAACAACAACAACAACAACAAAAACCTTTCCTGCTTCCAGTCAGTGATCTCACCATTATATTCATGCAGATCCAATGTGGGCCAATATCTGGTCACTATGATTCTCAAATCTGTGAGATAAAAGAAAAAATTCCCCTGTGAGCATGCTAATAACAGGATCATATCAATTATATTTATTTATAATATAATTTCCACTCTTAACAGAAAACATGATTTTTGTGATCTGTGAAGAAAACTTTGTATAGGCCTATTTTAAATATACAGTATTGGTCAAAAGATTGAACACATTACTATTTTTAATGTTTTTGAAAGAAATCTCATGCTCATCAAGCACGCATTTATATGATCAAAAATACAGAAAAACAGCAATATTGTGAAATATTACTACAATTTAAAATAATGTTATATGCTCAGAAATATACTCTCAATAGAGGTGAATTGGAAAGAGTGATCGCTGTACAACCGCTCAGCTCCGAAGTAAAAGTACGAATGAAGGGAGTATGCGGGTCATATTTATACCTGTATTGCACACGTATTGTTTCTATTTTAATATACTTTAAAATATAATTTATTTCTGTTATGCAAAACTGAATTTTCATAATTAATTGCAAACAAAAGCTTCATTGATGTGGCACTATAAAGGCTATTTTACAGTAAACCCTTTATAATCTGTCCAAAACAGGCCAAAGAAATATTGTCTAGACCAGAGGTCTTCAGCCCTGCTCCTGGTGACCCACTGTCCTGCAGCGTTTAGCTCTGGACAGTGGGTCCCCAGGAGAGGGGTTGAAGACCTCTGGTCTAGACTATCAGAATGGACTTCATTCAGAGAGAGACGACAGATCACGCATCATGTTTTTATATATATATATATATATATATATATATATATATATATATATATATGTATATATATATATATTTAGCAAAAAGCACAACATTTTGTTTTTACTGTGTACACAAATAAAAAAATAAAACAAGACATTTCACAGAATAGCATGATGTATAACTCTTAATTGTATGTCCAAAAGTATTTTGGGACTCTTTCGACTCTTTAGTGAATTTAACAATTATCTGTTTAAATTTGAATTTCAAATATTTTATTCAACATTATTTAATAAATTGAATGAATATAGTCACTACAGCACTCTATTAACAGAAAATTATTAATACTAAATTAATGACAGTTTATGTAGATGAAATCAAAATACTGCATTTCTGATATGTTGCTCCATTGTATAGTGAAATTTCATATCTATAATGTTCTTGTCTTCATCACACTCAAGGCTGGTGTATGAATAAACACATTTTTATTTCTCCAGTATACTCCCCGCAATTCACACATGCATTTCAACAAAGTTAAATTTCTTCTTCGTTGTCTCTCCCAAAACCCATAACTATGTTTCTGCCCCCTAGTGTCTATAATTAACATAACATTAAACATTACAACCCTCTTCACCTTCAGATATTTCCATATGATTCAAATAAACAGTGAACAATGAACATTTTACTCAATGTCCCAAAATTTCCTCAATCTATAAACTGTGGATTTCATAATCTGCTAGTCTTCTTGGAGGTCCCCTGTGCTCTCTCTGAGGATATCTCCTGACCTCTGAAGTCTGTGACTGTAGACCAGCTGCTGATGAAAGTGGTGTTGCTGGTTTTACTGTTTTGGTTTGACCTGGAATGTTTAATTCCCAGCCAACATCCATTTTACTTCCCTCTTCTTTTCCTTCTGTGTGAATTTTTGAGGAACACAGAACTTTGAAGTGTGACGAATTTCTTGTGATCTTACGAGCCAGAGACTGCTGTGATCACTGGCCCTTTTACAGAAATCACCTTGTATGGCTGAGGTTCAAAAGCTGAACAAAGCTTCCCACTCTTCTGTCATCGAGACAGAACAATGTCATCCACCTTTAGGTTTGAAGGTTTGGTGTGATGTTTCCTATCTACATGCCATTTCATTTTTTCTTTTGCTGCAGCATCTGTACGGCGAAACATGTCATCACAGCTTGGTTGTTCCGGAGAAAGCTCAGGTAGCTTCGTGCGTATGGGCCTTCCAAACAAAACTTCAGCAGGTGACTTTTTTGTCGAACAATGTGGGGTGGCACGATAATTGAGAAGGAAAGTGTACAAAACTTGCTTCCACGGTAAATTGTCCACATGAGCTGCTTGAATGGCTTTCTCTAGTGTCCGCTTAAACCACTCTGCTTCTGCATTTGCTTGCTGCCAAAGTGGGGTGATTTTCCTGTGTTTGAACCCTAAATATGAGGAAAAATCAGCAAAATTATGTCCATTAAAAGGTGGGCCATTGTCTGTTTTTTCCTCCGAAGGCACACCAAAAGATTAGGAAATCTTATCTAACTTAGGAATGGTGCTTTTAGCTGATGTGGACTGAACAATCTCAACCTCAGAATACCTGGAATATTCATCAATCACGACAAGGAGGTAATCTCCTGAGGGAAATGGGCCACAGAAATCAACTCCAACTTTATCCCAAGCTTTGAATGGCAGCTCAGACATTTCCAGTGGTTCTCTGTTATTAGTAGGCACAACAGCTTGACATGGAATGCAGGTTTCTATCATTCTCTCAGCTAGTCTGTCAATACCAGGAAACGTCTCGGGTTACGTCTGTAACCCTGGTTCCCTGAATAAGGGAACGAGACGCTGCGTAGTCACTTTGGGAACGCCTCTGCGTGATTACGTCTTGAAGCACTCGTGAAATCAAACCAATAGTGTAGTGGGACGTCAGAGCGGGTGACGTCACGGACCAGGAAACTATAAAGCACCCCTGAGAACAAAGAACGCCAGCTTCTGATATGGATGAAGCAGACGCTCACAGGCGTGCAGGGAGTATGGCTAAGCTACGCAGCGTCTCGTTCCCTTATTCAGGGAACCAGGGTTACAGACATAACCCGAGACGTTCCCTTTCATGGGAACATCGACGCTGCGTAGTCACTTTGGGAACGCTATTCCAACTAGGCCATAAGACCAAATGCCTGTAGTGTTTTATTTCAGGACGACAGGACTGAGGACCCTGGAGTGGAGCCCACATTAAGGTTATAAAACCTAAAAAAGTAAGCTGAGAAGACCACCCAGCAGCATCACATACGTCTTGGAGGGGAACCCCCGACATCAAAGCCTTTGAGGCAGCCATGCCCCTGGTAGAATGCGCCCGGACAGCTAGAGGAGGGGGCTGTCCGGCCGATTTGTAAGCAAGAGAGATGGCCTCGACCACCCACTTACTCATTCTCTGCTTAGACGCAGGACCTCCCTTATTAGGAGAACCGTAACACACAAACAGTTGTTCAGTCTTTCGCCACAGGGCAGCTCTGTGGACATACGCGTCTAAAGCCCTCCCCGGGCAGAGCAGATTCAGTTTCTCCTGATCCGGATTTGTAAAAGGTGGAGGACAGAAGGCCTGCAGCACAATAGGCCCTGGGACATTAGTAGGGACCTTAGGAACATATCCAGGTCTAGGATGTAGAAAGGCTTTGACCATACCAGGTGCAAAGTCTAAACATGAAGGAGCAACCGATAGTGCTTGTAAGTCCCCGATTCTTTTGAGGGATGTTATGGCCAGAAGAAATACGGTTTTGAGAGTAAGGATCTTCTCAGATGCTTCCTCTAGAGGTTCAAAGGGAGCTGCAGCTAACCCTTCCAACACAATGGCTAAGTCCCAGGAAGGCATTTTTGTGCGTACAACAGGTCTCAGCCTCTGAGTGCCACGGAGAAAACGTACAACTAAAGGGTTTCTACCAACAGAAAGACCTTCTATTTTTGCGTGATAAGCGGAAATAGCGGCAATATAAACCTTCAATGTAGAAGGAGTTAAACCCTCCGATAACTTCTCCTGGAGAAATTGCAGTACTTGACTGATAGAAGAGTGGACCGGATCCACCTGAGAGTGGCTACACCAAGTAGCAAACAATTTCCACTTATACGCGTACAGTTTTCTCGTGGTTGGAGCTCTGGAGTGGAGAATGGTCTCTACAACCTCAGTTGAGAGACCAGATTCTACAAGCTCTGCCCCCTCAGGGGCCAGGCCCACAGTTTCCATATTTCTGGGTGCGGGTGAACTATTGCGCCGCCCAACTGAGACAAGAGGTCTTGTCTGACAGGAATCTCCATGGGGGAGTCTTCTAAGAGGGATACTAGATCCGTGAACCATACTCGGGCCGGCCAGAACGGGGCTACCAATATTAGACGGACCCCGTCCCGGCTAACCCTCTCCAGAACTCCGGGGAGCAGAGCGATCGGGGGAAATGCATACAGACGCAGCCTCGGCCACGTCTGTACCATAGCATCCAACCCCAGAGGGGCTGGATGGGTCAGAGAAAACCACAGCGGGCAGTGAGACGTCTCTTTCGAGGCAAATAGGTCGACTTGTGCACGACCAAACTTTTTCCAAATCAGTTCCACCACTTCGGGGTGGAGCCTCCATTCCCCGGGCCTCGGCCCCTGCCTCGACAGGATGTCTGCTCCCACATTTTGACGTCCCGGGATATAAGCTGCTCTCAGTGAGAGAAGCTTGCCCTGGGACCACAGGAGGATCTGATGAGCTAACTTGCACAATTGGCGAGACCTCAGACCCCCCTGATGGTTGATATAAGAGACCACCGACATGTTGTCTGACTGAACTAACACGTGATGGCCCCTCAGGTCTGGGAGGAAGTATTTGAGTGCTCAAAATACCGCCATCATCTCCAGCTGATTTATATGCCGAGATCGATGATGGTCCTCCCAAAGACCCTGAGCTGAGCGACCACTCATGATCGCTTCCCACCCTGTGAGAGAAGCATCCATCGTTAGCATTTTGCGACGACAAGGAGCTCCTAGCACAAGACCTTGGGATAGAAACCAGGGCTTCTTTCACACCGCCAGAGCACGAAGGCATCGCCGCGTGACCTTGATTGTGCGAAAAGGGTTTCCCCTCGGAGAAAACCCCCTGGTTTTGAGCCACCACTGTAGGGGTCTCATGTGCAGCAGGCCAAAAGGTATCACGTTGGACGCCGCTGCCATCAGACCCAACATTCTCTGAATTTGCTTCACAGTGAGTGACTGGCCTAATTTCACCCCTTTCACGGTTGAGAGAATGGAATTCACCCGAGCAGGGGACAAATGTGCCTGCATCGAAGTGGAATCCCAAACTACCCCTAGGTAATTGGTAGTCTGAGCCGGTAAAAGCACACTTTTCTTGGCATTGAGTCTCAACCCTAACTTCTTCATGTGGGACAGAACTACATCTCGATGTTGAACTGCCTGTTGCTCTGATTGAGCTAGAATCAACCAATCGTCGATATAATTCAGTACACGGATGCCCTGGAGTCTCAGAGGAGCCAGCGCTGCATCCACGCACTTCGTGAAGGTGCGGGGTGAAAGGGATAGGCCAAACGGAAGAACCTTGTATTGGTAAGCTTCGCCCCCGAAAGCAAACCTGAGGAACTTCCAATGTGAAGGATGGATTGATACATGGAAGTACGCGTCTTTCAGATCTATTGTCACAAACCAGTCCTCGGACCTGATCTGTATAGTGATCTGTTTGAGTGTTAGCATCTTGAACTTGAGCCTTTGCACTGAACGATTTAACATGCGTAAATCTAGAATAGGACGCAACCCTCCATCCTTCTTCGGAACTATGAAGTATCGGCTGTAAAACCCTGACTGTATGCTGGCGGGAGGAACCCTCTCTATAGCCCCCTTTTGCAAAAGTGTCATCACTTCTTGTTCCATAACCAGAGACTGCTGGGGGTCCACTACTGTAGCGAGGACCCCGTTGAACTGGGGCGGGCGAAACCCGAATTGTATTTTGTACCCCCTTTCTATCATTTGCAGCACCCATTGAGAAATATTGGGAAGACTTTTCCATTCTTCTAAATATTCTACTAAGGGGACCAGTCTCTCGAGACTGGTCTCTGGTGTTTTTTGAGCACTTGGCTCGACGCCCTGAAGCGGCGCGCCGGCAGGGAACAGTCGAATCAGGTGCTGGCCGACCCTCCTCAGAGGATCGGAGGGGGCTGCCGTGCCCCGAGACACACGAGGTGGCGGGGTTGACAGAACGGCCCCCTGAGGGCACCGAAGATGGGTCAACTTTATGGATTTTAATTTTTCTGGACCCACTCCGGTGGGGGCTGCCCTCGGAAGTCCTGGACCCCATGTGTCAGGACTTTTTCACAGCCTTCCTGGCAATAATAACAGCCCGCAGATCTGTTTTACCCCGGGAAGGCTTCACTTGTGCTGTCTTACCCGGTCCCCAAGATCTTCTCGGGGGAGCACGGGTGGCAACACTCTGTTTTTGCTGCGCTCTATGCGCAGATGAGGAGCTTGTAGACGGCTGAGGCTGCTCCCGCTCAGCAGCCTCAGCAGAGCGGTGAGGGAAGAACTTCTGAAAGGCTGCAGACTGACGTTTTGCCTCCTGGAATCTCTCGACGACCGATGTTACGGAGTCGCCGAAGAGGCCCTGAACAGACACTGGTGCATCAAGAAGGACTGCCTTATCGCGTTCTTTGATATCTGACAAGTTCAGCCATAAATGCCTCTCCGTGGCCACCAGGGCTGCCATAGACCGGCCGATTGCTTTTGCCGTCTCCTTGGTGGCCCGGAGAGCTAAGTCAGTCGCCTTTCTCAATTCTTGAATACATTCAAAAGACGCCTCGCCACTCTGATCTATTTCCCCCAGCAGGTCAGCTTGGTATGCCTGGAGGATCGACATAGTATGGAGGCATAAAGCCGCCTGACCCGCTGAGGTGTAAGCCCTGCCCACCAACGCTGATGTTGTACGCAGGGGTCTGGTGGGCAAAGTCGGGGATTTTAATGACGATGCTGACTCAGGCGAGAGATAGCTCGCGAGCGTCTCTTCGACCTGAGGCATCGCCGTATAACCGTATTCTTTCCCTCCCATGATGTTACTATACAGAGATATCGTTGGGTTATGAACACGGAAATGCGCCGGACTCTGCCACGATCTCGACACCTCGGTGTGGAGATCCGGAAAGAACGGCAATCCCCGGGGCTGAGGTTGTGCTCGGGCAGGGAGAAAGCGCTCATCTAGTTTGCTTTTAACTCGCACTTCAGGTCTTTCTTCTGGCCATTCAATGTTTAATTTAGCCACTGCCCGAGACAGCACCTCAAAAAGCTCCTCATATGCTGGAGATGCGGGTGGCGGAGCCTCATCTCCAGCGCCGGCGCACGCTATATCCATCTCCTCGGAGACAGATAAGCGAAGCTCCGGTGCCTCCACTCTGGGGGAAGAAACCGCTACGCGTGCTTCCGCGGCCAGAGAAGAGGCAGCAGACCTGGCAGGTGAGGGTCGAGATAGGGCAGAACCCGTCTCTAACCCCTCCACCAGATCCATTTGTGAACCCCAAGAACGAAGTCTACGCTGTGCCTCGGCAGCAGCGGGACCCGTGCCCTGGGGAACACTCGCCGCGGCGTCCTCCTTTTTATCAAAGAACGCGCGGCGTGATCGGAGTACACGGAGCGTTAACTTCTCACAATGCACACAGACAGCTCCCTTGAGAGCTGCCTGTGCATGCTCCACTCCCATACAAGCAACGCACATATCGTGTGTATCCCCGCCCGTGATGAAACGAGGGCAGGGAGGAGCACATCTAGTGAACTGTTGCTTGTCTTTTTCCGCCATAATCGTGTCTTTGCAATATATATATATGGAGCTAATATATATGCTTGGTGACTAAAATACTCTTGTCCTCGGACGAAGAGATATTTTGTTTGCTGTGAATAATGACAGACAACACCAAATAAGACACACAATACACAGAGCGCTTGCTGAAGACACAGAAGCTGGCGTTCTTTGTTCTCAGGGGTGCTTTATAGTTTCCTGGTCCGTGACGTCACCCGCTCTGACATCCCGCTACACTATTGGTTTGATTTCACGAGTGCTTCAAGACGTAATCACGCAGAGGCGTTCCCAAAGCGACTACGCAGCGTCGATGTTCCCATGAAAGGGAACCACACTTTTTCACAGATCAATTGTTTAGTTTTCACTATCCCTTGGTGTCCTTCATGTTTTACAGCATCCTCCCACCCACCATGTTTGATGAGTTCTGCAACTTTAGAGAGAGTCGGATCATTCTTTGTGGCAATTTGTATTTCCTGTAGCGTCATGGCCTTTGGCACAGCACTGGCAGCAAGGAAATTTACATAATCCTCAGCACACTTATCAGATAATGGCCAAAGCCTTGCGTTCAGTTTGAGAATATTTTTGTTCAGTAGCAGAAAGCGCACAGCTTGCATAGCTCACCACCTGAGCTGGTTCATGAGGAGAGTCTCTTTGGGCCAACACGGCCCCTAAGCCAACTGGACTTGCATCCAGTCCATTTTTTAGGGTCAAAATAACTCATGACAGTGTCACTGCTGAGACTTTGCTTTAGCTTCTGGAATGCATCTTGATGAGTTTGCGACCATGTGCAGATTGTGTGCTTTTTTGTGAGTTCACAAAGTGGCTGCGTAATGGAGGCAAAATCTTTGATGAAGCGTGCACTGTATTTTGCCATGCCAAGTAAACTCCGCAATTCATTGACATTTTTGGGTTAAGCAGCCTCTTAAAGTGCTCTGAGCTTTGTAAAGTCTGGTGAGAAGCCTCCATTAGAGAATGTATATCTGAAAAAATCAAGTGATGTCTGCCTATACACACATTTTGCCTTGTTCAGCGTCAAATTTTTTCCTTTAGTCTGTGGAATGTGCTTCTCAAAGCTTCATCATGCTCCAGCAGTGTTTTGCCAAACACCAGGATATCATCGCTCAGATTGATTGCCCCTGGGATTTCATCTAGGACTTGCCGTATGACATGCTGAAAAAGTTCAGCGGCAGAGGAAGCATCTAAGGCCTACATGAGTGGAAAAAGTGTTAATGTATCTTGAGGTTGGTTCTAGTTCCAACTGATGGTACCCACAGTTTAAGTTTGGAGAAGTACCTGGCTCCATTTAACGCATGAATTACATCATCAACCATAGGAGTCAAATCTCTTTCTCTTTCAATGGCTTTATTTGGTAAGCGCATATCCACACAGATCCTAACAGCATCAGGATCCTTTGGTTTTGGCACTGCAACAATAGGGGACACCCATGGTGTTGGGCCATCCACCTTTTCAATAATGTCGAGCTGTTCCAATTGTGTAAGCTCAGTCTCTATACATGTTCTGATGTGAAAGGGGACCCTACAATGCGGCTGACTAACAGGTGTGATAGATTTATTGATGCAAAATTTAACTTGAAAGTCCTTCAGTTTGCCAACACCTTGGAAAAAGTTGTCGTACTCAGCAAGAAGGCAGTTCACATTGGGTGTGTTGTGGGAAATGTGAATAGGCACCTGAGGAGTTTGCACATTTACGTCTTGTTTGGACTGCACTCTGTTCACCACCTTGATAAGACCTAGCTGAGAAGCAGTATCATAGCTAAGTAATGTGGTACTTCCTCCCATGAGAACGTAAAAAGTTGTTGTCAGAAATTGTGACTTTGTTTCAAGTATGTCCGTGAATTTTCCAAGGACAGGAAAATTCTGTTTTACTTAGGACAGGTGGATCACACAGAATCTTAAATGTTTTTTCATCTATAATGTTGACACTCCTGTATCGATCATTGCTCTGATATTTTTCTGCCTCTGATTTTATGCATGGCATATTTTACCTTTTGCTGGCAGATCAACTTGATACTGCTTTTTTCGCTGATACGCTGATACTGAAATGAAATGTGGAGGATGTTAACTGTGATAAGATGATTGACATGCCAGTTTACACTGACAGGATGTGTGTAACTAAGCGACAGAGAGCAACAGTAACAGACACTATTTTATGACGTGATAGTGTTGTAGTTGTTAACCAGTTCTTCATTGTTATCTGTTGTCTCTGGTATGTGTCATTTCAGATGTACCTTGTTGCCATGGGCTTGATGATGTCCCAAATGGGAGAAAACAATAGGTAACTTGCGTAACACTGGTTCTCTGATAGCATTAGGTAAGGTGTCTCACTATGGGACACGCCCCTTCCGCGTATTCCTCAGAAGCCCTATTACATTACACCAGCCCCAATTGGCTGGCAAACGTGACGTTGTGTCTGGGAGTGGCCTCTCCACCCTCAGTATAAAAGGAGCCAACATCACCACGACATTCAAAACAAGCACAAATCTTCGCACAGCAAGGAGGGTGATGGTGATCTGGTGAGACACCTCACTTAATGCTTTCAGAGAACCTGAGTTACGCAAGTAACCTATTGTTCTCTTTCAAGCATATGTTTCGGTGTCTCAGATAGTCTGCCTCGAAGTCTCCTACCAACCACAATCACCACATCTAGGGTTGAACATGTCATAAGTCATAACTCACATTCCTACACTCAATATTGCATGTGCTAAAGTTTGAGCTGTAACATCCATTTTATAAAACCTTGCAAATGTATGCAGAGAGGACCAACTTGACACTTCACAAATATTCTGTATAGTGACTCCTTTAAAGAAAGCCCACAAAGTTGACATTCTTGTTGAGTGTGCACGTAAACCACGTAGGGACAAAAGACCCTTACTGGAATATGCCAAAGAAATCGCCTCCACTATCCAGTACGATAAATGCTGCTTAGGCTTCCCCGTATATGGTTTTGCCCAAGATATGAACAGGTGAT
Organism: Megalobrama amblycephala; assembly: GCF_018812025.1. Lineage (NCBI taxonomy): Eukaryota > Metazoa > Chordata > Actinopteri > Cypriniformes > Xenocyprididae > Megalobrama > Megalobrama amblycephala. The sequence continues at coordinate 19,343,108 of NC_063061.1, read as the reverse complement.
CACTCTCCCTGAACCCTCTGGTTCTTTCTATGTAAATGATTAAAGTACACACTGTGCACAACACATTTAACTTTTGCTGTTCTGATGAAGTAAAAGATGGTGGATAGAAAGCTCTCAATTTAAGAGGAATGGTAGCATTAACTATTTTGTGCATGAATGAAGGATTAGGTTTCAGAACTACCCCTGCATCCCCAGGCATGAACTGCATACACGCTGAATGCACCGAAAGTGTGTAAATCTCACTTACGAGCTTTGCCGAAGCCAAAGCTAACAGCAGTGCCATCTTAAATAACATTTTGAAATTTATCTTGTCCAGCATCTCAAATGGGGACATTGAAACAGCATCAAGCACCAATCCCATATCGCATGAGGGAGAAAGCCGTTTTGAAAATGGAAAATCAATGATGTGTGCCCTTCATGAACCTGCATACCAAAGGGTGCTGCTTAACAGTGACAAGCAGATATATATGCTCCTTATATATGCTCCAAATCTGTTCAACCACTTCCCTGTTCAATTTCCACTCCCCACAGAGGGGATTGCCCCTGGACAGCAGATCCGAACCCTGGTTCATAACACCCTGTATGTGTGTAGAATATTTGTAGTCTCAGTCATCAGTTTAGAAACAGGCACCTCAACCCCTGTCATGTGTGGCAGCAGCAGCACAAAATCTCAGGAGAATGACCAAGCAGTCACAGTACTCCGCTCTGTCCTGCTGCATTCACGTTCAGTATAGCTGGGGAGTGAGTGGGCCATAACCTGTGCAAAGGACTGCCGAGGTGGTGGAGGGGGTGCAGTCTGTGTCTTTCTAGGTATACAGAGTAGCAAAGCCTCATCATCCCTCTTCCTTTCCTTGCATCTCGTTTGCATCAGTGTCAGAGCTGAGCCAAAAATGTGACAACCTCTGTGACAACCGGTGTGTCCATGGCTTCTTTTTCCCTGTCAGAGAGATTAGCCAAGTTAAACCATTGTGCTCTCTCTTGAATGACCATTGTGGTCATGGCCTTGCCTGCATCATGAACCACGCATCTCTGAAGATGCAGAGAGAGATCCGTAACAACTCAAATCTCTTCCCACTGTGTCTGACCTGGCATGGTAGACACTTTGTCCTGCAGCTCCGCTTGGTATGTTGTCAGCATAGCGATCGCATTCAGAGCCCTGACAGAGTGACTGCTTTATAAGTGCGTTTCGTCATGCTCGACTGGAATTGGCCTGACGATGGCAACATCAGATTTATTTAATTTTCACCCTGCAAGCCACATTCATTGAGAATGAGCGTTCTCACCATGAGGAAGCATAAGCATATTTTTTCGGCATTTGTTTTTAAAATGCAGAGCCTCTCAGTGGGTCGCTTGCCGGCCCCGCCCCTGCAAGCTGCATTCATTGAGGACGCACAGAGCATTCATATGCTCTGAGAGAGCGAGCTCAATGCTCATTTATGCTCAGCTGGACATGACATATGCTCTCATGTTTATTGTGCTGGACCTCTGTGCATATCGCTTGCTGGTCCCGCCCCCGCAAGCTGCGTTCATTGAGGAAGAGCGGTCTCACTTCTGACACCGCTCAGCTGAATATGGCATGACGCTCTCCTCTGACTCAGGTGATACTCATGATACATATTCAATCTAAAAGAGCACATTTATGCGGTGTTTGCTGAGTTTTTCAACGCGTTGCTTACCGGTTTCGCCCCATAAGCCGCGTTCATTGAGAATGAGCGTTCTCGAAATGAGGGCGTGAGAGCATATTTTTCCTCAGAGCCGAGCCTCTCAGCGCATCACTTGCCGGCCCCGCCCTTGCAAGCCGCGTTCATTGAGGATGAACGCTCTCACTGAGAGAGCGAGCTCAATGCCCATTTATGCTCAGCTGAACATAACACATGCTCTCTGCGTCGGTGCCCAACCCCGGAGTGTCAAGCTGGGTGTTGGGGATAATAAATCGCCCGAAGACCCCTGCACTTCAGCAGAGTGGTTCCCACTTTGGTAAAAACGGACGACGCTCATGTCCTTCTCACCATAGTGATGGCTCTTTTGGGAAAGGGAGCCATAGAGGTAAAATCGTGTTTTTACAGCCGATATTTCCTTGTTCCCAAGAAGGATGGTGGTCTCAGACCCATCCTAGACCTCATGAGACGGAAGTTCAGGATGTTAACTTTGAAGAAGGTCCTCACGCCGATTTGCCCCGGGGACTGGTTCTTCTCGCTGGACCTGAAAGACACGTACTTTCACATCCAGATAGCCCCCTATCACAGATGATTCTTGAGATTCGCATTCAAGGGAGTGGCTTACCAATATACAGTCCTTCCCTTCGGGCTGTCCCTAGCTCTTTGCACTTTTATGAAGTGCATGGACACGGCACTTTCCCCTCTGAGACAGATGTGAATCTGTGTCTTGAATTACCTCGACGACTGGCTTATATTGGCCCTGTTGCAGGACGAGCTAGCACACCACAGATCTGTGCTCCTCAGCCACTTGGAGTGCCTAGGACTCAGGATCAATTTTGCCAAGAGCTCATTGCCCCCCAACCAATGTATCTCGTTCCTGGGTGCAGTTTTCGACTCAGCCCAAATATGCCCAGTAATAGTCAGTAATGGTCAGTCTTCATCGACTGGTGTGCAGCTCGAAACAAAGACCCTGTTGAGTGTGACATATCCCCAATATTGTCATTTCTCCAGGAGCGTCTGGACAAGGGCCTCACTCCTTCCATGCTCAAGGTGTACGTAGCAGCGATAGCAGCGTTTCACGCACCTATTGCTGGCCAGTTGGTAGGATGAAACAGCCTCGTTGTGCATTCCTTGAGAGGTTCTAGGAGGCTAAATCCCCCCACCCTCTCACTATACCCACCTGGGACCTCTCTGCGGTCCTCAGAGCACTCAAAGAGGCCCCCTTTAAGAAAATGCTTAAAACTAAACAGAAGCATTTTGAAATTTTATGACAACAGTCATTTATTACACTGCATTCATTCAACAACAGTGGTTAGTTTTGTATGTCACTGCATCATTTCTACACCATTCCACATGGTTTACACTTTCAAATTTCAGTTTTTAATCTGATCAAGTGTTTACATATCCTATCGAACAGATTAGAAAAGGTTTAAACCACCCCTTACAGTCAGAATGAAATTTTAAAATCTGATTTGGCAAATTTATTCTGAATGACATGGTTGTATGTGACTTAAAGGGATAGTTCACCCAAAAATGAAAATTCTGTCATCATTTACTCACCCTCAGCTTGTTCCAAAGCTGTATAAATTTCTTCTGTTAAAAACCACCATTGACTTCCATAGTTTTTTTTCTACTATGGAAGTCAATGTTGGCCCAAAGCAGCCTGGTAACAAACTTTCTTTAAAATATCTTATTTTATAGCTTTGGAACAAGCTGAGGGTGAGTAAATGATGATAGAATTTTCATTTTTTGGTGAACTATCCCTTTAATTCGACTGTGCAACTAGTTCCGATTACAAATGAATTATTAGGGTCCATGTAAATGCAGCTATTGTATAGTCCCAAATTATACACAATCACATCACATAGGCTGCTTGGCAACCCTATAACTTTTTTAAATCTGAAGCTATAGCAGCAACATTAGCTGTGTTTACATGGGCTCTAATAATCAGACTTTAATCAGACTAGTAGCACAGATGGAATAAAAAGTCACATGTAATCACGTTAGTTGAAATGAATTAGCCGGGTCCAATTGACATTTCATTCGGATTGAAAGGGCATGTTTAAAGCTTTTTTTAAAATCTGTTTGATACTATCAAATACAATCCAAAATCTCCTTCCACTCATCATCTCATCCGCAAGCTTCTTGTTTTGGGCATTGAAAGGGGCATTTTTACTGCTTGATAAATATAAACAGCATGGCACAAAGCTTAATGTGCTCATTAGGGATGCCACAATTCTCAATATAATATTGAACCGTTCGGTACGACATCCACGGTTCAATACGCGCTTGTGAATTGCGTTTTTTTCGGTTTTACGTTTAAATAATTTATGTGCGTTTTATTTCTCTCCGAATTGACTGTTTGTGTGTGCCTGTAAGTCTACGAGTACTCCTCCCCGCGAGTAAATATTCAATCACTATGCTCTAAAGTTAGGGGGCGCTGAACCATCATTCCACACTTTAACATGGCGAGCGGCGGGGAAGTGAGGCTACAGTATGAGGAAGCGCCGGCGTCTTTCAAATCCGTGGTGTGGAGACATTTCGGTTTTGCCGTTGAGTATAATCAAAGACTATAGAATAACACAAGACGCGTCACTCGTATTGTTTTGAATGGGAGAAAGTGAAACGCGCAATATGGTGGAATAAGTCCCGCCTTCTAAATAAGAGCCAATCACTGACTGATAAAGTCATCGCGTCACTGCAGCGGCCGTTAGAAGCACCGGTTTCTATAGAAACAGCCAGACGAGTGTCTCCGAAATGAGGCACAAGAGACGCGCATTTAGGTCTGCGCATGCGCATTAGCTTGATCCAGCCTGAAAAGTACAGATTTTTTGTCATGATTCCAGCGTTTGAGAAAAAAAATAAAATAAAATGAGGCAGTTGTTGTCAGATTTTATTGGTGATTTCAAATATTAAATTTAATCGAAAGCTTGGTAAACAGCTTTGGAGAATTTGTTTGTACAGTTTGTACATGGGCTACCAACAGCTGTGAGATGTCAGTGTTAATTTTAAAATAAAAAATTATTTTATATTATACAATACACTAGAAACTAGTGGACTTTTCTTTGCTTTTAAATAAAATAAAGGAGTATTGCAATAAATCGTTTTTACTTTTTCTACTAACCTCTTACTGTTCCTATTGCCTAAGCATAGAATAACAAACTGAACCGAACCGAACCGAAAACCGTGGTTAAAAAACCGAGGTATGTATTGAACCGTGGGCTAACTGTATTGTTGCATCCCTAGTGCTCATCATCTCCTAATTAGGACCCATAATAGATAAATGTTAAGTCTGTTTTTAAAACAAAGAAAAGCTGTGTAATGCAGTTGTGCAATGTACCAACTGCTTTGACATGATTATCGGGTTAACTAACTTGTATGCAAGGGCCCACTAACTACTGAGTGTTCAAACTTACACAGTGTATGCCTGCCTAAAGGGTTAGTTCACACAAAAATGAAAAAAAAAAATGACTCACCCTTATGTCATTCTGAACATGCAAGAATCTGTTGTTCATCTTCGAAACATAAGTGAAGATATTTTAATAAAATCTGAGAGTTTTCTGTCCCTCAATTTACAGACCATGCAACTAACACTTTGACACTTCAAAAAGTTCAAAGAGATTGTAAAAGTGATCCATATGAATGGAGCAGTTTAGTCCAAATTTTCTGAAGAGACTTGTTCGCTAAATTCAATATACAGTTTGAGTTTAGACTTATTCACATATAAACATTAATTAGCAAACATAAATGAACGCTCAACTGTACTTGTTTGTATATGCATTTGTGTATTAAATTTGTTCATTATATAAAGTGATCGAGTTTATTCAGAAAATTTGGACTAAACCTCTCAATTCATTAGATTAGATTTACGATCTGTATGAACTTTTGTTTTAAACATCAAAGTGGCAATTGTGTAGACTGTCAATGGAGGGACAGAAAGCTCTCAGATTTCATTAAATTATCTTTATTTGTGTTTTGAAGATGAACGAAAGTCTTGACAGGTTTGGAACGACATGAATTCATGTCATGATAAAAACAAATAATGTTGTAACTTACAATATATACATGATATTTTAATAATTTCAAAATTATTATAAAAAAAAAAAAAAAACGTAATAATCGCAATTCATTTAAGCTACATGAAATATGCCCTTACTGTATTTTTTCTTAAAATATTTTTTTCGTGCTTTCGTGTACAGAAAGATATATTTTTTGAGGAGGCTGCAACAATGACTAAAGCCAGGGACACACTTAACAACTGTAAGGCAGATTATAAATGTAATTTGATACTTTCAACTGATCTTGCCCAAACACGTCGGGTCAGAGCCAGTTGCGTTCAGTCTGTTTATAATCTGACAGTCAAAGATATTGAGATTTGGAAGATGTTGCAAAATTTAATTTATTCCTTTGACGGAAAATTTTCGACATCATTTTTCTAGTCTTCAGTGCCACTTGATCTTTGATCATTCTAATGATGCTCGGACATTTCTTTTGAAATGTGTTGCTTCATATTGTTGTGTTCTTGAGCATCAAATCATCATATTAGAATGATTTCTGAAGGATCATGTGACTGAAGACTGGAGTAATGATGCTGAAAATTCAGCTTTGATCACAGGAATAACTTACTTTTAAAAATAGATTAAAGTAGAATACAGTTAATAGGAAAACTATTTTAGAATATTAAAGTAAATCTACTTCACAATATTATTATTTTACTTTATTTTTTCATCAAATGCAGCCTTGGTAGAAGAGACTGCTTTCAAAAGTAAAAATGCAACTTCTAACAATGTAATCCTCTTTTTCAGCTGCCAGAGGAGGAGGATGATGGCAGTGGTGACCGAGGTGACTGTGCAGCTCAGGATGAAGAAGAGGAGGAACATGTAAGTTAAAGATGCTTTCCTCATACCTTTCTAACAAACAATAAACCTGACTACAATAACTACTACAATAAATATTTTTTTATCTTCCAGTTTCCAAAAATCCAAAGTGAATATATAGAGACCATCCTCCTATCCTTGCCTCAGAAGAACCTGAGAAAGACACTCTTCCTCTTCTCTCACAGCTCTCCATCATCTACCTCTGCAACACTGTTGGAAAGAGTGTTCTACACAGCTGAGGACACGGTAATGAGAGATCTCAAATTCTTCCTGAGAAAGTCCACATGTTCATTTTCTTGAATAAAAACTGTACATGTATTTTTAGGTGGGCCAAACTATTATTTGAAGAAATGCTAAAAAAAAAAAAAAATCTTTATATTGTTCTTTATATATATCTTTTATTCTTTTTGAATGTCATCTTCTGGATTTTTTTAGCTTTTGAGAAGCTCAAGGACTGTATATCTTTGGTAATTGTGATATTGTCTGGCAGTAAAGCAGTATTAAAGCACATTACCTCAGTATATTTGTAGCAGCTGCCTCATATAGGACACTTAGGAAATGGTTTAAAATATATATTTTTTGCAAATAAAGTAATAAATATCTGCTGAATCTTTTTCATATCTTTGTCATTTTTGTGCCAAATTATGGATAGTAGTAATCATAAGAGTATCTATAAATATAATTGATAAAATCATTATTTATCTATACCCATCTAATGATAAAACACTTTGTCAATTAAAAGAATAAAACATATTAATCACTGGTTACATTTATTTATTGATTGTATTGTTTGATCTATGAATGTGTTCAATTTATGAATTCATGTGTTCAGTTTTCTGTACTCATAACTTGATAACACTTTACATGGTTAAAACATGTTTCCATGGTAATGTTCAAATGTATTTGTAACGAAGTTCGTCAATACGGGAAGAAGGAGGCGGGAACCGGCGAACATTCAACAAAACTTTAATTAGAAATAAACAAAGAACAAAACGAAAGTAATGCCGGCAGACCCTCGCGGACGTCTGCCGGCCACACAAACATAATAAAACATAACATAAAGTCCAGGCCTGGTCCTCTCTCGTCCTTCACTGTAGTCGCTCCTCCTTTTATGCTCCCGGAGCTCCTCCGTGAGGGACTCAAGGCCGGTGCGCCTCCCAGGTGAAGCTCATTAACACTCGCGCCACCGGCCTCGCGCCGTTCCCTCACGGCTCTCGCCCGCCCTGGTCGCCACATACCCCCATCGCCCCTCGCAGGCCGGGGGGTACTCCCGAGACTGCGCTCTACTCCCCCCCGGGGCCTGTCTCGGCGGCCGCAGCACCTGGGGGTAAGGACAGACGAGACGAGAGAAAGGAGACGGAAGCAAGGGGAGCGACAGGACGAGAGAGGGGAGAGAGGAAAAAGAGAAAAAAAAAATTCTTGGTCCGGTTCCCCGACACACTGCCGTTCGGTCCTCAGCCAGCCGGGAGGCTCTTCCTCGCGGTGCCATGCGGTGGCACTGGACGCTCGGTGGACGGCCCGATCCTCGACCGCCTCCTGGCGGCCGGCGATGGCTCCTCCGGACTGAGGGCAGCCGGCAGCGAGTCCCCCGTTCCCTGCTCCTCCCCTTTATGGCGGACGGCAGCAGGCTCCGGCCCACGGCAAACGGCGGCGACTCCTCCGCTCCCTCTTGGACGGCAGCCACCCCACCTCGTCCCAGGGGCACAGCCTCGAGCTCTCCGTCCCACCTGTCACTAGGCTCCAGCACCACCGCCTCGGGCAGCCTCTCGCGGTCTACACACACTCCCGCGCTGCCCGAACTCCGCAGCACCGCGATCCCCCTCAGCAGCGAGGGCTCTTCGACAGCATGTCCCTCCTTCCTCCCGGGTTTCGGCACCAATGTAACGAAGTTCGTCAATACGGGAAGAAGGAGGCGGGAACCGGCGAACATTCAACAAAACTTTAATTAGAAATAAACAAAGAACAAAACGAAAGTAATGCCGGCAGACCCTCGCGGACGTCTGCCGGCCACACAAACATAATAAAACATAACATAAAGTCCAGGCCTGGTCCTCTCTCGTCCTTCACTGTAGTCGCTCCTCCTTTTATGCTCCCGGAGCTCCTCCGTGAGGGACTCAAGGCCGGTGCGCCTCCCAGGTGAAGCTCATTAACACTCGCGCCACCGGCCTCGCGCCGTTCCCTCACGGCTCTCGCCCGCCCTGGTCGCCACAGTATTGGCTTAGTAATTGTACAAAGTAACACTGTTGATGATTTCATGGATGCAGTGTGTTTCTAGACATTTTCTATCAGAATTTAATGAGGGTTTCTATTGGTTTCCACTACATATTTTGATCTGCAAATGTATTAACCAAAGCAATACAATTCCCTATAACAATTAGAATTTATAAGGTTTTATAGCAGAAAATTAAGTATTTATCAGTTCTGCATGGATTTCAAGGTCATGGACGGAGCACTCTCCATCTCCATTCCCCGGAGTAAAGGTGAGAAGCAGAATTAAGATAAAGGTCGAGGTGGTATTTTGGTCTTTAGGACGTACCTGTTGCGTTCCAGCAACGTACCACTAAAACGTCGCCACAACGAATATGGGAATCACAAAGTTACGTCGCTGGAACATTATTCGGGACGTCGTTGTAACTAATATGAGCCGATTCAGTTACGTTTTTACAACGTGCCAGTTTGGGAGTTGAGACGTTACTGTCACGTTCCAGCGACGTACCGCTATAACGTCGCCACGACGAATATGGGAATCACAAAGTTACGTCCCTAGAACGTTATTTGGAACATCCCTGCGACTAATATGAGCCGATCCGGTTACGTTTTTACAACGTGCCAGTTTGGTAGTTGAGACGTTACTGTCACGTCCCAGCGACGTACCGCTATAACGTCACTACAACGAATATGGGAATCACAAAGTTACGTCCCTAGAACGTTATTTGGAACGTCGCTGCAACTAATATGAGCCGATCCGGTTACGTTTTTACAACGTGCCAGTTTGGTCGTTGAGACGTACTCCTCACGTTACAGAGACGTACCACTATAACATCGCCACGACGAATATGGGAATCACAAAGTTACGTCCCTAGAACGTTATTTGGTACGTCGCTACAACAAATATGGTCCGGTCCAGTTACATCGTCACAACGTAACTGTGTTAGCTGGGGTTGCTGTGTTGAGTTAGATCAGCGCGACGCTTAAAAGGATGGAAATGCAGATCAGAGGAATGTTTGCAGCGATTAAACACTTTAATTTCATTCTGTTACTCACACAAAATTATGATTTGCTGTCATTTCGCTGGTAATGTAGCATACGTGTCGTTTTGTCTGTTCTGTATACTGCTTTTTGTAATGTTTTAAATAAATTATTGTGACTAACGTACATTTATCTGCCTGTTACACTAACGTTACGTATATTGTCAAAATGGTTATGCTTAAGGTAATAGGGTGGAGTAGGGAGCTTAAAATTATACTTTTTATACAACAGTATATCAACTAAGATAACAATCACTGTAAATATATATGTCTTGCGTTTTTATTTTTGTGAAGTGGCTAAAAAGTGGTCATGTTTAGGTATAAGGGGTGAGTTAGGGGCTCAAAGTAAAATATAGTACAGAGTAATAGTAAAATATATTTGCATAAAATATCATAATTTTTATATTAAAATATTTCATTTAAATATCGGGATTCGTATAGATTTTTATATCCTGTAACTGAAAGATATACTTTGCATATGGCAAATAAATGGTACATTTACAAATTGCAGTTTGTACATAATTTATAAAGAAGGTCTGCAAATGATATGTAACACATTTATAAGTGATGAATAGTTTAAACTAGAATAGGGTATGCAGAAAGTGTTATAAATGACTTGTATACATATACAAATAATTTGTAACAGGAAAGAAATGTCTACAAATGATGTGTAACATTTATAAGTGATGAATAGTTTACATCATCTATAACAGCTGTTGAACACTTTATAGTGTGTACTGCAGTGTAAGTGCTGACTGGTGAGGGTATAGACAGCTGTCTTCTCTGACACACATGGAGTGTTGAACTCTGTGCACCTGATGTGAGCTTCAGTGGAAGGTAAATCTGGATCAGAGGTTGACTTCATCACTAGACCCCACACACTCCACACAGAACACAAGTCTGTGCTGATGAGTGAAAGGATTTAATATAATCGACTAGAATCACCTGACTGTAAGGTATTTATAAATGTTTATCCACTTCAAAACAAATAAATTACTCTTCTTAAAAATAGTGATTTAGCATACCTGCATGTTTGTGCTTTTGAACACAGACCAGCTTACAACTTCATCAATAAATCATATACTGATCATTTACTAATGATAATTTACTAATAATCATTAACTAATCACTGATCATTAACTAATAAATTATAAATGACTTATAGCCAAATTAATAAAACATTCATAAAATGTTAGTATATCACTTATTAATCATATATAAACATATAATCATGTTTTGTAAATGATTAGTTCACCATTAACTAATAATTTATAAATGACCTATAACGGAATTAATAAAACATTCATAAAATATTAACATATCACTGATCAATCATTTATAAACATATAATCATGTTTTGTAAATGATTAGTTCACCATTAACTAATAATTTACAAGTGACTTATAACTGAACGTTATTATAAAGTGTTACCGTATTACAGTAGGTGCTTTGGAATGCATTACAATACACTAAAGTAATAAAACTTCTGATCAGGTACGTGAATTTCTTTTACCATTCACCTTTCACCTTTCATCAAACTGACTATATGTTGTTTTCTTTATTTGTCATAATTACAAATATTTACTTTTGTAACTACTTTCTACATGTATGTATATTTGCTTTGCAATGATGCAAAATTGTAGGTGCTATAGAAATAAATTTGAATTGAATTAAACAATAGCCTACCTGATATTCAAAGTGTGAGCAAATTATTGAAAAGGTAAAGGTCATAATTATAAAACTTCATGATTATTTTTTGCAACTCAAAATACATTTCCTGTAAACTTTTATCTAGGCCAATACTATTTTTATACTAAACAAGAACTCGAATACAGTTCATTGTACATTGAATTGTACATTTAATCATAACAGGTCAACATGGTATTCAACAAAAATAAATTACTGATGTAGTAGGCTACTTAAATATTTAACAAATTAAATCATTTTATTTGCAAATTGCTCATTGTTACATTTGAGCTATATAGGCAAAAGGTGGGTTTGAAAATTCTGCCCTTACAGCCAGTTAGCAGAAGAAAACTAGATGTTTCAGTCCATAACAAAATCAGTCCATGCACAAAAAGAAAGTCTCATCTAAAAATTATATACTATCATCTAAAAATAATTTCATCATTCTCAGATATGAAATACATGGTGAGACTTGTGTCTTTAGCTACAATGAGTTTCTAGACCCAGTTTCCTTCTGACAAATGTGCCAAAACTGCAACACAGATTCCCAATAGTGTGCACTACAGCGAGTTTGGTTGTTGAGCAAAAGTACAGCTAAACCGATTGTTGGTGAGTGTGATGGCATTCGCTTTATGGCGTGTTCTAAACACATCAATAATTTCGGTCTATATGTGTCAACTTCTGGTTCAACCAATGTTAGGACATTGGGGCAGGCCAGTGGAGGTTAAGGTTTAGCGTCAGCAGTTACAGTGTTTTCAAATCATTTCAGGAATAATGTATTTATGAGATAAAATACACATGAACATCAGCACAACTCATAATTATGAGTTTAGGTAACTCTGGATTTTCTTAAGAGTTTCTAAGTTAGGTGTGTGACAGTGAGAAATCATGTCAGAGGCAATGGATGCAGAGTCTGCCCAAGTAAAAAACCTACGAAAATGTATTTAAAATAGGCCTACGTTAATTTCACACTAACTACAAACCCATTAATACACAGTAGTCAACATTTGAAGTGGATCAAAAAAGTAAATCAAAGTTGTCCCAAGAAGAAGGTTTTAGGACAACTTTGAAGAAAGGTTTTGATCCACTTCAAATGTTGACTACTATGTTTACTAACATACTGACATAAATATTTTAATTAAACTTTATTTGGAGTTCTTTTTTATTGCACAATGCATATTTCTTAATATTAAGCCTAAAATGTGTTTAATATCACTATTAGTAAGGATAGTATGATCACTGTATAATTTGAATGCAAGATATATAAAGTGTACCTAAAGTATACTTGCAATAGTTCCACTTTAGCACAAACAAATATACTTAAGTATATCTTTATTTGGACCTCAACCCACAAATATTTGTTCCAGTTTAGCAGACTTTAAGTATACCAATTTAGTACAATAAAAGTACAATTGAAGGGTATTTATATTAAGTACATAAATATGTAAATGCAATTATAGTATACTTAGCATAAAATAAATGTATTTTAAGTACATTTTAGCATATTTATTTTTCACTAGGGTACAATATAAGCAAACCTGATCAGTAGTCCTCCAAAGAGAATTGTTTAACACTCTTGGGTAATGATGACAAAACAGTTTGTGTGTGATACACATATAAAGTGGTCAAGCCAGCTCTTCTGAAACACATCATAGTTTTTCTTTTGAATGATTACCAAGTTAAAGGGAATGCAACAGCTGTCTGCCACTATATTAAACTGAAGTGACAACTATTTATCTATTAGTCATCTAACTTCGTAAGTATACATATCGGAGTGGGGTAAACAATTTAGGGGTGAATTTATTTTTCATTATCAGCAATTAGCAAATACTCAAATACTTCATACCTGCTGCTGTGGATAGAAGTTTATGAGAATTACTGGAGTGGGCAAATATTGTTCTTTTTTGACCACAATGTGAAGACAGACGTACTTTCTACTTCTGTTCTTGTTTAGTAATTTACATATACTGTATATGTGCTGCATTAAAGGGTCATGAAAACACCCCCCCCCCCTCACACACACACACACATTTTTTTTTTTTTTAAATGTGAACAGATATATATATGCTGCACCTCCCTGAAAACACTAAAAACACTTAACGGTGTAACCACAACCTACTGTAGAAACCACAATCTACTGTCTCTACGATCTGAGGCTTATACAATGCTTTTGGCAAAATGCAGCCCTGTACTCTAATGCATGTTTTTTTGTTTATTTCACAGATGGACAACCTGACATTCAGATACAGCATACTCTTAATGGAGGGACTACAAGTTAAACATCTGTCCAATCATCTTGCATTCATCATTTTTTTGCTTGCTTACATATTTATTATAGTATTTAACATTGGGATTTTGATTCAGATCTCAGTGGAAAAAAGGTTACATCAGCCTATGTACATTCTTTTCTGCAATTTGCCACTGAATGATTTATTAGGCACAACCGTTCTTTTGCCACGCTTGATGAGTCATATTTTAACAGACCCCTCTGAGCGCTACATCACATATGTGGAGTGTGCTATGCAAGCTTTTTTTGGACATGTGTATGGAACTGCATCCCACACTATTCTAATGATCATGGCCTTTGACAGATATGTGGCCATTTGCAATCCATTGCGATACCCAACTATAATGAGCAATAATATGGTGGTTAAACTGTCGGCAGGCGCCTGGGGTGCTGCAATAGTGCTGGTGGGAATTCTGATCGGCCTCAGTTTACGTCTGTCTCACTGCAGATCTGTGATTCAAAATCTGTTTTGTGACAACGCTTCACTATTTAAACTGTCCTGTGAAAATACAGTGATTAATAATGTATATGGATTGACTTTTACTGTGGTTTTACTCACCTCCTCACTGGGGTGGGTGTTATTGACATATCTCAGAATAGCGATGGTATGCTTCAAAAGCAAAAACAAAGCAACCAACAGCAAAGCAATAAAAACCTGCAGTACTCATCTGGCTGTTTATATAATCATGATGGTTACTGGATTCACTGCCATTTTGCTTCAACGTTTCCCTGCATACACTGAAAGTAAAAATATATCTAGTGTAATTCGCCAAGTTATTCCACCAAGCTTGAATCCTATAATATATGGTCTACAAGCCAAGGAAATAAGACAGAGACTGTTTAAACTTATTTACAAAAATAAAGTTAATTCAATGTGATTTTTTGTTACGTTACATTTTGCTATATTTCTAATTTTCTTTGAGTGTTAATGACAAAGTTTAAATATACATTGGTCTACATTTCTATTTCATTCTAAACATTACTTGTGTGAATAGCCTATATAACATTATATGCATGGAGGGCATCAACCTTGTGATAAATGTGGACAGTGGAAATATAAAATACATGCTAATAAGAAGTATTTTATGTCCCAGGAAAACATGGAAATCACTGTAAAACTTACAACAATTAAAACACATATTGACCATAACTTCTGAACTTTGTGGTTTAATCTAATCAAAAATGTGGAATTTAAAATGGATGTTATAATATTTTTTAAAAAAATAATGTTCGTAATAATGTACAGCAGTGCTTTTTTTTAAATTATTATTTTTATTTTTTTTACTAGTGGTGCAGGACACTATAGTTCATTTATATAAGTCAGGATAGCAAAATATACATATATGACATTATACCCAAAATTCTTCATACAGTGGACTACCAGTAAAATTAATTAAAAAAATCGGAACCAAAAATTATTCAGACACTTTGACCTGACCATGTTTTGCTTAAGTGTTATATGACATAATTAAGATTATTTATTTTATTTTTTTCTGACACAGTTTAACTCTGAGATCTTGTCATATTTTATTACAATTTTTTAAACTATAGTGAAACTGTCTTAATAAATGAAATGTTCAAGGTGTCTGAATAAATTTTGTTTTGACTGTATAACTATAATATACATGTGACTATAATATAAAGTGAAAAAAATCAGTCTAACAAAAGAATATTGTGACAAAACATTTAATGTGTTTCCTCCATGAGTAGCACTCATGCTATTATTAAATTACTCCACTCTTTTTCCAATGATTTTAAGTGAAAATAACACACCCCTCTTCAGGTCAGAGGGCAAAGAAAGCATGAATAAAATATGAAGCATAAAGGGATATTTGAATTAGAAATTAAATAACTTAAAATGCCAAATAAAAAAGAAAACATTCAGCAAATCACACAAAATTAGAAAGTACATACATTTCCCTTCCTGAAGTATGCATATAAATATATATATATATATATATATATATATATATATATATATATATATATATATATATATATATATATATATATCTTATTTATAATACATATTATCTGTATATATTCATTTAAACTAATAGCTTACTAATAACTGTTAAACTAAAATTGCTCATGTGTAATGGATTAGATGTATGATAATAATAATAATATAAATCATATAAAATAATTATAATATATAATCATCGCTATAGCCAAACAACTTTGTCTGTTACTATGTAGCTGTCATTTAATTTGCAGCAAGAGAAACTAGGGGAATGACATTTTTGTGTCAGACATGTTGTCACTTTGCTCACAGCTGATTGGTCCAATTTTGGTTTGAGATCTCTCACACAGAACATAACCTGTCCCGGAGCAGGTTAGCCATGGAGAGTAAGTTACTATGGCGATGAACACCAATAAAAGCTGGGCATGCTGCCTAAAACCCAGGGCTGACACAAACTAAACTGAAGCATACCTGACTAGCCACCTAAACCAGCTTCATGGTATAGGCCCCTGGTTATCTCATGATGACCTTAGATTCCTAAAAACCTTATGTGACATCCCAGTCTACACTGTGCATGTGTGTTTGGTTGTGTGTGTTTTTAGGTGCTGGAGGGGGCATGGCCAACACACCTGACACTTGCTGGATGCAGAGTTAAATGCTGCTGAGACTACTCAAAAGTCTGACACTTCAAAAGTTTCATAAAAAGATCATAAAAAATCCATATGAATCAAGGGGCACTGCCTTGATGAGTATGAAAAAGGTCTTGATTGGAAACACTGCTCAGGTATTTGCACAGACGGCGCAGCTGCTGTGATGGGAAAACATTGCGGTGTTGTTAAACAAATCCAAGAGTGACTGCCAGAAGCAAAGTGGACGCACTGTTTCTTGCACAAGGAAAGTCTTGCAACAAAGCATATGTCACCAGAACTGCATCAGGTCATGAACATTGCTGTGAAAACTGTAAACTATATAAAGAAAATTGCGCTAAACTCAAGGTGTTTTGCAGCTCTGTGTGAACGACTTGATGCTGATCATTTGCAGCTCTTGTTCCACAGTGAAATAAGCTGGCTTTCAAGAGGATGTGTGCTTAATCGTCTTTTTGAACTGAGAAAAGAAGTGCACACATTTCTGGAAGAGCAATGCTCCCCTGTTGCTGAGCATTACACTGATGATCAATTTTGTGCAAAACTAGCCTACTTATCTGATATATTTGATTAGGTAAATCAGCTGAATGTATCAATGCAAGGCAGAAACAGCACAGTGTTTTTGGTTTCAGACAAAATTGAGTAATTCAAGAAAAAACTCATTCTTTGGAATAGAAGAGTCAGGGAGGGACATTTCCACATCTGAGTGAATTGTTGGAAGCCTCTTCTCATGTGAACAAATCAAGTGGGGTGAATGAACTTTGTTGAACATTTCTACTAATTAATAGAGAGAATGTTCCCCTCTTGTGTGTCTGACCTGTTTTTACAGGTATGTTAGCCTGGATGTGGGGATGTATTATTAATTAATTTGTCCCCTTGTGTGTCTGACCCAGTCATTGGTCTGACCTGCCCTATTATTGTTACAGGAATAAATGGTTACTGAGTAAACCTGCCAAGTCTTTTTTTTATACAAGGACACAGTATGCATAAAGTTCACTGCATTTACTCTGAACTGAGCTGCTCTGAGACTCTGCAAACACTGTGGCATGATCAGCTCGCATGCAAGAACAACTACATTTAAGATGTCTTGACATAGGTACATAAGCATAGAACTGAACAAACTATTTAGTACACTGTTAGACATTTCTGTAATTTCTACAGTTATTTACTATATATCACCCAGTATAATACTGTAAATTCTCTTTACAGTAAATAACTGTAATTCCCTTTGCATCATGGGAATTTTCTGTGACATCAAACACCAAATACAGTGATTTACTGTATTTTTAATAAATAAAAAGTATAATACTGTATTTACCACAATGGCCTTTTTGGCGCCATTTGGACTGTCGGGATTTGCTTTATGATTTAGATTAGGAACCAGCAGTGCAGCATTGCAAGTTTTCCCGAGGAGAGAGCTCACTGTTCCAGAGAACATATGAGCTGTGTCCAGGCACCCTGCAAAGATTTTTCATCCCCATGAGAATAAGGAAGAACAGCAAGCAAGCAAGGTAAATATCTATTAGTGTGTGTGATTGATTGTACTACCCGCAGTTGTCCGCACCCCAATATTTATTTATTTATTTTTTTTTACCCTGGATTACATTTGCTTGTCAGCATTGATGCTAAAAAATCTAACCTAACGTTTTATTTAAAAAAATATATATATTTTTTGAGTGGAATTTATGAAATTACCAATTAAAATCAAAATACATTTTTTTTTTAATCGATCATTAAGCTTAAGTTTTAAATTAACGTTGGCCACTGTTTGCGAAAATAACTCACTCATACTGAGTCGTACGTCTTATTATACATAAGACGACGCATATGGGGAAAACTTTATTCAATCACGCAGTGTAATTGCACGGCCATTGGTTCGTGGAGTTAAAGTAAACAAACCAATGACGACGCGATAGAGCTGTGCGAGCCAATGGTGAGCGAGCCCCCTCGAGCCCGCCAAAAGGGGCGGGGTATCGGGCTATATAAGCTGCTGTCTCACCCTAGCAAATCGATTCATTCTCCTTCAGCGACGCAGATATCATCTCTTCGCTTGATCTACGAGACTTTAAGCCGCCTTCACCTGCAAGCAGCTGGAATTCACTGCTGATCAGCTCGCCGCTCTGCAGCAGTTTGATCAGCTCGCCTCTCCCTGCTCGCCGCTTTCCATTCTGCTCGCCGCTCTCAAACACCTCACCACTCTCTAGCAGTCGCCGCACACGAGCAGCCTGCAGCTCTGCCAGCTCGCCGCTCAGATCGCCGCTCTCGTGCAGCTCTGATCAACGTGCCACTTCTCAGCAGCCGGATCAGTTCACCGCTCTCAAGCTGCTCTGTTCTCCACACCGCTCTCAAGCAGCCTGGTCAGTGCTTCGCTCACGTGCCGCCTGCAGCGCCGAGCTCCCACATCCTGGCGTTTCCTTCTGTTTACACAGTTGGAATCTAAAAGAGCTTATTTTGCAAAGAGCAAATTTCTGATGACGGGCACAGTGAGTGCGTGCAATGTCTGGGGAAGTCCCCCGCAGAAGCCGCGCTCACTGAGATTACCTGCTCTCACTGTAAGAGTATGAGTCTTGCCTCTTTGCGCTTGCGGATCGTTTTCTTCCTCTCAGGAGGCTGTGAGGAAAAAACAGCGGGGAAGAGGATCTCAGCGCTCGGATGAGAGTGAGCTCACTTTGGCTCAGGTCTCGCGTGCCTCACTCTCTCCACAAAGAGAGGGTTCCCCCGTCTGCTTCTCCCGCCAAGACCACAAAGTTGTGGCGTGCCCCATACTCTGCCCACCTGCATCCTTCTGCCTCTCACACTCTCACCTCCTTTGACAGCGCTGGACAGAAAATATATGAGAAGCTGCCTCCTTTGGACGAAGCTGTGGCTGCACACCTATGCCCGCCCACCACCATTGGATGGAAGACGAAGGTCGTCCACCCATCCAAACCTGCCGCAGTACGTCGGCTCTCGCTGGACGGGCATACACCTCGGCAGGCCAGGCAGCATCTGCGCTATACTCCATGGCGGTACTCCAGGTGTACCAGGCTAAGCTCCTGTGGGCACTAGATGAGGCTGGACACAACTCAGCCACCTTCAAGGAGCTGCGTAGTGCCATGGACTTGGCCCTGTGCACCACCAAGACCACGGCTCAGGCTATTGGGCGTTCGATGGCCAGCCTGGTGGTGCTGGAGCGCCACCTGTGGCTCAACCTGACCGAGATCAAGGACGTGGACAAAGCCGTCTTCCTCGACTCGCCTGTCTCCCCCACTGGTCTTTTTGGCCCTGCCATTGATGGGTTTGCTGAGCGCTTCACAGCTGCGCAAAAGTCGTCCCAGGCCATGCGACTTTCTGCCAAAGCGCTCCAGCTCCTCTGTTTCGAGCCGCCCCAAGCTGGTGCTGGCGCCAGCTCAACAGCCAACCAAAGACATGCCACCAGCCACTCAGCCCACTCCATGGCCTGAGCATAGCCACCCCCTTCCGAAGCGACAGGGACCTCGGCCCAAGATAGTGCTGGACACTGCGCCTTAGAAGTCGGCCTGATGTCCAAAAAAGGAAGAAGAGGAGGTTAAGTCCCACTGCGGCCGGACCACCCTCCAAAATTCCTGGCACAGTTTTCCTGTCACCCCGTTCAGTTCCGGGTGCTTGAAAAAATGTGTTTGTTGCCTACACAGGGCCTGTTCAAACACCCTGGCAGTGCACTGCTGTTATAGCGAATATAATAAAAAACAAACATACTCCAAAAGAGGGCAAATTTCTTTTTCCACCCCATATGCGCACCACAGTCCCTCACAGCGACTTTGTGCCAGAACCAATTCAGCCCCTCGCTATGCAGACTGAGGCCTGGCAGGCCATCCCCGGAGTGTCAGCTTGGTTGCTGAACATAGTAATATGAGGTTATGTACTCCAATTCGCTCAACGGGCCCCGTTATTCAACGGCTTGGTCCAAACCTCTGTGGAAAGCAAGGACGCGCACGTCCTGCTTTTCGAGGTAAACACCATGCTGGTGAAAGGAGCAATAGAGTTGGTTCCCCAAGCACTGAGCGAGTCAGGTTTTAACAACAGGTACTTCCTCAATTTTCCAAAGAGCTCATTATCTCCCAGCCAATGTGTTTCATTCCTGGGGATAATTTTAGACTCGACCCACATAAGGGCCATGGTCACTCCAGAGCAATCTCTGGCCATTCAGTAGCTAGGTCTAATGCAGGGGTAGGCAAGTTCAGTCTTAGAGAGCCACTGTCCTGCTGAGTTTAGCTCCAACCTTAATCAAACACACCTGAACAAGCAAATTAAGCTCTTCAGGATTACTAAGGCTATAGGCAGCTGAAGGTTTTTTTTTTTTTCCAGAGTTGGAGCTAAACTCTGCAGAACAGCGGCTCTCTAGGACTGAACTTGCCTACCCCTGGTCTAATGAGTTTGGAATCTCCGGCTCTGCAGCTGGGCATGCTTCATATGCGCCCGCTGCAGTTCTGGCTGAAACCACAAGTCCAGTCCCAAGCCTGGCAACGTGATCATTGCTCGCTCAAGGTCAAACAGGTGTGCATCGCACCCCTGGCCCCTTGGAGTAATCCCTGCTGGTTCGAGCAGGGCGTGGCAATTGGGACGATATGCAAGAGGAAGGTCGTCTTCACAGATGCCTCCAAGATGGGTTGGGGAGCTCTGTGCTACAACCGTCTGGCCTTTGGCGCTTGGAACGGCCCGGAAAGCGAGCTTCATATCAACCATTTGGAAATGATGGCGGTTTATCGAGCTCTCCAAGCCTTCCTTCCTCTCCTGGTGGGACATCATGTCTTGGTCAGATTGGACAGCATGACGGTGGTGTCCTTCATAAATCACAAGGGCGGGCTCTCTTCAAAGCCTCTCTTCACTCTAGCGAAAACCATCCTAGAGTGGGCCCAGTGCAACCTGCTCTCGCTGAGAGCAGTGCATATACAGGGCGTACTGAACACAGGGGTGGACATGTTGTCCCGTAGCAACTTTCACTCAGAGGAATTTCACCCCCGCACAGTTCAGAAAATAAGGGATGTCTTCAGGAGGGCAGAGGTCGATCTCTTTGCCTCAGAAGACAATTATCACTGGCCAGTATATTTCTCGAAAGCCAGGGTGCGCTGGCCCATGACTGGCCCAGCCTCCTCTTTTAAGCTTTTCCCCTGATCGCGCTGATTCCCCAGGTAATCAGACGAATCAGGGAGGGTGCGCACAAGGTCCTCCTGGTGGCTCCTCTTTGGAGGATTCAACCATGGTTCTTAGAGCTGTCTCGGCTATCACCCATGGAGCCATGGCCGATTTCTCTGAGACGGGACCTCCTTTCTCAAGCGAGAGGGATCTTCATGTGTGGTTTCTCAATGGGAGCCTGCAAGCCTCCCAGAGAATGTCTTAAACACTATCTCACAAGCCAGAGCTCCATCAACGAGACATCTCTACTCTCTTAAATGGTCTGTCTTTGCCACCTGGTGCACAGCCCAGGGCGAGGACCCATTGACTTGTGACATATCCCAGATATTGTCCTTCCTTCAAGATTTAATGGATAGAGGCCGTACTCCCTCTACCCTTAAGGTCTATGTCGCAGCTACAGCAGCCTCTTATGCTCCTATAGCGGGGCAGTCGATAGGGAGAAACAACCTTGTTGTTCGCTTCCTGAAGGGATCCAGGAGGTTGAATCCCCCTCGTCCCCTCAAGGTTCCTACCTGGGACCCATCTGTGGTTCTTAGAGACCTTAAAGGCCTTCCCTTTGAACCAATCCAGACCTCAGACTTGCGACCCCTGTCGCTGAAAACCGCCCTACTGCTAGCTTTAGCATTGGTTAAGCATGTCAGAGATTTACAGGCGCTCTCTGTGAATTCGGGCCTAATGACTTCAAAGTCATCCTACTCGCGGGACGCCTCATGTCGTCGCTTCAGTCGAAATAAATCAATTGACAATGGTGAGATGTGCGCATATATCCCGATACCTCGGTCCCTTTTGGTGGGCTTGAGCGGGCTCGCTCACCATTGGCTCACAGGGCCATGCCATAATTGGTTCCTTTACTTTAACTCCACGAACCAATGGCCATGCACTGTGTGATTGAATAAAGGCTTCAGAAATCGGAGAAAAGGAGTTTTTACCTTATACACCTTGTCTTATGTATAATAAGACATACAACGCAGTACTCATTCCGAAAGGGAACCGAGGTTATGTTAGTAACCAAGTACGTTTTTTCTTTTTCTCATTTTTGACAATTGGGTCGACAGGATTTGCTTTAAGTTTTGCCCGAGGAGATAGCTCACGGACTCTGGAGACGGTTAACATTTGCTTGTCAGCACTGATGCTAAAAACTGAGGTAAACCTAATGTTTTATTTTAAAAAAGACTTTATTGAGTTTATTGAATTACCAATTAAAATCAAGATTGGTTTTTATCGGGCATAGTTAAGCTTACATAAATAGTTACAAAAAGTTAGTTAGTAAATTAACGTTGGCCACTCGTTGCGAAAACAACATAGTTTTATTTACATTTTGTTTAGTCAAAGGGACGTTTTTTCTTTTTCTCATTTTTGACATTTGTATCGACAGGATTTATTTTACGTTTTAGATTAGAAACCAGCACAGCAGCGCCACAAGTTGTCTGAAGAGGGAGCTCACAGTTCCAGAGCTGATATTTGAAGATTTTTGTCAGTTTACTAAATTACCAAATTAAATCAAAATTATTTTTAACAAGCAAAGTTTACCTTACATTTACATTGTTAGCTAATGTGATATTTTCTGTCTTTCTCCCCCTCAAATTTTACATTTGGATTGACATGATTTGTTTTACATTATAGATAAGGAACCAGCACTGCAGGTCTTGCCAGAGGGAGGAGCTCACAGTTCCAGAGCTGAACATAGGATAATTGTGTGAAGACACCTTACTAACATTTTTTAAGAAAAATAATAAAGACCAGCAAGGTAAAGAAAATAATAAAAGAAAGAAAAAGCAGGGGGGGATTATGTTTACATTCAGAAATAGAATAGAGATCCATTGATATATAATACTTTTGCATCAGAAATTCCATTGAAAAGACTTATAGCAATATGTTTAGCTGTAAAGTTTGTAGCCACCACACTGACAATTTTAAAAAACCTTCTATGCCCATGCAAAAAGTCATAGAAACTTGGCTAACTACAGGTTTTCATGTGGCATAGAACAATGTCCTGGTAATTTCAGGACATTTTTTGCATTAAAGGGATACTCCACCGTTTTTTCATATTAAACTATGTTATTCCCTTAACTAAGACGAGTTGATACATACCTCTCTCGTCTCAGTGCGTGCACTAAATCGCTCTGTCTTGCGGCGAAACTTTGTTAGCACTTAGCTTAGCCCAGTTCATTCAATAGGGGCCAAGCAGAGAAGCTACCAAACACCTCCACGTTTTCCCTATTTAAATACAGTTACTCGAGTAGTGTAACTCGACCTAGGACGGTGACACAAAACAAAACGTTGCGCTTTTCTAAGCATGTAAAATGGATAACTATATTGTATGGCGGAATACCATAGCAAGTGCTCGGGAGCACTTTGACTTGGCGCAGTAATATCTTCACTCGTGAAAAGTCCTCTCACCGGCCCCCACTCCCTCTCCTCCTCCCTCTCATTTCCGTCAATAGAACCAACGTGACTTCTACCACCTGTGCTATTAGCAAGAGATCATTTGCAATGGCAGACTTTGTAGATGATTATGACTTGTTTGTAGCAGACCCAGAGCCATATCTGTTTGAACCCGAGTACACAGAGGAGGAATTAGCTCTTATGGACCGTGAGAGGGAAAAAAGATACGAACCAGAACAGACCGGAGCCGGAGCGTTATAGTACAATATAGTACAATATAGTTATCCATTTTACACGCTTAGAAAAGCGCAACGTTTTGTTTTTGTGTCACCGTCCTAGGTCGAGTTACACTACTCGAGTAACTGTATTTAAATAGGGAAAACGTGGAGGTGTTTGGTAGCTTCTCTGCTTGGCCCCTATTGAATGAACTGGGCTAAGCTAAGTACTAACAAAGTTTCGCCGCAAGACAGAGTGATTTAGTGCACGCACTGAGACGAGAGAGGTATGTATCAACTCGTCTTAGTTAAGGGAATAACATAGTTTAATATGAAAAAACGGTGGAGTATCCCTTTAAAGTCCCATATGCACAGAAATCACCCACCTGCTATCACTGTGTCACAAAGACAAAGCATTTATCAGCATAGTGGTAACTGCAAATGCAATGTTCAAGGATGTGATTATGTGGCTGATAATGTTTCCTTGTTGTGCATTCATTTGAGATTACACATACGGAATGGCACTTGTCCTTTTGAAGGATGCTCAAAATATTTTAGAGTGAGGTCATCCTTTGCTATACACATATCTAGGAATCACAGACAGTTATTTGTAGCAGAGCCACAAGCACAACAAGATACTGATGTCCAAGTCCAAGATATCCAAGTCCATGATGTCATAGTCATAGTCATGGAACAAACCCATATTTGAACCCTGTGACCTTAAAAACATGACTAAGAAAGAAATACAGAAAATAATTAAGGAACTTGAACAAGAGGATCTTTTAACTATTTGCAATGAAGGTGTCTTGAGATCAGACAGAAACAGGAAAACATATTTCAAAGAAGATTTTGATTATGTTGCACCTGCTCAAATATACCTAGGAACAGATACCAGTGGCAAGGAACACTTTTGTCAGTATGTTCCTTTAAAGAATACACTTGCTTCCTTGATAAAGCAGTCCACTGTGAAAGACCAGTATGCATATTCTAAACTCCATGTGCATAGTGATATGGTTTTAACTGATGTTAATGATGGCAAAAACTTCAAGCAAAATGACATTTTACAGGAATCATCATCCATGTCAGTTATACAGTACCTGAATGCCTTTGAGGTGACAAACCCCCTAGGCTCTGAAAAAAAAAAAAAAAGAAACATAAAATCATGGCAATGTACATGAGACTTGGGGAAATATTACCACATAATTGGTCCACTGCTGACCCAGCACAACTTGTTTTGCTATGCAGAGAGCAGGACTTTTGGAGGACAGAGAGCTTGGTCATTTTTTTGGTCTGGACAAGATATTTTCCCGTCTTTTTGCTGACCTAAAAGACTTAGAGGATTCAGGCTTTCAGCTGGAAGATGGAAGCTACCTTAAGGCATCACTGATTGCTATATGTGGCGATAATCTCGGTTCCCTTTCAGTCGGTCACGTTCGACGTACGTCAGTAGTGACCGACGAATTGGGATATCGCTTAGAGAGCCCTATCAGCTTCGTGTGAACTAAAACAAGCCAATGGAATTGGCGTGCGATATTTGCATAATGCGCACCGCCCCCGACAGGTGTATATAAATAGGAAGCGGATGCAATCGCACTCTGTCTTTCGCTTCGGAGCCATACACTGGTGTCCTGCTTCAGACTTTGTTTAAGTTGAAACTAAAACTGCCTCAGAAGAGGATTAACAGCGCGCTGTTCGTGTTGGTTGTGAAGGCACTCCAGCGAGGTCGCGAGTTTCAGAGGAGCCGAGCTATAAGCTCTCAACTGCTGTTGTAACAGCAACACTCTAAAAGTGTGTGTGCGTGTTGCGATTTGGGCCGGTTCCTCGGTGTGTTCAGGGAGTGGTGTACCTGAGCGCATCGCGTCACTCCCTGTGTGCTTCAGCACAAGTGAGCTGATCTTTCCCCTTCTAAAAGAGCTTTACAGACGAACCCTGACAGTATGTCATTTCGTCTGTGCGTTACTGGGTGCGGTCGTTCCCTGGTCCCTGCTGATGGGCACAATCGCTGCATCTCGTGTTTGGGCGTTCAGCACGCTGAAGCAGCTTTTGTGGATGGTTCATGTTCCCATTGCGGGAATATGACTATCGCGGTGCTGAGGTCTAGAATCTCCTTCCTGAGGTCTCAGGAAGCGGTGGTCCCCTCTCCTATGCCCCGTTCGACCGTTTTTTCCGGCCGGAAGGACGGTTCGGCGGTGTATGGGAAGGGTGACCTGAGGATTACTGTCAGGGCTTCCCCGCCGAGCGGAAACGCTCCGCGGGCCCCTGCCGCCTCATCAGCACCGCAACCCGTCGTGCCGCCGTTGGTTTCCGCTGGGCCCTCTACGGACTGTCCAGCCGTTACCTTTGGTGCGCTTGCGGCGGACCGGATGTCGATCTCTGCATCGGAAGGTGAGCCAGGGTCCTCGGGGGAGGAAGATCCGGACGCGCTGCCGCCCTCCGGGACGGTAGCGGTGGCCGAGTCGGATCCCGAGTTGACGGCTGTGCTTTCCCGGGCCGCCTTGTGTGTCGGGCTCGAGTGGAACCCTCCACCCTGCCCCGGCCCATCTCGGTTGGATGATTGGTATTTGGGGGAGGGTCGCGCTGGTCAGGTCCAGCGTCCCGCCCCAATGCCTTTCTTCCCGGAAGTGCACGATGAGGTGACCAGGTCTTGGCAAACACCTTATAGTGTTCGTGCGAGGCCCGGTCCCTCGTCCGCCTTCTCCTCCCTGGATGGCGGAGAAGCCAGGGGGTACGCGAGGATCCCGCCAGTCGAGCGGTCCGTTGCGATGCAACTGTGTCCAACGGCCACTGGCTGGCGTGGTGAGCCGCGCCTCCCGTCCCGGGCCTGTAAGTTCTCAGCCGGTCTGATTGAGAAGGCTTACAGCTCCTGTGGACAGGCTGCCTCCGCCCTGCACGCGATGGCCCTTTTGCAGGTGTACCAGGCAAAAGCGCTGTCGGAGATGCCCCAGGAAGGGCCTGACCAACAACTGCTTGGGGAGCTGCGCGCTGCCACCGACCTTGCCCTCCGGGCGACGAAGGTGACAGCACGCGCTGTTGGTCATGCGATGTCTACCCTGGTAGTCCAGCAACGCCATCTCTGGCTGACCTTGGCGGACATGCGGGAAACCGACAAGCAGCGGTTCCTGAATTCTCACGCAGAAGCGCATTTTCGAATGCGTCCGTCCCCGGGATTGGTTTGCAGCAATCGACCTGAAGGACGCGTACTTTCATGTCTCGATTCTGCCTCGACACAGACCCTTCCTGCAGTTTGCGTTCGAGGGTCGGGCATATCAGTACAAAGTCCTGCCCTTCGGGTTGGCCCTGTCCCCCCGCGTCTTTACGAAGGTTGCGGAGGCGGCCATTGTTCCCCTCAAGGAACAGGGCGTTCGTATCCTCAACTATCTCGACGACTGGCTGATCCTGGCCAGCTCGCGAGAGCAGTTGTGCGAACACAGGGACATGGTTTTAGCTCACCTCAGCCGGTTGGGTCTTCGGGTCAACTGGGACAAGAGCAAACTCGCCCCCGGGCAGAGGATCTCTTATCTCGGTCTCGAGCTAGACTCGGTCGCACGGACTGCGCGTCTCACCGAGGCGCGCGTCCAGGCGGTGTTGAACTGCCTGAGCTCGCTCAAGCGCAGAACAGCGGCTCCACTGAAAGATTTTCAGAGGCTCCTGGGGCATATGGCATCTGTAGCCGCGGTCACGCCGCTCGGATTGCTCCATATGAGACCGCTTCAACACTGGCTCCGCGGCCGGGTCCCGAGATGGGCGTGGCAGCGCGGCACGCTCCGTGTCCCCGTGACACCGAGCTGCCGCCGCACCCTTGTCCGGTGGTCGGACCCTTCGTTCCTGCGGGCCGGAGTACCCCTGGAACAAGTGTTCAGGCATGCTGTGGTCTCCACAGATGCCTCTGCCACGGGATGGGGGGCCACGTACAACGGGCATGCAGTGTCGGGTCTTTGGACGGGGCCTCAGCTGCATTGGCATATCAATTGCCTGGAGTTGCTAGCAGTACGTCTTGCACTGGGCCGCTTCAAGGAGCTGCTGTCAGACAAGCACGTACTGGTCCGCTCGGACAGCACTGCGGCCGTTGCGTACATCAACCATCAAGGTGGTTTACGCTCCCGTCGCATGTCGCAACTCGCCCGCCATCTCTTGTTGTGGAGTCAGAAGCATCTGAGGTCCCTTCGGGCCACTCATGTCCCAGGTGTGCTCAACCGTGCGGCCGACGAGCTGTCACGGCAGCCTCCACTTGCGGGCGAGTGGCGGCTCCACCCCCAGGCGGTTCAGCTGATTTGGCAGCGTTTCGGCGAGGCCCAGGTAGACCTGTTTGCCTCCCCGGAAACTGCCCACTGCCAGTGGTTCTATTCCCTGACCGGCGGCACGCTCGGCACAGATGCCCTGGCACACAGCTGGCCCCCGGGTCTACGCAAATATGCGTTTCCCCCAGTGAGCCTTCTCGCACAACTCCTGTGCAAGGTCAGGGAGGACGGGGAGCAGGTTCTGTTAGTGGCTCCGTATTGGCCCACTCGGACCTGGTTCTCAGACCTCATTCTCCTCGCGACAGCCCCTCCCTGGCCGATTCCTCTGAGGAAGGACCTCCTGACTCAGAGACGGGGCACCCTGTGGCACCCGCGTCCCAATCTGTGGAACCTCCACGTGTGGTCCCTGGACGGGATGCGGAGGTTCTGAGTGATCTCCCGCAAGCGGTCGTAGACACCATCACTTCCGCTAGAGCTCCTTCCACTAGGAGTCTCTACGCGCTGAAGTGGAACCTGTTCGTCGAATGGTGCGCCTCTCGCCGAGAGGACCCCCAATCATGCTCGGTCAGATCTGTGCTTTCCTTCCTGCAAGAAGGGTTGGAGCGAAGGCTGTCTCCCTCCACCCTGAAGGTGTATGTTGCCGCTATCGCTGCACATCACCATGCAGTTGAGGGTAAGTCCCTGGGGAAACACGATCTGATCGTCAGGTTCCTGAGGGGGGCAAGGAGACTGAATCCTCCTCGCCCTTCCTCCGTACCCTCTTGGGATCTGACCCTGGTTCTCACAGCTCTCCGGGGTCATCCCTTTGAGCCTTTGCGATCAGTCGACCTGAAGGTTATGTCCCTAAAAACTGTCCTTCCCTGAAGAGGGTAGGGGACCTGCATGCGTTTTCGGTCGACGAAGCGTGCCTAGAATTCGGGCCCGGTGATTCTCACGTCATCCTGAGACCCCGGCCTGGATACGTGCCCAAGGTTCCTACCACTCCCTTCAGAGATCAGGTAGTGAACCTGCAAGCGCTGCCCTCGGAGGAGGCAGACCCAGCCCTAGCTTTGCTCTGTCCCGTCCGCGCTCTGCGTGTGTACGTGGACAGAACGCGAAGCTTCAGGACCTCAGATCAGCTCTTTGTCTGTTACGGAGGCCAGCAGAAGGGAAAGGCTGTCTCCAAGCAGAGGATGGCCCACTGGATAGTAGATGCCATCGCCTTGGCGTATGAATCCCAGGGCGTGCCTTGCCCGCTCGGGTTGAGAGCCCACTCCACCAGAGGGGTGGCCTCTTCCTGGGCGCTGGCTCATGGCGCCTCGCTGACAGATATCTGTAGAGCTGCGGGCTGGGCGACACCCAACACGTTCGCTAGGTTTTATAGCCTATGTGTAGAGCCGGTATCTTCACGTGTACTCGCATCTACTAGTCGGTAGACGTGTTGTACCCGCTCTAAGTGTCGGCTTGCAATGCCATTCCCGCCCCCTGGCCGGATACGTGCATACTTTTACTCCAGTCGTGTTCCCCGCTTGGCGAACCCTGTCGAGTTCCTCCGCCTCCCCCTTCGGCTCGGACATTGCGGAGTGTCTGATGCCAGGCCTACATCCGTCGCTGACGCTGTCTGTTGGCTGGGGCCCATATGTCGTGACCCCTCTACGTGAGCGGTCCCATATGTGTAATTGTCCACGGGTCTAAACTCCCTACGGCGAGCCCGTGTCTTTCCCTTAGCAGAGCCAGCTCTGCTGTCACCTGTCAGATGAGTCTCCCCCTACCCAGGTGGAGCCATCCCAGGGACCCCATATGTGTACTGCCCCCCGGGCCAGTCCATATGTGTATTCTCCACGTAAACTCCTCCCCCATTGGGTAGGTAGTGGCCTCCGCAGCGTCCCTTACGGGTTCGCTTCCCCAGTGTAGTCTAGTTTACTTAGTGGGTATTCGGTAAGACAGCAGTAAACTCTCTCGGCGTAAGCTCGCCCCTTCACCGTTCCAGCTGGTGCTATGGGTAGCCGAGCTTGCGCTGGGCACTGGAAGGGGTTTCGTAACTGTGGCGCTTTAGTTGGGATCCCAATTCGTCGGTCACTACTGACGTACGTCGAACGTGACCGACTGAAAGGGAACGTCTCGGTTACGTATGTAACCCTCGTTCCCTGAAGGAGGGAACGGAGACGTACGTCCCGTCGCCACAGTTCCTGTACCCTCGCTGTAGTGCGGACACCAGTTGTCTCCTCAGCGAAAAACAGAGTGCGATTGCATCCGCTTCCTATTTATATACACCTGTCGGGGGCGGTGCGCATTATGCAAATATCGCACGCCAATTCCATTGGCTTGTTTTAGTTCACACGAAGCTGATAGGGCTCTCTAAGCGATATCCCAATTCGTCGGTCACTACTGACGTACGTCTCCGTTCCCTCCTTCAGGGAACGAGGGTTACATACGTAACCGAGACGTTCCCACTCTGTCTGTTGGTGGATTCACAGAAAATTTCAGCTGTAGCAAGAACTTTTGCAGGTACTGTCTGATTAACAGAGAGACATTTGCCAAATCGCCACTGTTATTTGGCCCTACACAAACACCTGAAAATTATAACAACATTGTTCAACAACTGACCTCTGAACATGACCTAATAGATGGAATCAAATTTGATTCCTGTTTCAATTCACTTAAGTCTTTTCATTTTTCAAACCATGTGAGATTAAAGAAAAGGCAAAAAAGCTCAATGGTTCAGACATGCAGGATTGGTGTCTTTTACAGTTATTACCAGTTTATGTTGGTAGATGAATCAAAAATTCTATGGAAAGTGAGGTTTGGCAGTTGTGCCTTAAGCTAAAGGAAGTAACTGAATTCATCTGCATATCTGAAAGTTCTACTTGAGGAATATGTATATTTACGGAAAAGCATGTTCCCGTTACAGTTCATGCCTGTCCTGGACTCCATTTCCCATGATCCTCCCTGTTCCACACCTGCACTCACTTCCTCATCGTCTCTCCCGCTCTCCCTGGATTCCCTGCACCTGGTCTTCGTCGTTAGCACCCTTTTGGACTCACTTCCTTGCACTCCATGTCCGTATTGATTATTATGTGTATACTGTTCTGTTCCTTATTTAATAAATCCCCGTTTGTAGAAGTCTGATTCTGCCTCATCCCTGCTGCAGCCACACATCTGTAACAGTTCCCTGACCACCCTCTCAAACCAAAACATCACTATTGGTTGCATTATCCTGACCTTATACTTAAATTTGGGCCACTGATACGCGTGTGGACACTAAGGTTCGAAAGCAAGCACTCCTATTTCAAAGAGTGTGCCAGAAAGCT
Source organism: Megalobrama amblycephala (assembly GCF_018812025.1). Taxonomy (NCBI): domain Eukaryota; kingdom Metazoa; phylum Chordata; class Actinopteri; order Cypriniformes; family Xenocyprididae; genus Megalobrama; species Megalobrama amblycephala. The sequence goes on along the minus strand of NC_063061.1, from coordinate 19,311,463 downwards.
TCATAATTTTTTACACCAAAGTAAGACACTGGCAGAAAGACACCAGCTTCTTAAATCATATCTAGGTTGTCGTCAGTTATTCCCACCTCCCATTCAGGTTGCTGGTGAAGCAACTGAAATTGATCAACACTTACAATGGGGATGTACAGATGCTGTTAAAAACAGTTGATATTGATAAAAACAAAACTTCAGAGGTTTCATCAGTGATGTATAAAGGGACCAAGTACACCAAAGGCCTTGTTTTTGTTTTAAAGCACACTGGTGACAAATTGGTCTTTGGGAAAATATCCCTCATACTTACTGATGAGAAACAGGTGCACTTTGTTGTTTTGGTACATCAGTCAGTTTTGTTAGTTGATCTTGGAATCTACCACTTATGCATGTCAGACAATGAATATGCATATGTTAATGCACCCTGAAAAATAACCACTAATGTTTATTGTTTTTAAAAAAAAGTAAAGCAGATTTAAGAATCACTAATAAAACAATTTTAAGTTTTCTTATCTGTAAACTGTACATACTGTAAATAAAATGCACTTGTAAATATCTGTTGATGTATTTTTTCTCTTTAAAGAACTGAATGGTAGAGCCGACACTGATGTCAACTGTGTGCTAAATGAACAGACAGTGCTCTTATCATCCTTGGACCCAAAGCCGACAGATGAACATTCCCACCTTACACCTCCTCGTACACAACCCCACTCTACTGGATTGCCTTTTACAAATGCACAGAACTCATGGGTCAGCCAGTTCAAGATTCCTTGGGACAAGATGCCTGCTTCCCTCTCACAGGCAATATTAAGAGGGCACAGGGCTAACCCTGCCAACAGATGAGCAATGGTGAGAACTGTGGTGGCTGCCATGCAGAAACACTGTCCAAATCCTAACAGGGCTGCCTGCATAGAGATAGCGAAAATGATTGTGTCAAAATATCATTTGACCTTTGCAGACACAAATAAGTGAACAGTTGGGAATAGGTTACTATTCACTTGTTAATCAACTTAAAACAAGAGCTGAGCATGTTAACCGCAACAATGTAAGTGAGAGAATACGGAGAACAAGGACAATGACAACGACAGAACTTAGTGATGACACTACTGCCAAAACAGTACGGTGGTGCAAAGTAGACAGCTATGGCTGCACAAATTGGAAGCCAAAATGTCTCCGAGAAGGAGAGACAGTTTACTCATTAGAAGAAAGAAGAAAAGATATGGTGACAATGTTTCAGTCTGCTGGCCCAAGAGTTACATACATCTATCAACGTCACATGATACACAGCTGCCAGACGCTGTGGGTACTGTCATGAACAAGAGCTCTATCACTGGTTTGTTGCTGCCGCGCTGTTTGAGCTAGAGCTCCGTCGAGCTGATTCCTAATTGCTTGTTTTTGTCTCTTAAAATCAAACATATAACATATCACAACATGATGAGAACTTGAGGAAGGTTCTAAACAGAGTACGGCAAGTAAATCTAAAACTAAACCCACAAAAATGCAAGTTCAGGCTCAAAGAAGTCAGTTATGTGGGACATCTGTTCACAGAACATGGATTAAAACCAGACCTAGCCAAGATACAGGCCATTGCAGACATGCCACTGCCAAATGACAAAGCTGCCTTGCAACAATTCTTGGGCATGGCCAACTACCTGGGTAAATTCATCCCAAATTTCAGTTAATTGGTGGCACCACTTCGGCAGCTGCTCCACAGGGATGTAGCTTGGTGCTGGTCCCAGCAACAACAGGAAGCGTTTGAAATGCTAAAAAATTGCATAATATGCCCACCAGTGCTGAATCACTTTGATCTTTTGATCAAACCCGTGACTATCACATGTGACGCTTCTCAGTACTGATTGGGTGCAGCATGCCTACAGAATGGTGAGCCTATCAGTTATGCCTCACGCACTCTAACTGAAACAGAAATGAGGTATGCTCAAATCATAAAGGATTTGGTGGAAACCGGTCTTGGTTGAAACAGACCACCAACCCCTTGTCACAATTTTGACCAAACCTCTACACACTGCTCCAGCACGATTTCAGTGAATGATACTGAAGCTGCACAAGTTCAACTTGACTCTTACTTACAAAAAATGAAAGCAGCTCTACCTGGCAGATACCCTATCACATGCTCCCAGGGAAGTAACAACAAAAGATCTCAAAGATGAGGATGAATTCGAAGTAATGACTGTCCAACTGATTTCAGTCAACCGAAGAACATACTGAAAAAGATAGCTCTCTGCAAAGTCTGTACAACACCATCAAGCATGGCTGGCCAAAGAAAATCCACAGTGTGCCAGTGCCACTAAAACCCTTCTTTTCTTTCCAAGATGAGCTCACTACTAAGGATGGAATCATAATGAAGGTAACAAGAGTAGTAATTCCTCAATGCCTACAGCATGAATATCTACAAATCTTGCACAAAGGACATGCAGGAGCCGAAGCGACCAAATGCAGAGTGAGTGACATCGTTTTCTGGTTAACTATGACACAGGACATTGACAACTTTGTCCAGTCTTGCAGCATATGCAATGCTTTAAAGCCTGACCAATAAAAGGAGCCATTGCACCTCCACGAGATCCTAGAATTGCCTTGGTCCGTCGTTGCCATATTTGACTGGAACAGCCAACAGTACCTAGTGCTGGTAGATTCCTACTCTGGGTGGTTTGAGATAAACCCACTTAGAACTCTGTCATCGCAAAATGTCATCAACAAACAGAAAAGGCACTTTGTATTCCCCAGAAGCTAATCACTGACAATGGCACCCAGTTCACGAGTCAGGTCTTCAAACTTTGCAAGTTCATGGGACTTCTGTCACACCACTAGCAGTCCTGAGTATCCCCAGGCGAACAGTCTTGCAGAAAGAGCCGTTCGTAGTGCAAAGCGCCTGCTCAAGACCATTAAGAGGGATGGGACAGAATTGTATCTGAATTTGTTAAACATCAGCAACATTCCTCAAGATAAGATACTGGGTTCACCAGCACAAAGATTGATGTCCAGGGTAACACGTACTAACATGCCCATCAGCAAGCAGATGCTAAAGTCAGGGCCAAAGGACACTGAAAGTCAAAGCTCAACTCTTCAAGAAGAGAAAGATGCAAAAAGTGTACTTTGATAAAAGGAGCAAACCACTCTCTTCACTGCATGAATCCCAAGTGGTATGAATGCAAACCGCAAAAGGACACGACAAGATTGGAGTTATTAGGAGCACCCTCACCGAGCCCAGATCTTATGTTGTGGAGTCAGATGGTAAAGAGTACAGAAAGAATCGTTGACATCTGCTTCCTGTAAAAGAACCACTCCCACACTGCACACAAATTGATCTGGAGGACTGTCACAACTCAAATCTGTGCCAGACAAGTCTAAAGATCTAAAGATGTCTTAAGATGCACTGCATGCTGAAGAAAACATTCAGGCTGAGCCAGCTGCTCAAAAGTTATCATATCCTACTAGATATGGTCGGATTTCCAAGCCTAATCCTAAGTACACTGATTAACGATACATGTTGTTGAAAATCTGATGTAATAATGTGTTATTGTTAGGAGTAATTCTGATATTATATTTCAGTTGTGACTTTAGTTTGCATTATATAATGTTACAAAGATGTTTGTGAAATTATAGTACTTTTGATTAGAGGAAGTATAGAACTAAGGAAATGAGGAAAGGGGATGTAGATAACTGATGATCTAGTTACTTAAGATATACTTGGGGTGTGTTCGAGGAAGTTATGTTCATATATGGTATTTTCCTGTGTTAAAATGCCCCCTTGTGGCCAGGCAAGTGTATGAACATGTGATACAAGTGATTCGAGTTCCCATTCAGTCAGTCACGTTCGACGTTACGTCGATACTGACGTAATGGGGTCTCGCTAGGGAGCCCAATCACCTCCAAGGATACAAAACAAGCCAATGGGAATTGGCCTGTGAGATTTACATGCCGGGCCCCTCCCCCGGCATCCGGGTATAAATAGGGCCGGCATACTCACCTTCATTCATACTTTTGCTTCGGAGCCGATCGCATCGGATCTGCGCACTTCACCTCTAAAGAGTGAATTTCTATAGAGCAAAAAACAGCAATTATAATTGCTATAGGACACGGTCCTAAAAACAGCAATTTTAATTGCTACCTCGCTGTTTTTGTTCTGGTTCTGGTGGCTGCTCGAGTCTCTCCAGCTGGTGGGAAAGGCACGCTCAGCGGTGGGTGTGACGGCGCGCTGCCCACAGGACGGTGCTACACTCATCCCTGGGTGCTTCGGCTGGTGAGGTATACTGAAAGAGCAAGCACGGGCGATCAGCGTCTTTTTCAAGATGTCTTTTCGTCCGTGTGTTTCTGGATGCGGTCGTTTCCTGACCTCTTCTGACGGCCACGACCACTGTCTCTTGTGTCTGGGTAGACCGCACGCTGAGTCAGCGCTCGTGGATGGTACATGCCCTCACTGAGAGGGCATGTCCATGTTGGTATTGAGATCGCGCCTCTCCTTCTTTAACACGGAGGTGAGAGGCCCCTCTGTCACTACCCCAGCGCCGGCGGCTGTAGCGGCCACCGGCCAGGCTAGTGCTCTGGGAGATCTGAGGATCACAGTGGGAGCCACTTCGTCGGGTCCGTCCCCACGAACCTCCCACTCCTCAACAACACCATGTGCCGTTGAGTTGCCGTCTGCTGTCGCGGGGCCCTCTTCGGGGGTGCCCCACGTCACTTTCGGCGCTCCGGAAGAGGATCGGATGTCGATCGCTGCATCGGGGAGTGGGATGAATGGTTCAGAGTCCGACGATGACTCCGAGCTTCCGCCCTCTGGGGCGGTTGCTCAGTCAGAGGCGGACTCTGAGCTGACAGCCATGCTTGCCCGGGCCGCCGCGGGCATCGGGCTCGAGTGGAACCCTCCACCGTGTCCCGAGCGCTCGCGGCTGGATGACTGGTTTCTGGGGTCCAGTACCGTTCTTCCCGGAGGTGCATGAGGAGCTCCAGAAGACCTGGTTGGCACCTCACACTGCCAGACTTCGGTCTTCTGCCTCCTCCACTCTCACTACCCTCGATGGAGGAGCCGCCAAGGGTTACGTGGACATCCCGCAGGTGGAACGTGCGATTGCGGTGCACTTGTGCCCGCAGTCCACGGCCACCTGGCGGAATCGTCCGCGTCTCCCGTCCAAAGCGGGTAAGACCACGGCCGCTCTTGCGGCCAAGGCTTACTCCGCTGCTGGACAGGCGGCTTCTGCCCTGCACGCCATGGCTATTCTGCAGGTCCATCAGGCTAAAGCCCTGAAGGACCTGCACGAGGGTAGTGCTGAACCAGGGTTGCTCCAAGAGCTACGCGCCGCGACCGACCTCGCCCTCCGGGCGACGAAGGTCACGGCACGCGCCCTGGGTCAAACGATGTCCACCCTGGTGGTCCAGGAACGGCATCTTTGGTTGGACCTGGCTGAGATGAGGGAGGTCGACAAAGCTCGCTTTCTTGACGCCCCCATCTCCCAGGCCGGCCTCTTCGGCGACACCATCGAGGACTTTGCCCAGCAGTTCTCGGCGGTGCAGAAGCAGACGGAGGCCATCAAGCACATCCTGCCCAGGCGTGATGATGCCACCAATCCGCCTCGGGCTGTGCCTCCGTCTGCTCCTCGCCGAGGGCATCCCCCTGCGGCTCAGGCTCCTGTGAGGTCGGAACCCTCCCATCCTCCTCGAGCCACCCGCAGGAAGGCCACGCCCCCCGCCCAGACCGCCAAACTGCCTTCTAAGAAAAAGAAGAAGGCGAAGAAGCGGCCCTGAGACGGGAGACCCGGAGGTTTCGGAAGCTGCTTGGGAGACGGTGACCGCACCGCTCCTTCCCCCGGGAGAGGGCCCGGGGGAAAATCCTGTGTTGTTTTTTCTTTCTGTTCCGCCTGTGTGTTCTGTACCCACACATTCAATAAAAGAGCAATTTCTGAAACCTCTGGGTCATATAAGAAGGTCTGCGCTGGGGGTGAGCAAGCCTTCGCTCCCTCTCTCTCAGCCACTCCTTCCTTCGCCACGGGCAGGGTCTTGGCGCCCCGGGAACGCACTGCCTTCCCACGCCACCCCCCCGGAAATGCCCGGTCGGTGTTGTGCTTTCCTTCCTTCAAGAGGGTCTGGAACGGAGGCTGTCCCCTTCCACCCTGAAGGTCTATGTGGCCGCCATCGCAGCGCATCACGATGTGATTGATGGCAAGTCACTAGGAAAGCACGACCTGGTCATCAGGTTCCTCAGAGGCGCCAGGAGGTTAAATCCCCCTAGGCCTCGCCTCATTCCCTCCTGGGATCTCTCCATCGCCCTCTCGGGCCTTCGGGGAGCTCCCTTCGAGCCCCTCGAGTCAGCTGAGCTGAAACATCTGTCTCTTAAGACAGTGCTCCTGACCGCGCTCGCCTCCTTCAAGAGGGTTGGGGACCTGCAAGCATTTTCGGTCAGCGATTCCCGGCCTGGATATGTGCCCAAGGTTCCCACCACTCCCTTCAGGGACCAGGTGGTGAACCTGCAAGCACTGCCCCCGGAGGAGGCAGACCCAGCCCTTGCGTTGCTGTGTCCCGTTCGTGCCCTGCGCGTTTACGTGGACCGCACGCAGAGCTTCAGAAGCTCTGAGCAGCTCTTTGTCTGTTTTGGAGGTCAGCAGAAGGGAAAGGCTGTCTCCAAACAGAGGTTGGCCCACTGGTTAGTGGATGCCGTCGCCTTGGCGTACCACTCCCAAGGCGAGCCGTGCCCCCTCGGGTTGCGAGCTCACTCCACTCGGGGTGTTGCTTCTTCCTGGGCGTTGGCGCACGGTGCCTCTGTTGCAGACATCTGCAGAGCTGCAGGCTGGGCGACACCGAATACATTCGCGAGGTATTATAACCTCCGAGTGGAACCAGTGTCCACCCGTGTGCTGTCTACTCGTAGATAGCCATGGGTGTTCGCTTGCTGTGCCATTTCCCTCGGGAGAGGGAATGCGAGCACTTTTTCCGCTCCTCAGTTCAGTTCCCCGTAACGGCGAACCCTGTGGAGTTCCTCCTGCATCTTGCGGCGGCCAGACGTGGCGGAGGCGTCCGGCGCTAGGTCCAGTACTCGTGTGTATGCCCAGTTGGTCTGCCCTTGTACTGGGCTAGATGCCCATATGCTGTGATTCCCCTCGGGTAATCCCATATGTGTTTGTCCACGGTAAGGTTTCCCTGACGGTAAACCCGTGTCTTTCCCTGGGCCGCTTCACTTTGCCCCGTCTCTGATTGCTAGTCGTTCCTCCCGGAAGGTAGGACCTACATCAGAGATCTTCCATATGCGTTACTGTTCTCAGGCCAGTCCATATGTGTCTTCCACACGTTACCTCCCTTCGGGCAGGGTGTGGTCTCCGTAGCTTTCCCCTCCTCGGGGAACGCTTTCCTGGCGTTTTTGTCGTTGCTGAAAAACGAGGGATTGAGTTCCAAAGCACTCTTCCCCGTGGGGTAGGAACAGCAGCTTCGACTTCTCCACGGTAACACCCTGTCCTCTCCATCCCGCTGGTATGGAAGACATCCCTGGGCTTACTCTGGGCGCTAGAGGGTTGCGAGTATGGGCCGCACTTGCATTGGCACGCCTCAGCCTGCCAGCACCTGCCTCCCTAACACTCGTAACGTGGTTTGGTTGCTATGGCGTTTTCCACGGGACCCCATTACGTCAGTATCGACGTAACGTCGAACGTGACTGACTGAATGGGAACGTCTAGGTTACTAGTGTAACCCCCGTTCCCAGAAGGAGGGAACGGAGACGTTACGTTCTCCTGCCATAGCTTTGAGCCACCGCTGAGCGGCCAGATAACTGTCTCGGCTCCTCAGCAAAAATATGAATGAAGGTGAGTATGCCGGCCCTATTTATACCCGGATGCCGGGGGAGGGGCCCGGCATGTAAATCTCACAGGCCAATTCCCATTGGCTTGTTTTGTATCCTTGGAGGTGATTGGGCTCCCTAGCGAGACCCCATTACGTCAGTATCGACGTAACGTCTCCGTTCCCTCCTTCTGGGAATGGGGGTTACACTAGTAACCTAGACGTTTTCTATAATAGCTAATAAAACAAGTTGTTCTCCAGCATACAAAAGCCTCCATCTCTATAACGAACTACAGTTAGTTCACCCAAAAATTAAATTTCTGTCATTAATTACTCACCCTCATGTCGTTCCACACCCATAAGACCTCCGTTCATCTTCGGAACACAAATTAAGATATTTTTTGATGAAATCCGAGAGGTATATGATCCACACATAGGCAGCAATGTCACTGCACATTTTGAGGTCCAGAAAGGTATTAAAGACATGGTTAAAACAGTCAACGTGACTACAGTGGTTTAACCTTAATGTTGTGAAGCGAAGAAAATACTTTTTGTGAGCAAAAACAAAACAAAAAAAACTACTTTATTCAACAATTTCATCTGGCCAATACTGAGCTGGCGTTCGGACGTAAACAAGGAAGCCTGCACTGCGTCAACAAGACTGACAGGTTAGAGAAGAATTTGTTGAATAAAATAGTTATTTTTGCACACAAAAAGTATTCTCGTCTCTTCATAACATTAAGGTTGAACCACTGTAGTCACATGAACTATTTTAATGATGTTTTTAATACCTTTCTGGACCTCAAAATGTGCAATGGCATTGCTGCCTATGTGTGGATCAGATACCCTCGTATTTCATCAAAAATATCTTAATTTGTGTTCTGAAGATGAACGAAGGTCTTACGGGTGTTGAACAACACGAGGGTGAGTAATTAATGACAGAAGTTTCATTTTCAACTAACCCTTTAACTAAAACTAATGCAGTATACGGGTAATCCATCATGCAATAAAGGTTACCATGTTGTTTTTGATTAAATAGTTTTTGAAATTGTGTTGAGTTGATTCAGTGATATGATAATTTTGGAGGATGTAGTTTGTGCTGCTACTATTATGTACTGACAGTTTTCCATAGTTTTTTTGTTTGTTTGTTTTGTTTTGTTTTTTACTCTGTCAATTCTGTTAAGCTAAATAACAGACAAACCTCTGTAATATGCAATCAGGTTCAGCATCACTACAAAGTACATTCTTCAAAATATTCATAGCGTTGAATCACCACCTCCCTAAAACAGTTTGAACAAAAACTGAACATTTAATTTCACATCTTCATGAATGCATTGCAGGACTCGATTAGACAGCATTTGTTCAGCTAGGTGTACCTCAAAGTGTTTGTTTGAAATCATCAATCTGCCAGTTGTATTGACTTCCAAAATCGGTACAGATGAGAAACTTCTGTACTTGTGTACTTTCATAATTCATTTGCTTTTGACATTTATATTTTAGTCATGTATATGCGTATTTTACACCAAAGTTACTGTTTTCTTAAGTGACTGTGTTATTTCCAATGTAATTTCCTATGAATTTAATGAATTTCATACTTTAATGCATTTTGTTATAATAATTGTTCATAATAATTTTGTCTGTTTGGACTAAATGTCAACACTTGTGTAGAATAAAAAAAATAAATAAAAATGCCATTTTAATGTAGTATGAATTAATGATTGAATGGGATTAGAATGTTGCAAGTAAGTTGCTGTAAAAACCCCACTGAAATGTGTAACAGTGTACTGAGCAATATACACTTTACACTGCCTACTAAAGTGCAGATGTCAACAGGGATAACTTTACATGTGAGAGGTCTATGGCAATAGCAAAAATGATGGCATCTGGTCAGATTTCTGTAGATTATAACAATATTATATAAATCATAAAATATTAAAATTGTTATTCACTTCGGCAGAAAGGCATATCTCCAAAAGCAGGATGAGGTATTCATTCCTTGAGCCATACCGACAACCATAACAAAGAGTCACATGATCCCACAGGTGAAGAAAGATAACCACCACAATTATCAGTGGCTGTAAGCATGGCACTTACTATTAGTTTTCCCCTCTTGGGTGATGACAGCATCAAAGAAACATGTTCAGGCCACATACAGTATTAAAAGACAAGGGCAGATCAAGGTTCCTTCAAGGATCAAGTATGTATATTTGATACTGAAAATTAATAGTGTTGACTACTATTTGTTATCAGTCAACTTCACAACTTGTCATCTGTGAAGCAATAATTCAATCTTGTTAAATTGTGGAAAAACGTCTCGAGCAAGTATTTTTGTTTTGTTAGACATAAAATACAATATATTACATACTGTAACTTTTTTTGATTTTTCAAATAACTTGTGGTGTTAAATTAATACAGTTCAGAATGACTGTGTGATTTCAAAAACATGCCAGTTAGTGCAGAGTGTAAAAACTGATACGAAAACAATCAATAATGTTTATCATCTATAAAATATGCATCATAATATTGAGGAAACAATGGGAGGTCTGATACTGTCTGTTAATTATTACTCTTTTGCAGATTTGAGTAGAGAAGCCAATGGACAACGGGACAGTCACAAACAGCATTCTCTTTGTGGAGGGACTGAAAGTTACACCTCAGTCTTCCTATCCTGTTTTCATCCTACTTCTCTTGGTTTATGTCTTTACAATGGGATGCAACATTGGACTTATTATCCTAATCTCAACTGAGAGGAATCTAAATCACCCAATGCATTTTCTGTTCTGTAACTTGCCAATGAATGATATAATTGGGACCTCTGTCATTTTGCCACGCTTACTGCAAGACATTTTAAGGGAACCCTCAGAGCGCTACATGACATATGTGGAGTGTGTTTTTCAAGCATATGTTACACACATATTTGCAACTGTAAGCCACACTTCACTAATGATCATGGCCTATGACAGATATGTGGCTATATGTAATCCATTGCGATACACAGCGATAATGACCAATAAAATGGTGGTTAAACTATCAGCATTAGCCTGGGGGTTGTCAGTACTTGCAGTGTCGATTCTGATAGGACTCACTGTCCGGCTGTCTCGCTGCAGATATAAAATTGAAAACCCTTTCTGTGACAATGCCTCACTGTTTAAACTGTCCTGTGAGGACAGTGTGGTTATTAATAATTTGTATGGACTATTTTCTACTGTTATTATCTTTACTTTTTCACTTGGGTCTGTATTCATAACATATGGAAAAATTGTGGCAGTTTGCAGAAGCAGGAAAAACGTCTCGGTTACGTATGTAACCCTCGTTCCCTGAAGGAGGGAACGGAGACGTACGTCAGTAGTGACCGACGAATTGGGATATCGCTTAGAGAGCCCTATCAGCTTCGTGTAAACTAAAACAAGCCAATGGAATTGGCGTGCGATATTTGCATAATGCGCACCGCCCCCGACAGGTGTATATAAATAGGAAGCAGATGCAATCGCACTCTGTTTTTCGCTGAGGAGACAACTGGTGTCCGCGCTACAGCGAGGGTACAGAAACTGTGGCGACGGGACGTACGTCTCCGTTCCCTCCTTCAGGGAACGAGGGTTACATACGTAACCGAGACGTTCCCTTTCAGTCGGTCACGTTCGACGTACGTCAGTAGTGACCGACGAATTGGGATCCCAACTAAAGCGCCACAGTTACGAAACCCCTTCCAGTGCCCAGCGCAAGCTCAGCCGCCCATAGCACCGGCTGGCGGTGAAGGGGCGAGCTTACACCGAGAGAGTCTACTGCTGTCTAACCACTACCCACTAAGTAAACTAGACACACTGGGGAAGCGAACCCGAAGGGACGCTGCGGAGACCACTACCTACCCAATGGGGGAGGAGTTTACGTGGGAATACACATATGGACTGGCCCGGGGGGCAGTACGCATATGGAGTCCCTGGGATGGCTCCACCTGGTTAGGGGGAGACTCATCTGACAGGTGACAGCAGAGCTGGCTCTGCTAAGGGAAAGACACGGACTCGGCCCGTAGGGAGTTTTAAACCGTGGAAAATACACATATGGGACCGCTCACGTAGAGGGGTCACGACATATGGGCCCCAGCCAACAGACAGCGTCAGCGACGGATGTAGGCCTGGCATCAGACACTCCGCAATGTCCGAGCCGAAGGGGGAGGCGGAGGAGCTCGACAGGGTTCGCCAAGCGGGGAACACGACTGGAGAGAAGTATGCACGTATCCGGCCAGTGGCGGGAATGGCATTGCAAGCCGACACTTAGAGTGGGTACAACACGTCTACCGACTAGTGGATGCGAGTACACGTGAAGATACCGGCTCTACACGTAGGCTATAAAACCTAGCGAACGTGTTGGGTGTCGCCCAGCCCGCAGCTCTACAAATATCTGTCAGCGAGGCGCCATGAGCCAGCGCCCAGGAAGAGGCCACCCCTCTGGTGGAGTGGGCTCTCAACCCGAGCGGGCAAGGCACGCCCTGGGAATCATACGCCAAGGCGATGGCATCCACTATCCAGTGGGCCATCCTCTGCTTGGAGACAGCCTTTCCCTTCTGCTGGCCTCCATAACAGATGAAGAGCTGATCTGAGGTCCTGAAGCTTCGCGTTCTATCCACGTAAACGCGCAGAGCGCGGACGGGACAGAGCAAAGCTAGGGCTGGGTCTGCCTCCTCCGAGGGCAGCGCTTGCAGGTTCACTACCTGATCTCTGAAGGGAGTGGTAGGAACCTTGGGCACGTATCCAGGCCGGGGTCTCAGAATAACGTGAGAATCACCGGGCCCGAATTCTAGGCACGTTTCGTCGACCGAAAATGCATGCAGATCCCCTACCCTCTTCAGGGAAGCCAATGCAACCAGAAGAACCGTCTTAAGAGACAATAGTTTCAGGTCGACTGATTGCAAAGGCTCAAAGGGATGACCCCGGAGAGCTGTGAGAACCAGGGTCAAATCCCAAGAGGGTACGGAGGAAGGGCGAGGAGGATTTAATCTCCTCGCTCCCCTCAGGAATCTGACGATCAGATCGTGTTTCCCCAGGGACTTACCCTCAACTGCGTGGTGATGTGCGGCGATAGCGGCAACATACACCTTCAGGGTGGAGGGAGACAGCCTTCGCTCCAACCCTTCTTGCAGGAAGGAAAGCACGGATCCGACCGAACATGATCGGGGGTCCTCTCGGCGAGAGGCGCACCATTCGACGAACAGGTTCCACTTCAACGCATAGAGACTCCTAGTGGAAGGAGCTCTAGCGGAAGTGATGGTGTCTACAACCGCTTGCGGGAGATCACTCAGAACCTCCGCATCCCGTCCAGGGACCACACGTGGAGGTTCCATAGGTCGGGACGCGGGTGCCACAGGGTGCCCCGTCTCTGAGTCAGGAGGTCCTTCCTCAGAGGAATCGGCCAGGGAGGGGCTGTCGCGAGGAGAATGAGGTCTGAGAACCAGGTCCGAGTGGGCCAATACGGAGCCACTAACAGAACCTGCTCCCCGTCCTCCCTGACCTTGCACAGGAGTTGTGCGAGAAGGCTCACTGGGGGAAACGCATATTTGCGCAGACCCGGGGGCCAGCTGTGTGCCAGGGCATCCGTGCCGAGCGTGCCGCCGGTCAGGGAATAAAACCACTGGCAGTGGGCAGTTTCCGGGGAGGCAAACAGGACTACCTGGGCCTCGCCGAAACGCTGCCAAATCAGCTGGACCGCCTGGGGGTGGAGCCGCCACTCGCCCGCAAGTGGAGGCTGCCGTGACAGCTCGTCGGCTGCACGGTTGAGCACACCTGGGACATGAGTGGCCCGAAGGGACCTCAGATACTTCTGACTCCACAACAAGAGATGGCGGGCGAGTTGCGACATGCGACGGGAGCGTAGACCACCTTGACGGTTGATGTACGCAACGGCCGCAGTGCTGTCTGAGCGGACTAGAACGTGCTTGCCTGACAACAGCTTCTTGAAGCGGGCCAGCGCAAGACGTACCGCTAGCAACTCGAGGCAATTGATATGCCAATGCAGCTGAGGCCCCGTCCAAAGACCTGCCACTGCATGCCCGTTGTACGTGGCCCCCCATCCCGTGGCAGAGGCATCTGTGGAGACCACAGCGTGCCTGGACACTTGTTCGAGGGGTACTCCGGCCCGCAGGAACGAAGGGTCCGACCACCGGACAAGGGTGCGACGGCAGCTCGGTGTCACGGGGACACGGAGCGTGCCGCACTGCCACGCCCATCTCGGGACCCGGCCGCGGAGCCAGTGTTGAAGCGGTCTCATATGAAGCAATCCGAGCGGCGTGACCGCGGCTGCAGATGCCATATGCCCCAGGAGCCTCTGAAAATCTTTCAGTGGAACCGCTGTCCTGCGCTTGAGCGAACTCAGGCAGTTCAACACCGACTGGACGCGCGCCTCGGTGAGACGCGCAGTCCGTGCAACCGAGTCTAGCTCGAGACCGAGATAAGAGATCCTCTGCCCGGGGGCGAGTTTGCTCTTGTCCCAGTTGACCCGAAGACCCAACCGGCTGAGGTGAGCTAAAACCATGTCCCTGTGTTCGCACAACTGCTCTCGCGAGCTGGCCAGGATCAGCCAGTCGTCGAGATAGTTGAGAATACGAACGCCCTGTTCCTTGAGGGGAACAATGGCCGCCTCCGCAACCTTCGTAAAGACGCGGGGTGACAGGGCCAGCCCGAAGGGTAGGACTTTGTACTGATATACTGATATAGGAAGGGTCTGTGTCGAGGCAGAATCGAGACATGAAAGTACGCGTCCTTCAGGTCTATTGCTGCAAACCAATCCCGGGACGGACGCATTCGAAAATGCGTTTCTGCGTGAGCATCTTGAACGGCATCTTGTGAAGATACCGGTTCAGGACGCGCAGATCCAGGATTGGCCGTAGCCCACCACCCTTCTTTGGTACAATGAAGTAGGGGCTGTAGAACCCCGACTTCATATCGGCTGGAGGGACCGGCTCGATTGCATCCTTCGCCAGGAGGACAGCAATCTCCGCCCGGAGAACAGGTGCACTGTCCAACGACACCTGAGTGAAGTGGACACCCCTGAAAACCGGGGGACGCCGGGCGAACTGAATCGCATAGCCGAGTCTGATAGTGCGAATGAGCCAGCGGGACGGGCTGGGAAGCGTGCTCCACGCCTCCAGACTCCGAGCCAGCGGGACCAAAGGCACCACAGACGCACCGGGGGTGGGGCAGCAAGGCAGAGAGGGACCCGACTCGGACGGCATGGGAGCGGCCCGGAGTGAGGTCGGACTCTGCGAGGCAGCAGTGCGAATGGGAGACGGCGCACGGGACGCGGTCTGCGCCACCACACTGTCGCCTACTGGCGAAATGGGAGGGGGTTGCGAGTGGCGAGGCGGGGCCTGGCACACTGGCAAACGCGCCCTCTTGTGACCTGGAGTTTGAGGAAACTGCTCTTTTTGTGGCAAAGTGGGTACCGCTGGACTCCGGAGAGCCAGCGGCGGTAGATGGACAGACGCCACAAAATCCCCCCGGCCCTCCTCCGGGGGTGGGAGAGCAGATGGAATACTCTCCCGAAGGGCAGGAACCTTCCGCTCCAGGTCGCCCGTCTCAGGGCCGAGTTTTCCCCGACCGCTTGCCACCTGGCTTGGCAGAGACGGGCTGGGCACCACGTCCGCGACCGGCACCCTGCTGTTTGGCTGGTGTAGGCTGCTGCTTTGCCGACTTAGCAGGGGCGGAGGAAGACGCAGGCGGGCGCCCTCGGCGACGAGCGGGCTGAGGCTGAGCCACGGGCGGCTGGGTGGAGGCAGCAGCGGACCGCCGTGGCATGACATGTCTGATAGCCTCAGCCTGCTTCTGTGCAGCGGAGAACTGTTGGGCACAGCTCTCCACCGCGTCGCCGAAAAGGCCGACCGGAGACACGGGGGAATCCAGGAACCGATGTTTGTCGGTCTCCCTCATGTCTGCCAAGGTCAGCCAGAGGTGGCGTTGCTGGACTACCAGAGTAGACATCGCCTGGCCAACAGAACGCGCTGTCACCTTCGTTGCCCGGAGGGCAAGGTCAGTGGCAGCGCGCAGCTCCCCAAGCAGCTGTTGGTCAGGACCTTCCTGGGGCATCTGCGACAGCGCTTTTGCCTGATAGACCTGCAAAAGGGCCATCGCGTGCAGGGCAGAGGCAGCCTGCCCACAGGCACTGTAAGCTTTCTCAGTCAGACCGGCTGAGAATTCACAGGCCTGGGACGGGAGACGCGGCTCACCGCGCCCGCCAGCGGCCGTTGGACACAACTGCATCGCAACAGACCGCTCGACTGGCGGGAGCTTCGCGTACCCCCTGGCTTCCCCGCCGTCCAGGGAGGTGAAGGCGGACGAGGGACCAGGCCCTGTACGAGCCCCATACAGAGCTTGCCAAGACCTGGTCACCTCATCGTGTACTTCCGGGAAGAAAGGCATTGGGGCGGGACGCTGGATTTGACCAGCGCGACCCCCCCCAAGTACCAATCGTCCAACCGAGATGGGCCGGGACAGGGTGGAGGGTTCCACTCAAGCCCGACGCACAAGGCGGCCCGGGAGAGCACAGCCGTGAGCTCGGGATCCGACTCGGGCCACGCTACCGTCCCGGGCGGCAGCGCGTCCGGATCTTCCTCCCCCGAGGACTCAGGCTCACCTTCCGATGCAGCAGTCGACATCCGATCCGCCGCCGGCACACCAAAGGTAACGGCTGGACAGTCCGTAGAGGGCCCAGCGGAAACCAACGGTGGCACGATGGGTTGCGGTGCTGATGAGGCGGCAGGGGCCCGAGGAGCGTTTCCGCTCGGCGGGGAAGCCCTGACCGTAAGCCTCAGGTCACCCTTCCTATACACCGCCGAACCGTCATTCCGGCCCGGGCCGGAAAATACGGTCGAACGGGGCACAGGGGAGGGGGCCCCCGCTTCCTGAGACTTCAGGAAGGAGAGTCTCGACCTCAGCACCGCGATAGTCATGTTCCCGCAATGGGAACATGAACCATTCACAAAAGCTGCTTCAGCGTGCTGAATGCCCAAACACGAGATGCAACGATTGTGCCCATCAGCAGGGACCAGGGAACGACCGCACCCATTAACGCACAGACGAAATGACATACTGTCAGGGTTCGTCTGTAAAGCTCTTTTAGAAGGGGAAAACAGTCAACTCGCTCGTGCCGAAGCACACAGGGAGTGACGCGATGTGCCAGGTACACCACTCCCTGGACACACCGAGGAACCGGCCCAAATCGCAACACACACACTTTCACTCTAGGCGTGTGCTGTGAAAACAGCAGTTGAGAGCTATAGCTCGGATCCTCGGGAGCTCGCGACCTCGCTGTAGCACCGTCACACCGGCACACACGGCTTGCTGTGAATCCTCTTCGAGGCAGTTTAGTTCACACAAACAGTCTTCTTAAACAGGACACCACTGAATGGCTCCGAAGCGAAAGACAGAGTGCGATTGCATCTGCTTCCTATTTATATACACCTGTCGGGGGCGGTGCGCATTATGCAAATATCGCACGCCAATTCCATTGGCTTGTTTTAGTTTACACGAAGCTGATAGGGCTCTCTAAGCGATATCCCAATTCGTCGGTCACTACTGACGTACGTCGAACGTGACCGACTGAAAGGGAACAAAACACTCAACAGTAAAGCCATAAAAACATGTGGCACACACATAGCTGCATATATAATCATGTTTGTTTCTTGTGCCACTATGGTTTTTCTCCATCGTTTTCCAGAATACTCTGAAAACAGGAAAATAGCTAGTATAATGTTCCATATTGTACCACCAGGACTAAATCCTTTAGTATATGGTTTACAAACCAAAGAGATAAGACAAAAGACGGTTAAACTTTGCTGTAGATACAAAGTTAATGTAAAGTGATTTTTTTTTTTCTTATGGAAAAAATACTTTCATAAATATCTTGCTGAGGTCTACTTTGAACTTAAACTAAAAATAATGATCTTTTTTCTAACTGATTAACATTTAACATCTAACTCAATTTAAAGAAATAACAATTTGTCTATAACAGCTGGTTAATTTCTTTAAAATATATTTTTTCATCTATTTTCACTCTGTCTCTTATGAATAGATTCTGAAACTGTAAAAAGAAAGTTTACACATTCACAGATATTTAGACATTTTAATTTTAAATGATGTCTCAGAACATTATTTTGCAAAACCAAGAAGCTTCTATCCATTCTAACCATTTTTGTCAGTCTTTAGTTTTTACAAATGCTGAGTTGGAGATTTCCCTCAGAGATCAATAAAATGTGTTTATGTAATTGTGGCATGTATTTACCAAACTATGTTTAAACTATTGTTCAAACTCATGTCTAAAAGAATGGTCTCATTAGTATCTTTGTAAAATCACTAATGACACATATATTCTCAGATCATTCAGGGTCTTTAGTTACAACTTTACAAATTCAAAAACATATCTTGAAATATCTCCTCACAGTTATGAATCACACATATACTGTATAAAACACAACAAATGATACATGGTCTAGGCTCATTCTTGTTTAAATGTTTGACAAGAACATGAAATATAGTTTCACAACCACTCACAACCTCAAATAGGGCCTCATTCTCTGTAGGGGTGTAATTTTAGGCACTTTGATAATACCAGCTATAGTGAAAGTTTAGTTCCCTTTCGAAACGGAACTCGCATTGCGTCCTAGAATGCTAATGGGGAATGCATCCGCAGGAACCGGTGTCTGAACGCTATCAAATCACACCAATCGTATTGGCCAGCGACAGCTTATGACGTCACTGCTAGTGCGACCCGAACGCATGTAAGGGGTGCCTAGAGAACAAGGCCGTTTCTCAAAACCAAGTTTGCAAACTTCGGACTCGTGTCCTTGGTAGTTAGGACTTGGCAAGTTCGACTCAGGAGAACGAACTCCCATGGACGGGAGAACACAAGTCCGGTGATTCTGCAAATGGAACAGCAGCGTTCTTGATAACGTCACTTAGCTCGCTCTGGCTTCTCCGGTTATCTCTTTATGTATATTTTAGCCAACAATAAAACGAAATTTGTTATAAAACACCACTCTGCCTCTTTTTGTTTTATTTAAAAAACAAATAAAAACATATTAATAGTCTCAGGCAACGAGTGATTGATTATCTGCAATGTGCATATATTTATAACAAAACAAAATATTAAACAACCCTGCCTCTTTTCGTATATATTTCAAAAATATTAAATGTAATAATATTTGTGCATACTCTGATTAACTTCACTGTAATAAAATG
The DNA here is from genome assembly GCF_018812025.1 of Megalobrama amblycephala. Lineage (NCBI taxonomy): Eukaryota > Metazoa > Chordata > Actinopteri > Cypriniformes > Xenocyprididae > Megalobrama > Megalobrama amblycephala. Next base: position 19,292,471 of record NC_063061.1, on the reverse strand, counting down.
AAATAGGCTATAACATAAAACAAAACCATGTCTCTATTTGTTTTATGTCAGTAATGATCAATAATAGCCATTATAAAAGGTAAGAATATACAATAAGAAATAAAGCAAACAATTCAGTCAAGCGTACAAAATCAGCGCTTTAATAGGATACAAAAGTTAAATAATATATAAAGTTATGAAACGTCACGTTGCCCTCAGCCAAAACGGAGCCAGCGGCAAACGTCAGAAGGACTAGCCGAGGTAAGGCTGCTCTCGGCTGGGCACATGAGCGCTGAGCGTCCGGTGATCGCCTGGATCTCACAACTCCGACAACAAGATCAATTGTCAGAAAGGCGCAATCTTTATCAATAAACCACAAATTTGAGCTTTAAACCAGCACATTCTCGCCTGAAAAACTCTTAAAACTACATATCATGACATAAAAACAGTAATATGTTTAAATTATGCGGGGTTTCTCCTTTACAATAGAGTGCCCCAGGGATGACGCGTTTTTGTAGGCAAAATCCGGAAGCGAGTTAGCATTTTAGGACTTCCGGTTCTAACGCCGTCAAGTCTATGGGTTTTTTTAATGGGTTTTTGATAAATCTCCTGAAATAAGGTCTGTGGTTAACAAAGCCTCTAAATACTTTCACGTTTTGATCTATGACATAAAACACACCAGTTATAACCCACTTGTGATTTTTTTAAACTTTTACTGTGTCTTAAAATCGGCGGTTGCTAACAAATTGCTAAAAGGGACTACTTCCTTTGGCGGGGACTTTAGACGTCATCATTAAAAACGGGACATTTGAACAGCATTTCTCATGAAAAAGTGGATAAGTATTAATAACAGCGCAGATCATAATCAGCGAGCATGTTTTTAAATAAAGTTGTTTTCTAAATAAAGTTTGAGGAAGCTTGGTGGTGACGACGTTGATCCGCGATCATGGTGTGCTGTAGTCCGTTTATAGCCTACTGTTAGCCTTTTATATCTGACGACTTTATTTAGTCTTCAAAATCTATAAATGTTGTGTTAACTTGTAAAGATTATCTTGATAGACAAAACGTGTAAGTGTCATAACCCTTTGTTAAACACAGAGCTTATTTTCTGCGATTTTCCAAAAGTCTATGGGAAAAATGCCTAGGCTTTCAACCGAGGGAACCCGTGCGCCGCTAACTTCCGGGTTGGCCTACAAAAACGCGTCATCCCTGGGGCACTCTATTGACGCTTGCTAGTTAGTGTGAGATGCATTCTGGGATACCTGGCTGTCTCAAGTCTGCACAAGTCACCTCTCAATGCATCCTCGATAAAAGGGGCGGATCAAGAACACATCCGGGAATTTGAACTGAACTTGGCTAGATGCGAACTTTGAAATGGAACAGTACTTGGACAGCGACTGATGACGTTTCACAAGTCCACAAGAACACAAGTACAGACAAGTACGCATATACTCTTTGCGTCTTCAGGGACTGTTTTGTCTAATGCTGTTCAAACACTGTTCTAGGTAAAAATGGCTTTTTTAAGCAGATGTTTCAAGCGGTGTATACATCCGTGTCTTAGTTATTTGATGCTTGATGACACTCATGACTTGTGCGTCCTTTGTTAGAGCATGCATGTTCAGTACTTGAGAGTGCTTTACATGTTTTTGTAGAGCTTTCACATTGAGGAACCTCCACTTTCGTTTGTTTCTCTTCCTGTGGGTAGAGAGACAATCTTTTGTGCTCGATGTGCACAGAAGAAGTTCGACTGAAGTGTTTGTATGTGTTTATTTCGTATGCTTCAGCGGCTGACGAGAGTGTTGTGCTGGTTTGAGTTTCTTACACTTAATCACACACATTACTTGTGCATTGGCGAGGAGCACGCGCATTCAGTTTTTGAGGAAACTGTGTGTGTTTCCCATGGCAACCCCAGTCGAGCATTGCTTATCTGCACCCGCATATAGGAGCCTTTCTTTCCCTTTTGATCTCCGTTTTGAGATCGACAGGGCATGGAAGAATCTGTTTTTTTCCCGCATCTGTTTACATCAGCATGTAATTCATACAGATTTCAAAGCTCTGGTCCTGCTCATATATGACAGGACATATGCGGCATACCCACCCTAACCCCTGTTGTGGAAATTTTAATTTTTCATATGCTTTTTACCTGTATTGTGAAATATGATGCTTATGGAACATGGTATGATGTTGGCTTAAGTGGTAATGTTTAACATAGTGTTAACATAGATGTTAGAAATAGAAAGAGCAAGATATGTGTAATGACTGAGGCAAATCAGACACAATTATTGGTTAGTTAACCAATAGTTTTAAGCTCACTCTGGAGTCTGTCCCCATCCCCCGGGAAGTTTTCAGTTACAAGTTTATTGCGCTAAGGAATGTGGTTGCCGCATGGAGAACAGAGTAGAGACACAGAAAATCTGCATCTTCCCTGCATTTTCCACACAGAACACAGACTCTATGGCATTAATGTATAGACAGACTGTGCTATAAATGATTCCTTCTCAGGAAATGGTATCCATTATTACTGATGTTGTATTGTACTCATTGTATTTACATGTTTGATGATTGTTAAATGTTATGACCTGCACGGTAACTTCAATCATGCCATGTTTAGTGTCTATACGTTCGTAGCGGGAAGATTTAAATGTTTGTGTATGCGGTACATCCATACCTGTGCAACACATCAGTATTAAAAGAATATTTAATAGTTCTGATTCAAGAACTCAGCTTGTTAATCTTTCTGGGTTGTAAAAGCCCTGACAGGAGGGGTGTTGCCACCCAGAATTACAACATCTTCATTGGTCCGGTCAACAACTGAGAGGTGTGACTTTGACCAAAGGTTAAAAACCAGTGAACAGTGCCACTCCCTCTCTTTTTTTTTTTCTCCTTGCTTCTGAACGACCGAATCGATCTCCTTGCGGCCGGCCTAGGGTAGTACAGTACAATAAGAAATATTATTTTTCCATAACTTGGAAATTGACATTTCTTAGAATTAATAAACAATCAACACTGAGCGTTCACTGGACGAACAGGTTAACTGATTGTAATGTTAATTTTAATGTAGCTACGTCCAGTTAATCTGATTAATGGATTTGCATATTCATAATTAATCATAATTAATAATCATAATGAGTTATGAATAATTATTAATATTTCCCCTTTGAGTTAATTTTCGCTACATATGGTATGGGGACATGCAAGATGTATGTTAAAAAACATGTCTGTGCTAACAATGTGTGGAAAGTTACAGCCACTAAGGGATGTTCCAAATATGGTAAAAGGACAGAGGCTTCGGCCTTGGAGGTTAGAGATATAAAAGTGAGGGGAAGCTTTCGTTCTTGGTCTTACACTCTGCAGCTACTTGTGTTTCTGTATGACCTGTCTGACCTTTCTTGCAAGAAATAAAAGCTTTAAAGACAATTGGACGTGTTTGTCTCTTAACCAGTAGAGTCGGAGTTGATTATTTTATGCCACAACAATTGGTGTCAGAAGTGGGATTCCTTGGATGTGCCTTTTGGACCCAAGAGCGGACGGTGACTGATCATCCTGGACTTAATAGTAGTCTCAGCCCTACCCCGAATAGATTAAGGGATGAGGGGCCGACCGCCAGGGTCCAGAGGGGGACACCACTGGAATCAGAAAACGAACCCAGGTGGCTACACGACTCTCTGGTAAGAGATACATTTAAATTTTATGGGGAATTAAGACTAAGTGTGATTTGGTAAAATTTGGAAGATTAGGAAACAGGAAAAATTGAAAAATTTGTGATTTAAGTGATTTAAATATGAGTTTATGTGGGTAAAATAAGTTTTTGAATAGAAAAAAAAAAGGGGAATTTATGATTTGAAAATTATAATTAGGAAACAGGACAAACCATTGTGGCGACTCTGACTGACTCTGTGGTCGTGGTCCGGGGGGTTTTGGGAATTGAGGTCGGCTGCTGTAGAAAATTTCCGGGGAGAAATTTTGAGCTGTACCAGGTGAGCTGGAGCAATCTGTGGGAAAGGAAATCCCGAGAGGCAGATCGCGCCAGGCTTTATGACGCATCTTTTTTTTAACATCATAAAGAAAGAAGCAGTGCGATCAAGAGGTTCCTAAAACTGACCACGTTTGGGTAGTAAGAGCACTTTCCAAGGTGGAAGATTTGCAATCGCGATACCTGTTACCGATTTTGGGGTAAACAATCGGCGATACCTGTTACCGATTTTGGGGTAATAAATCTAGGCTGGATCACACTGAAAAAATTTTGGGATTGAGCCCAACTACAGACGAGGTTGCTGTAGGTTATATATTTGTAAAGGTGTGACAGTCTGAGTGCTCGAGTCTATAGTGATCTGAGCAGAGAGGCTCAACCCGTCCAATTTTGGGATAAAAATTGGATCTGGAGGAGACGTCCACCAGATTATTAGGTGCGCACCGAAAGGAAAGCCACGGGAGTCAGAAAAGGAGAACCAAAATGGGGAATCCCAGAGCAAGCTTGCAAAAAGTGTGTGTCTAGGGGACATTGATAAATTAATTAAGTATCACGATTTCCCAGCAGAAGGGACATTAAGTGTAACTCGGCTCACAATGAGAAAAGCTGATGTAGAGGCAGGAAATCAGGTGAAAGCGGGCTGCTGGAAAAGAAAAACGATACGAACGAAAGAAAACACGATAAAAACGAAGGAAAAGTTAGTTAAGTATTGTGATTTCCCAGAAGAGGGAACGTTGAGTGGTCATAAGACTTAAGGTCGTAAGGGAATGAGTTGAAGAGAACTGCGATTTGGGGATGTTGTGTTTGTGTGAGCGCGGTGTGTGCGTGTGAAATGTAAGCAGACAATAGATTGTAGGCTAGACGAAGCAGACAGAAGGGAAAGAAGGTAAATATAGAAAGAATTGGCATGTAGGGAAAGAAGGTTAATGAACGTAACTTTCAAAAAAAATTTGTTTATTCATCCATTAAATGGATGCATGACATTAGATGTCTAGAGAACTACAATCTATATAAGAATGGTGAAAGGAGAAAGCAGCTATAAGGCTGTCAGTCCAACCAAGTAGTAGAAATATGATTAAAATAATATTGTGGTTCTGCAAAACAATAGAAACCATATTGATAATATGCTTTGCATCTGCAAACTAACTATTTGATAGTGAGATAAGTGGCTATGATGAAGGGAAATATAACAGGGAAAAATTTATTTTGTGAAAGTGAAAATAAATTCTTAAAGAATGTTTCACTTTGGGGAAAAAAGGTTGAACAGTCTCAAGTATGTTTTTATGTGATGAGCGCATCGCTATCACAATGTAAAATGACTAAAATGATTTTGGACCTTTAATGTCTAAATGTTTGGTTTTTGATGGTCAAAAGTTAAATGGCAGGAAAATGAGGCTGCCAGTTGTAACAAAGACTCAAACTGACTGGAAATTTGTAACCTCTAATTTCCATGATGTGTGAGTAAAAGACAAATATAAACAGTTGTTTATTTGGAAATCAATGTAATTTCTGGCAAAGTCTTAAGCTAGGCCAGAGTCAAAAGACAGTAGATAAAGTTTGATGTTAAAAGTTATAAAAGGCAGAGTACCAGTCCTGAAATCCTCAGTCTCTCTCATTCAAAGTCAGCTAAAAGCTGCTATCTGAGCTTGTGTCATAAGTGATAACAAGCTATTTATAGTGAAGCACAGTGTCTCAGCTGAAAATCATGGACACAGAGATGTTAAAAGAAATGATTGCCATGAAGAGGGAAATTAACGGTTAAATTTGTTAAAGGGAAACTCAATGAGTGTAAAGAGGTCTTTAAATTAGTAATATAGACCTTGAAGGTCAGAAGTGAATATTTTGATGAATTTCTTCTATGACCAGTAACTTTTTGTCTGATCTTTGTCACCACCATGTGCAGGGCCGATGGCTCCGGTTACAGATGTGGCAGAACATTACACTGAATGGACAGTTGTGAATTAAATTCACTGAGTATAGTCTCAGCACTGATATGCTGCTGCTGAGAGAATGCACAGTCTAATGATTTTAGTGATTAAATACTGTTGTTATTAACCTGTCTCCATATTTTAACACTATTAGGCAGTCCAATGGCTCTGGTGGCTCTTGAATGCAACTTCCCTAACCTCCAGAAAACACCTGATTTTGGTGAAGAATACTGTCAAAGATCTGGAATGGGAAGAGCGGGTACCAGTGTGCACGAGGTGATTTCTCAAAGACGGGTAAGATCCTCTTTGGCCAGACGAGGACAACCTAAGGCAGGGGGTCACGCCGCCACTGGGCATCTACCCTGATGGGAGGTGTTTATGTGAGATGGGTATGAGAGTTGAGCAGGATGTCTGTGAGGCCAGCAGCATCATGAAGGGGGGATGACCTGTGAGAAGAACAGCAGTCTGGCCCAAAAATGCTCCTCTATACCACTCACCAGAAACCGCGTTCCTGAGAGGGCTTGTTTTTCATTGTGACAAGCAACTATGCCAGGGGACAAGACCCTGAGGGAAAAGAGTATTGATACAAAGCTGATGGGAATGAGCTTTCAAGAGCCGACTGAGAACATGAGGTGATTGTCCGTAATTTCTGGGGAGACCAGAGTAAAATTTAGTAACATGATGTTGGTTGCCCTGTTGGCAAGAACTGTATAGAAGTTTAGGATTCAGCAGGATGATGAATACCTGAATTCATGAGGCTGTGTGATTTTGAACTAATGTGTTTCTATCATAGTTTTTACTCCTGCAGGTCATTAGACATGGCAGAGGATAATTCCAAGGCAATGGTGGTGTTAAAGATGAAGACTGATTTTGCAGATTCAAGAGAAAGTTAAGTGCATTCAGCATTTAAACTAAAGATACCCTCAAAAATGGCTACAAGCATAACATATTTTAGATGGTGGTAATGTTTGCTTTATTTGAAAGTTAAAACATTTACATTTGACCAAGGGTTATGTATAGTAATTTGATGTTAAATTCGGTCTAAGATACAGTCTTGAGAGGCTGCTGAATTGATTATTTGTGCAGTAAGAGAGAGAGACAGCTGGGGTAGGGGCAAGGACACTCTGTCTGTCTGTTATCAGTCTGCTAAAGTTTAAACATAACAAAGCAATGAGACTGGAACCAAAACAACCCAGCTGACTTTTGTGAAAAAGAATTAAAATGAACAGAGATGTTTTGAGACTGAATAAAAGACCATGTAAGAAACTAAGTAAAGATCTACATAAAAAATGGGAAGTTTAAAGATATGCTTTTAGATTTAACACCTAAAGCAACTTTGAAAGTGAGCAGTTTATAGTCATGTGTGTCTAGTGTGAGTGAGTGCGAGAGTGACTGGACTTTATGTTTGTATGTGTTAGTTTGGGGAAAATCCATAGAGAGCGTATATGTCATTAACTAGTGTGAATGAGTGTTTTATAGTTACAGATGGGTTAAGTGAAATGAGATATTTTGATTGAATCTGATGAAAAGACGATACGGAACATGGGACGAGCTTTAAGTGGATTGTTTATCCAGCTCTGTCTACTAATAGTAATTATGACTACTTTTGTCATTTATGATATTGATTTGAATTACTCTCTGGACCAGTAAGTTTAAGTATTTATGGAAAATTGGAATTGTGAAATTGAAGATTGCCGTCCATGGGTTAAAACCCCTTGTCTAAAATTCAACTTGGGGTCTGAATTTAAACACTGTCAGTTATGTGTGATCACAATGTAAAATGTAGACTTGACGGCAGAGAAACAGTGACACACTGGCAGTAAACAAGATTATCCAGAGAGCCCAGTAACCTTCATAGAACAAAGGATGATGAGAAGGAACATTATTGTTGTTTGACTATCCTTGATCAAGTCTGTACACCATGACTTGACCTGCTAGATAAACCATTTGATAACTGTGAGGATGTGTTGTTTGTAGATGGCTCTGTCTTCAGAGACAAAACAACAGACTGGAATAGCGAAGGATAAGTTGTGACCATGGAATGTGAAGTGTTGGTTTCAGGGCTACTGTCCTCTAACTATTTGGTATATGCACGTGAGTTTTGACCCTCACTGGAGGGGGTAGACTGACTGAAAGAATTGTAATATCAATTGAAAAACAGAGAAAAGAAAAGTCATTGCACAGTAAACAATTGCGCTTAAGAAGTCCACCCAGCATTGGCTGAGGTACCTGCTAAATTTTGAGCTAAACATAAGAATAAAGTGGTCCGGTTTGTCAGAGAAGTGTGTTGAGACTGCAGACTGGAGTCTCAAGAAAAGAGTGACAATGTGAGTTATAGTGAGAAGTTAGGAGCTTTTATGACAGAATACAAGGGAGAAGTCAAGGTGGAAAGAATTGTGATTATCTATACAAGTGCTCATTATTAGTTTGGGGTGGTAGACGATCTTTGGGGTGCTGTGGTTTGAATTTCTGGTTGTGCCCAAACTAATAAAAAGGTTTCTGTTTTCTGTAGGGAGTGCTGGAGCAGACACAGGAGATTGTGTGTAACCTGTCATCTGAAAATAACCTTGATTTTTCAAACTCTTTACAGAGCATGTTCAGAGACAGAGAAAGCTGGAGAAAATCTGGTTGCAGAATTGAAGATGGATTTTAGTTTAGTGTTGATGGCAAATGTTGTTTAGAGAAACATGTCACCAACCACTATGATCAATTAATGAACAATGTATCAAAAAGGGGGATGGTAACTAACGAATGGGTGGCTGAAAATATGCCTGAAAATTCTAAATTAGGTTGGAAGAACCCATTTTTGGGAATAGAAGGGGCTAAACAACGAGTGGCATCAACAGAATTGTGTGAACATGACATGTTGAACTATTGCAAAGCAATGTTTCCTATTTTCTATGATGTTTTCTATTTCTATCTGTATCCTGTCTAAAATTTTCATGTAGGTGAAATCAGCTCAAGGAATTCCAAATCACCACTGAGGCTGGACAATGACACATTGTGGGCTACAAAATGGATCTGTTCTGATAAGATGTCATAGAACCTAAATTTGCATGCTATATGTCTGTAAAGTGAAGGATTTCTATGATTGGGTGATGTATCTGAATTTGTTGTTTGTATGAAGATCAGAAATGAAGAGCATAAATGTGACATAAGAACTTAAATTTACTGTATAAGATACTTTAAGATGAATATGGATGATTAGTGGTTAATCCTCAAAGAATGTGATAGTAAAATGTGACTGAGGTATTTGACTTCATGGTAAAGCCCATTCTTTATCTATCCTATTTAGCTTGCTAAAACACAGGGTCTATCCCCACAGAAAAAGCCTTAAGCATTTTCTAACTTTCTTCACCTCACTGTGATGTGAAATGAAGTAGAAGTAATCATTAGTTATCAATGAATGATAAGAAGAGGGAATTGTTGTGGAAATTTTAATTTTTCATATGCTTTTTACCTGTATTGTGAAATATGATGCTTATGGAACATGGTATGATGTTGGCTTAAGTGGTAATGTTTAACATAGTGTTAACATAGATGTTAGAAATAGAAAGAGCAAGATATGGTATGGGGACATGCAAGATGTATGTTAAAAAACATGTCTGTGCTAACAATGTGTGGAAAGTTACAGCCACTAAGGGATGTTCCAAATATGGTAAAAGGACAGAGGCTTCGGCCTTGGAGGTTAGAGATATAAAAGTGAGGGGAAGCTTTCGTTCTTGGTCTTACACTCTGCAGCTACTTGTGTTTCTGTATGACCTGTCTGACCTTTCTTGCAAGAAATAAAAGCTTTAAAGACAATTGGATGTGTTTGTCTCTTAACCAGTAGAGTCGGAGTTGATTATTTTATGCCACAACACCCCTTTTTTGTGAAATCGTTTATAATTTTTAGCGACCTCAGCTCCCTATAGAAAGGATTAAAAGGGGCATTTATTCATCATTTGGAACACTTCTGTGTCCGGCACAGAGCTTGTTAGTCAGCGCATCCTTTCAGACTGCAGAGTATAGCAGGCCATTTTTACATTTAGGCATCTGCTCTTTAAGGTCTCAGGTTGAGCTTTAGGTTACCTCTCCTTTCGTGAGAGCCATTTAAAATTCAGTGACCTCATCAGCTCCCTGTAGAAATGAATAAAGGGGGTGGTTATTCTTTGTGTTAGATTACGTTATACATGTGTGTATGTGGTAACACTTTATTGTAAGGGTCCAGAATAATGCATTAGTTAAGCATTAATTAATGATGAACTTGTTCACAATTAAGCATTAGTTAATAATGAACACACTAGTGATTAATGATTAACTTTACATTGTAAGGGTCAGAATCAGGGCTTAAAAAAAAAAAAAGAATTAACGTTTCTGTTCCAGCATTCCTTCTGTATTATAAACATTCTGAAACTGGTTTGATTAGAAAAAATAATGGTTAATAACGTTATTTTTTTTATTTTTGCATGTAGCCTACTTAATAATAATAATAATAATAATAATAATAATAATACGTACAGCATTTTATTTATTAAAAAACATAGAGTGTATTTTCCGTCTTAGCCAATAGGCCTATCTTTTATAACAAGATTCTGTCCAAATGTAAACCTAAGCGAAAGGAAAAACAATGGTTTATAAATTAAAGTATTTGTTTCAAGATATTTTAATGTTTGCTGCATAAGATAAGTCGCATATAGGCTACGTCGCATTTTATTATTACATTCAGAAATATGATAATTAAGTTATCGGTAAATAAATTAAAATGTTTACAAATAGACTAGTCTACATAGCTTTGTTTATAGGCTAATGTTTGTAAACATAAATTATGAACAAAACTGCCCTATATTATTTTACCTATCCACTTATGTACTCACAACAAAACGTCATGCCAAAACGAATAATAACAAAAAAAAAACTATTTTCTTTTTTAACGCCATTCCAGCTTCTATTGCTATAGTCAAGGCGAGAAACAGGTTTATTTATTGGAAATAAAACTAAATAAGATGCAAAACGAATTAATTTAAAGTTAATCTGTAGCCTACCTTTCTCATTCGGCATGAATCCAACTGTTTTCATTTTCGAGACGAATGCTAAACTATGAGCTTTGTACTTCACTCGCATTATTGACGTAAAACATCATCCTTCACATAACAGCACAGTCAGGTGGTGGTCATGGGTGGTAAATGGCAGATTGTATTACAGAATTGAATTGAGCAGTGTAACTTTTTTATATGTTTGGTTGATTGTATTTTAATTTAATTATTTAACAGCTGTGATATCAAGTAGCTAAGCAATGCAAGAATTTCTGCGAGCGTGCGTGAGGCGCCGGCACGACCAGTGGATTTGTTTTCCTTCTAAAGACAGAAAACTGTCTCCGTAATTTATGGTCATACAGCTAAAAGCAAGACATAATTCATACATTTACAAAAGACACTCAAATAATGAAAACAAGCAGAATGTCTGTTTCCTTTTCTAGATCTTTGGAGTGCGTCACAAATAAACACTTTCGTTTTGTTAATCTGTAGATCTAATTATTTAAAGGTGCCATCGAACGTTTTTTTACAAGATGTAATATAAGTCTAAGGTGTCCCCTGAATGTGTCTGTGAAGTTTCAGCTCAAAATACCCCATAGATTTTTTTTTATAAATTTTTTTAACTGCCTATTTTGGGGCATCATTAACTATGCACCGATTCATGCTGTGGCCCTTTAAATCGCGCGCTCCCTGCCCCCTCTGAGCTGTCGACTATAATACAGTGCATTTACAAAGTTCACACAGCTAATATAACCCTCGAATGGATTTTTACAAGATGTTCGTCATGCATGCTGCATGCATACATCGATTCCTGTGAGTATAGTATTTTTTTGGATGTTTACATTTGATTCTGAATGAGTTGGCTGCAGCTAACGGGCTAAAGCTAACATTACACACTGTTGGAGAGATTTATAAAGAATGAAGATGTGTTTATGAATTATACAGACTGCAAGTGTTTAAAAATGAAAATAGCGACGGCTCTTGTCTCCGTGAATACAGAAATAAACAATGATAACTTTAACCACATTTAACAGTACATTAGCAACATGCTAACAAAGAAAGACAATTTACAAATATCACTGAAAATATCATGTAATCATGGATCATGTCAGTTATTATTGCTCAATCTGCCATTTTCACTGTTGTCCTTGCTTGCTTACCTAGTCTGATGATTCTGCTGTTCACATCCAGACGTCCTGCCCTTGTCTAATGCTTTGAACATGGGCTGGCATATGCAAATATTGGGGGCGTACACCCCGACTGTTACGTAACAGTCGGTGTTATGTTGAGATTCGCCTGTTCTTCGGAGGTCTTTTAAACAAATGAGGTTTATATAAGAAGGAGGAAACAATGGTGTTTGAGACTCACTGTATGTCATTTCCATGTACTGAACTCTTGTTATTTAACTATGCCGAGGATCAATTTTTAATTCTAGGGCACCTTTAAGTTAAATATTTTGCGTAGCCTATAGGTCTAAATATTCCCTTTTATTTTATATGTGTTAGCTATGTAGGTAGGCCTAGTTTTCTCGTTCACAGAAGTGCTGCAGATGCGTGATGTGACGTTGAAAATTGATATCCTGCAATTTTCGCTGGTTTCAAAATGCACAACAAGCTGTATATTACTTGACATTCATTTTCACTTAAATGTAGGCCTAATACTTGACGGTTGGTGACATATCATAGGAAAAGCTAATGCCAGGGCATTGCCATTGTGACTTACCTAACCTATGATGACTTGACATCTGGGCTGAGTGCATCAGCGCAGGCATTTCACACACTTTGGATGCGTCAGCGTCACATTTGCATAGGCTGTACTATTTGAATTTGTGATTGGTTGACTGCCAAATCAAAATATTAAACGTAATGATAAAATAACATTATTAACCGGTTAATGGCCGTTTCAAATTAGCGTTTCTGTTCAGAACGATTAAATTTGATTTCGTTTCCATTTCTGGTTACGTTCCGGTCAAAATTTTGTTCGTTTACGGTTTCGTTTTCGTTCCTTGAACCGGTTCAGAGCCCTGGTCAGAATTATGCATTAGTTAAGCATAAATAAACTAGTAATTAATGATTTACTTGTTCACAATTATGCATTTGTTAAGCATGGACACAATAGTAATTAATGATTAACTTAACATATAGTAGGGCATATTAGCCATTATTTACAAATATTAAACATTTGAAAGATACACATTTATGCTATAAATAAACAAAAATAACCTAATAATTAATGATTAACTGAATGGTACAGTAAATGCCTTTTAGTCATTATCTACAACTTAATAAACCATATATTATTTTTGTGTAGTGATGTAATTATATTTCTGTGCCATTTCATTAAGTTAACTGAACAATAAACTAGTAATTATGCTTAATTACTGATGGCTTTGCAGTTATAAATTGTTAAAATAGTATAATAAAGACAATTCGACCCCCAAAGTGAAAGGTATATCCACATTAATTATTGCACTTATTGAGTGATATTCAAGTTTATTGAGCAGAATAAGCCAATAATTAAGGCTAAACTGCCACTAATACACTAATAAAGGCAATTTGACCCCCTATTCTAAAGTGAAGGCTAAATCATCATTAATCATGGCGCTTATTAATCATGGTGCTTGATTATTGGCTTATTCTGCTCAATAAACTTGAATATCACTCAGTAAGTGCTAATAATTAATGTGGATATACCTTTCACTTTGGGGGTAAAATTGTCTTTATTATACTATTTTAGCAATTTATAACTGAAAACCACCAGTAATTAAACATAACTACTAGTTTATTGTTCTGTTAACTTAATAGAATGACACAGAAATATAATGACTAAAAGGCCTTTACTGTACCATTCAGTTAATCATTAATTACTAGGTTATTTATTTATAGCATAAATGTGTATCTTTCAAATGTTTAATAATTTGTAAATAATGGCTAATATGCCCTACTATATGTTAAGTTAATCATTAATTACTACTGTGTCCATGCTTAACTAATACATAGTTGTGAACAAGTAAATCATTAAAATATATGCGAATGGGAATTTGTTCATAACCGGTGCTGTAGTTGTGGTGGTTTAAAAGTGTTTTACCACTATGACAGAAACAACACTGAAGAGTGCAACAGTCATGTTTCTGGAAATAAAAACTCATTCATTTTCTTCACAGGGAAATTGATTTTGAACAATAACTTATAAACATTTAAAGACAGACCTACTGTGAGCTATGTGGTTGTTAATCGATATTTGCTACCAGACGCATTATTTCAGCTTATTTTTAAAATAATCATGTTTAACAGTCATGTTTAACAGTGTTTAACAGTTTAATAATCAAGTCCCTGCCGAAAAAATGCATTACCCTTGATGCTGTACAGAAAATGACACCAATGAGAATCAGAAACACGCAACATGAGCCAAAATAGCTCTTTAGCTCCATCCATTCCCATGAAGTACTGCAAATGATGCAGTTGAGTCACTCTGCAATGTCAAAATACTAAAAAATGTTCTACAATACTACGTTTGTATAGGCATATTTTGCAATAAACTTAAATATGTTGTTTTTATATGTATAATCAACATTTGTACATGAACAGTTTTATATTTCACCATCATTTTTACTTTAATTATACTGTACGCAATGCTTAGGATTGTAGTTCTTTTCCTCACTAAAGATGTTAAGTACACAGTCTTGCAGTTTGTCTTTTTGTATGATTTTAAAAAACTTTTTTGCTTTAAATCAAAGTTTCCAAAAGAGTCTGAATGCCAGCTCAGTATTGGCCAAATCTGCACAACTGAGTGTAGAACCTAGATGCGCTGGACCTAAACAACGAATGAGAATTGCACAGAAGAGCAGATATTGTTGAATAAAATTGTTATTTTTGTTTTGTTTTTGTGCTCAAAAAGTATTCTCGTCACTTCATAAAATTAAGGTTGAACCACTGCAGTCACATTGACAGTTTTAACGGTGTCTTTAGTACCTTTCAGATTTCATCAAAAATATCTTAAGATGAACGAAGGTCTTACAGGTGTGGAACGACATGAGGGTGAGTAATGACAGAATTTCCATTTTTTGGATGAACTAACCCTTTAAACCCATAAGTCAAATAGATGATTGCTGTAGTCAACCATCCTTACCCATCCCTAGGATCAAAAATGTCAAGCACTACAAATCCAATGTTTGACTTTGCATACCTTGTGGAGGACACAGACAACTAGATCCTTTGAAGATGGCTACAACCGTCTATACAATATATATTCATCACAATGACCCATTTCTCATGAAAATAGTTAATTATCTTTTGGACCTCTTCATTAACATCTTTTCAGAAGCACTCTAACTATTTGCACATTTATCGCAACAAGCAATCACACTTATGCCCAGTTGTGTGTTGCCCTGGCATGAAACCTGCACATAGATTTAGCACTCTAACAACAAATTAGTCAAAACATAATTGTACAGCCATAGAGTATCTGTAACAATTCATCACAAGGACTGGGATCCATTTGCATGCTTTATTGTAACAGAGCGTAGTCAGACAGGCAGGGTCAATCAGGGGCAAACAGGTACAGCAAGGGACAGGCAGTAACGTGGTCAGTAAGCAGGCAGAAGTCAGGACAGGCAGATATCACTCACAGAACAGTAGACAAGGCAGGGATCAAAAGGCAAGTGGCAGAGGATCGTAAACGGGATACAACAGGTTCAGCAACAGATAATCAACAGGGAAATAACGCTCAGAAATGTACACCGTGGCAATTCAAGACTTCGCGTTGCATGAGTGTGACAGAGTCCTTTATAGTCCGGGTTATGGGAAACAGCTGGCGGAATAATCAGTCTGAGGCACGGGCTTGTGGGTAATGTAGTGCGAATGTGTGTGTGTGGGTTAATATTCTGGTGAAGTCTCCCTCCGATGGTCAGAGGAGGGTTTCACAAAGTTTGTCTCTGTGACAGAGCCCCCCTCCTGCGAGCGCCTCCTGGCGCGAGGAGGCGGACGACGCCGAGGTCTACCACGAGGTCGAGGGGCTGGTCTCTCTGGGTGGCTCTGGTGGAATTCCTCCACTAAGTTGGGGTCTAGGATATCATCCGCGTTGACCCAAGAGTGTTCTTCAGGACCGTAGCCTTCCCAGTTGACCAGATACTGGAGGAACCTTCCACGGTGTCTGGAGTCTAGCAATTCATGGGCTCAATATGCCTCCTCGTCTTCGATAATGATGGACGGGGGACCCAGATCACCGGACACCTCCTCCCCCTCCTCTCCGTTGGGACCATCAGCGGGCTTAAGCAGTGACACATGGAAAGTGGGAGAAATGCGAAAATGGTTAGGCAGGACTAAACAGAATGAGACAGGTGTGATTTGGCGTGTGATTTGAAATGGACCCACGTACCTCGGACTCAGCTTCTTGCAGGGAAATTTGAGACGTAAGTCTCAGGTGGACAACCAGACCCACTGACCGGGATGATATTCAGGACCAGGGCGGGTGAGCCTGTTCCCTCTGGCGGCGGACGGCGTGTTGCAGGTTGGTGTGCGCTCTGTTCCAGGTTGCTTCGCTGCGGTTCATCCAGTCGTTTACGGCAGGTACATTAGTGGGTTCACCGGACCAGGGGAACAGAGGCGGATGAAATCCTAGTATGTACTGGGGTCAGACCGGTGGCTGGTTTGCGGATGGAGTTCTGCGCATATTCGGCCCATAAGAGGTACCGAGACCAGTCGTTCTGATGGTGGTTGCAGTAGCTCCTGAGAAAACGAGTAAGATCCTGGTTCAGACGTTCGATTTGTCTGTTAGACTGTGGGTGATAACCGGACGTGAGGCTAACATTTATGTTGAGTGCTTGACAGAACGCTGACCAGAGGCAGGAAGTGAACTGTGGACCACGATCAGAGACAATGTCCTCAAGTAAGCAGTAGATACGGAACACCCAGTTACATAAATGTTCAGCGGTCTGCATGGCTGAGGGGAGTTTGGGTAAGGGAATGAGGCGGCAGGCTTTGGAAAAGTGGTCAATGACGGTGAGTATGGTGGTATAGTTATTGGACATGGGGAGATCTGTGACAAAGTCTATGGCTATATGGGACCAGGGTTGTTGTGGCAGGGGTAGTGGTTGTAATAGGCCGGCTGGCAACTGGTGAGATGGTTTATGGGCATTACAAGTGGGGCAGCGTTTGATGAACTGTGTAGCGTCCTTGGGGAGCGTAGACCACCAGAAGCGATTCTGCAGGAGGTGAGTGGTGGCGGTAATGCCGGGGTGACCAGAAGCAGGTAAGCAGTGGACCATCTCCAGTATGCGCGGTCGGAACTCCTCCGGGACGAAGACTCTGTCTGGCGGGCAGTCCAGCGGGACCTCAATCTGAGCGTTGGCCTGTTCCAACTCGGTCATAATGGATAGGAGCGACAACAAGAGAAGCAGGTAATACAGTTTGAGGGCAATGTTTAGTAATTTCACCTTCATATTGTCGTGAAAGAGCATCAGCCTTGACATTCTTGGAGCCTGGGTGGTAGGAGACTGTGAAGCG